>NW_020799143.1:21337930-21442778 GCF_003259725.1 Athene cunicularia | reverse complement strand
TTTTTTTTTTTTTTTTTTATCAAGAGTCAGAAAAATTACATATTCTGATTCCCAAATAATACACAATTGTAATAATTTCTAGATCAAGCTCACAAGTAATGACCAGCCTGAAAAGAGACCTAATCATTATTTGTCTTAACTAGATCTTGTGACATATTAAGAAAAATTCTATCCTTTTTCTCCTATTTTGGCAAATCTGGTCAAGTTTATGGAAAGCTATGTAGTAGTCTTTTTGAAAACAGCATACAGATTCTATTTCCTACCTACCCTCTTTTTCTGTTCAATAGAAATAATTTCAGTTAATAGTTCTCAGAACATGGTCATTCTCCTAATCAACATTTTCCATCTAGAAGTGTATTGGAACTGCCAGACTAGGTCAAGTAAAGAGTCTCCTTCCCTCAGGTTTCTGTTTCAGAGAGGAACTGGTTTCAGATACGGAAAGATATAGTGCAAGAAACAGATCAAAGCTACCTCCTGGCTGTAGATTCTCCTTCACCCTCATGTTGCATTTGGACTGTTGTGTCTATTGACTCACCAGTCTTCGGGAGTTTCTGTAGGCCCGTTTGTGCTATATTTGCCCTTTGGACAGTATTTAGCTTGTGGGATGAGTTCTACAATGAACTATGCACTGTGTAAAATAAGGAATACATCCCATTTATAAATTCTTGCTGCAGTATTTTCACTGATTCTTTATCGTTTTCCCACTCTGAGAATCAGGAAATTATTACTAGTGTTTGCCCTGTTTCTCCATTATTTCTATAGTTGAGATCTCTGTCATCATCATTGGCCCCCTTCCTAGTGTCTTACTCTATTTAATATTTACTTTTATCAAAGGTGGTCCATACAAGGGTTATAATTCTTTTTCTTCTCTGTTCTTTTTCTTGTTCCACAGTGGTTATATATTCATAATTTTTATAATATACATAAATATGTAATTTGTAACTAGTATTTAAATATATGCATTGATATTTCGAAATATCAATTTCCTATAAATTTAATAATGTTTAATAAAATGTAATAAAATTATTTAATATTGATATATTTTATATTATTCGATATTTAATATAAATATATTAGTGAGGGGCCCAAAACTGAACACAGGAATCGAGGTGCGGCCTCCCCAGTGCCAGTACAGGGGTCAGATCCCTTCCCTGTCCCTGCTGGCCACGCTATTGCTGACACAAGCCAGGATGCCATTGGCCTTCTTGGCCACCTGGGCACACTGCTGGCTCCTGTTCAGCCGGCTGTCAATCAACACCCCCAGGTCCCTCTCTGACTGGCAGCTCTCCAGCCACTCCTCCCCAAGCCTGTAGCACTCCTGGGGGTTGTGGCAGCCCAAGGGCAGCCCCCGGCGTTTGGCCTTATGGAAACTCCCCCAGTTGGGCTCAGCCCATGGCTCCAGCCTGTCCAGGTCTCTCTGCAGAGCCTCCCTACCCTCGAGCACATCAACACTCCCACCCAACTTGGGGTCATCTGCAAACTGACTGAGGGTGCACTCCATCCCCTCGTCTAGATCATCAATAAAGATGTTAAACAGGGGTTGCCCCAACATCAAGCCCTGGGGGACACCACTCGTGACCGGCCGATAACTGGATTTAACTCTGTTCACTACCACTCTTTGGGCCCAGCCATCCAGACAGTTTTTTCCCCAGCAAAGCATGTGCCCATCCAAGCCATGAGCAGCCAGTTTTGCCAGGAGAATGCTGTGGGAAACGGTGTCAAAGGCCTTACTGAAGTCAAGGCAGACAACATCCACAGCCTTTCCCTCACCCAATAATCAGGTCGCCCTGTTGTAGAAGGAGATGAGGTTTGTCAAGCAGGACCTGCCTTTCATAAACCCATGCTGACTGGGCCTGAGCATCTGGTTGTCCCACATGTGTTGTGTGATGGTACTCAGGATGAGCTGCTCCATCAGCTTCCCGGGCAGCAAAGTGAAGCTGACAGGCCTGTAATTTCCTGAATCATCCTTCTAGCCCTTCCTATATATAGGTGTTACACTGGCTCACTTGAGAGCCCTTCCACTGTTGCCATTGAGTTGTCAGCAATATGTCAACATGCTTACATGTATTTCACAACAGCCCAATGATGACGTGAAACTTTTGTTTCTTACTAAACATAACTTGGCCTGAACAGGACTGTGTTGCTTTTGCTTGCCTGGCTGTTTGTGGATGTAACTTGCATTGCTCTCTTCCTCTCACAGATTTATTCCTGAGGCTTGGTCCACCTGTAGTGTCACCTGTGGAGTGGGCAGCCAGGTGCGCCTTGTGAAATGTCAAGTGCTCCTCTCTTTCTCTCAGTCTGTGGCTGATTTGCCCATTGACGAATGTGAAGGTCCCAAACCTGTATCTCAGAGAGCCTGTTACAGTGGTCCCTGCAGCGAGGAGGCAGCTGAATATATGCCGGAGGAAACTGAGCTGCTGTATGGCAGCTTGCAGGAGTTTGATGAGCTCTATGACTGGGAGTATGAGGGCTTTACTGCATGTTCAGAGTCCTGTGGAGGAGGTAAGTACAAGATGTTTCTGTGCTGGATTTGCTTTGCCTCTTCAAGTGTGTACTTTGCAGTTAACGCCCACGAACATGTGGCTTTGCTACAGGTATTTGGGATCATAGAACCATTTAGGTTGGAAAAGATATTTAAAATAATTTAGTCTAACTGTAAGATCATCAAATCCAACTGTATTTCAGAAGGCATGGATGAAAACTGTGAAAAAACACATGTGCACAGCGTATTTTAGCCCACGACTTTCAGTCTCCATGTTCAGGCTGCAACCAAGAATGATCAGTGTATCACATATTTCTGCTTCCTTGTATCAGCTGATAATTCAAAAGGTAAAAAACAAGCTGAATGTTCAAGTGGTCTGGTGATATAAGCTAAGAATTGTGTACCACTCTTAGTTTTTATCTCTTGATTTGTACTGTGCAAGTATATACATTTGGGAGATGCAAACATGGCAGATAAATTATTTATATTGTAAGGGCTCAGCTGGTTCCCTGATGCCTATCACTAATGACATTAGCTCCAATCCCAGTGCAAAAGAAAACATATGGTAAAAAGCACTAACAGTGTGATTCTTTGAAGCTAGCAGGCTTGACGCTTGGAATCTCTCAAAGTTAATCAAAGTCTCAGTTTCCACATGTTACAGACTACTAATGCACAGTTCCCTAATACTCATTTTTTCACATCATTTTGTTTAGCTAGTTCTGAGAAACATGTCTGCTCCGGTATTTTTTAAATTAAACCTAGACTTCTCCAGCTGATGTCTTTTTTGCATGTCAAGTTTCAGTCTATTAAAAAAAAGGATTACTATAGATGAATACAGAATACATACTGTAGAACTGGAAACACTCAGCACTTTATGAATGGTTAATAGTGTAATCTGTAGAGATTCACCATTAATCAAACTTTAAAAACACAGTAGCAGAAAATAATACAAAGGTTTTCTATGCTTACTTCTAGCTTGCTGTTTAAAGTGGTTCATAGCAAGTTCTCAGACTGTTGACGCTATTGCTTTGTTTCCTACATATATCACACTAATATATGCTGCGTGGTGACAAACACTGACTCTACAGGAGTAGCTGTCATATATTGTGGCTCCTAATGAGCAGTAACAATTTGTCACACACTGTGAATACTGAAATCTGAATAGCTTCTAGAAATTAAGCCTCTTCTTTGAATACAGTGACTGCATGTATCTTTCAGATATAACGCACTGATATGCTAGAGACATTTTGCTTTATGAATTTAATTTCTTTCAATTGTCATCAAAAATTGTTAGCCAAGATTTCTTTTTGTCTAACATCAACTCCAAATTTCCCAGATTAGCAGATGCTAAGTCAAATATTTTTATAGCAATAGGTGCAAGACTGGTCAAACTAATTTTATTGGGTTTGGAGTCTCAAGAGAAGAAATTGAATAGATGCACAAGTAACCTTTCACCTCCCAGAAGTAGCAACCAGAAGGAATTAGTTAGTCATTTAGTCTGCTGATAGTGACTGCATTTCCCAGGGCTGTCATCAAATATCATGTAACAAATACTCTATTCTAGTAGATATAAACATAGAAAATCTCATTTGATGGTATTTTGAAAGTGAATTTAAACTGCCTAGGTTCGTGTCCCACCCTTATAGCCTTTTATACTTTTTTTTTTTTTTTTTTTTTGGGTGGGGGGGAAGCAATTTTAAAGGAGACAGGCTTTTGTTCTGGTAATATTGTGCAGTAAATAATGTTTAGAATTCATTTACTTTGCAAATAAACTTTGTGAAGCTCATATACTTTTTTTTATTATCTCTGTACTGTACTTCTGATGGATAACTAAAGGTCTTTATATTCTCTAAACATTCAATGATCCGTCCTTGATCTAAAATTTATAACCATTTGCTGCATTGACCTATCAAAACCAGAGGGACAGATGTTACCAGTATGCTGAGATATAGTCAGCGCAAGTTTCAAGGACAAGCTGAAGAAAATGATTCTAAGCACATTTGCTTGCTGCTGAGCAAGCCAGATTTTTTTTTTCTCCCCCCCCCCATCACTGGCACAAGCTATTAGAGTCAGAAACTTCAGTCAACACATAGTCTAACAACCACAGACTGGTTAAATTCAGTCAGGAGCCTTTTTCAATACCCATGCTGTCAGGTAAGATTACTAGTACTTTAAAAGGTAAAAAGTTGTAAGAATCTCAGAAAGCAAATTATAGTAAGTGAGTAGAATGCTGGTAGAATAGACTAAAATTACTACAAATACAATGAGCGATGACTTAGTGTGGTGGTTTAAGCCCTGACGGGACCGGAGACCACGTTGCCATTGCCCCTTCCCCACCCTCAGCTGGTCAGGCTGGAAGTGAGGCGCAAACCCCAGGTTAAAATAAGAAGATATTTAATACAACAGGGTGATAAACAATCTGAACAACAACAGTAGCAATGGTAAAAACAGTAAGCAGTAATAACAGTAAACAAGACAAAAGATATACAGAGAGATACCGTAATGGATACAGACAGCCCAGTGCTTCCTGCAACCAAAACCCACAAAGGAAGAAAATTCCCACTCTCCCATGCCTGGACCATACCTCAGCATGGTATGAATAACCCGGCTGGAGATCCCTTCCCCCTCTCTGCTGGGGAAACTTAACCCTATCCTAGCTGAACCAGGACACTTAGGTGACAGGAATAAGCATGTGAAATGAACCCACGGGAAGGTTTGGAGCAGGTTGAATACTGAAAAGTGAAGAACAGTAGTATCAGAATTTGGCTTATGTGAATATGATAAAACAAAACCATCAATCTGAGAAACATAGAAAAGGCTGAATTCAAGACCTTGCAGTCAATTGGTTTTCGATAATCAACACTAAAACTGACAATGCAAAAGTGTTAAGGTAATTGATAGTCATTGGTCATGAGCTCATCAGTGACACACTTCAGAAAGGAAAAATTGAAGCTGTGACAGTATGCTCAGTTTACTAAATTTTGATCTGAAAAGAAAAACATCCAGCACATACAAACGGGGAGTGACCTGTATCCTAGCAAACAGAAGGATGTCACCAGCATGTGGCAGGACTTGGGTGGTTTCTTTCTACAGTGTTAAGAAGAGAACTTTTCTGGTTTCTATACCTCTGGATTCTCTCCTGGCTTCGTCAGATTGGTTTTACTGTCAGGCCTGCCCTAGTGATCAATGCAAAGTAGAGATCAGTAACTTGAACGCAGTGTCATTTCCCATCAGGTAGAGAAACACCTCTGTTCTGCAGCCAGAAGTTTGTCCTGGGGAATCCATATGCCTCTGTTTGCTCTACACAGTATGATAACATGCTCAACAGAAAAATGATTGAGCTGGAAAGAACATGACAAGGTAGAGAACATTATGTATAGAAGGTTCATTGGTTTCTTTTCCTAGAAATAAATAACTACCGTTTGTTTTATTTTCTCAATGGGCTATCCTTTTTAGAATTTTTTTTTTTAAGTCATGTGGGAAATTACTTGAATAGCAAACCAGTTTGAAGATATGAGGCTACCTTGTAAAGAAGGAAACCCACAACAATGTTGGCTGCCTTCAGGGACTTTGGTAATTTCGATGTTTATGTCCATATTCAAAAATGTCAAATTTCTTTCTTCTCTTCAGCACCTTGAGTACAGTGGCGACAGTGCCTAGTTTTGAGTCATAGGCATGCCCTGAATAGGCTTGCACACACAGCAGCCAATAAATTGCCCAACATGTCACTTTGCTGTGGGCCTCTCCTCAGGCTGTGCTGAGAATAAGGGGAATGAATCCATGAATAATTTCAGGAGTACAGGAACTGCAATGAGTTGCAGCACTTTGGTCCTGTTGAATAATATGCTATCATTGTTTGTTAATGAATGTGCTGTGGCATTAGAAACAGCAAAAGGTATTGCCAGTTCTGTTATACTACTTTTGGAGCTGTTCAAGCTCTTCCAATACACTTTTTTTTTTAAAAAAAAAAAAAAACTGTCTTCAAAAGATTGTGAGATATTTTTGAAAATTAATTGTTGGGTTTGAGAAGGTGATGCAATTTTTATGAGTTCAGCTAATCTTTTTCCTAACTCAAGAAGTAGGGATGTATGTAAAAAGCATACTTCCACTTTACTCAAAACGCTGTTGATTAGATTTTTAGGAAGTTCATATGAATTATTATCCTCAGACCCTCTGGGGAAGAAGTATATCGTCTCTCACTAAATACTCTTTCCTATGTTGTATAGTGTTTCAATGCCTGATTTTCTAGCTTTCTAACCTTGTGATCCAATAAACCCTGTAATATTCCTACCTTATTTATATGAAGAGTGAGACAGAGTAACTGGTATGCTGAAGAGTACATAAGGAATTTGGTATCACCAAGGATTTCCTGATTTAAAACATAATTGCCATATCTTCCAGCTTCTCTCTTAGTCCCAACAGCTACCCTTGTTCTGTCCCAACTCAGATAAACCCTGCAGATTTGTATCTTCAGTTTAGGTGCATGTCTGTGGATGCAGAAGAATGACTGAGAGCAGCTGAATTGTCTGACCTTGTTTTGCTTTACTTTTGCACATATAGCGATCATACAGCTATTTATAATGTAACATGATGTTCATGATATAATATAACAGGCCAAAGCCATCTTCACACATTAGCCTGCTTGACTGACAAATAAACAGCCTTATTGTGATTACAGTAAAAGGATAAGACACTAGAGAGCACTGGACAATTTTCTGTCCAGGGAGGGTAAGTGGTGAATGAACCCAGGGACTCTGCAATGAAGATGACTAGTGAGACTGAAAGCAAGGGCAAGTAAAAGCCCAGCATCCCATTACTGTTTTGATCAGGCTGTTTCCCAACTGGCTGGGGAACAGGACACAAAAAGGTGCTGTAAACAATGTATGACTGTGTCTGGAAAACTGCAAGTTACAAGTGAAAAATTTTTCCAATAGAAGAGAGAAAAGGAACTGCAATTTTCATTAGTCAGGTATGCTGTGTCAAGAAACATCCCCTTTTAGTAAGCATTCATACTACACTCATCAGAAACGATCAGGCAGAACGCTTGGACGTGGACAACAAACACCCTACCGCTGTGCAGGAGGCAACCTACTCCCTCTCTGCAGCCAGGACTGCAGCCCCTGAGCTGGCAGCCCTGGGCATGAGGCTGTGCCCCACACACATGCAGCAGCCCCAGCACAGCCCTGTTGGCTCTGCAGGGCCCATCTTTGCCCTTGGCTGCCCCTCCAGGTACGGCAAGGTAGGTGTGACCATGCGTTGTTGTGTGCAGGTGTCCAGGAGGCTGTGGTGACCTGTCTCAACAGACAAACCAGGGAGACTGCAGATGAGACACTCTGCATAACCAGCCGCCGTCCTCCACAGCTGCTGAAAGCCTGCAGCCTGGACCCCTGCCCCCCAAGGTAGGCTTCTTATATCTTATCATCAAGCATATATTTTTTTCCAGATTTAAGAGAGATGTGATCACTGATGAAGTTGAGAAACTGATCTTCAAGCTCCCCATGAATCTGGGACTTCAGGACCAGGGATGCTTGGATCTGGGTGTTACTGAAATGACTGCTGAAGTACAGGAGTAAAACACACAAACAAGAGCCTGAGGTGGCTCCCCAGGTTGCAGTACCACAAACCTAGCTGCCTGGGCTCAGAAATTCTGTATCACTCTCCCTGAGACTCCATGTAACTGACATAAAGTGAGCAGAGGTGATGCCAGTGAGTAACACTCTGCTGCTGCCTGAGTAGGTAGCAGATCAATGCAGTTGAGTTGGTGTTATTGTATGTGAGGATACCCAGGCGAGAGCTCTTTGGTCTTGTCCAGACATCATTTAATGAATTTTGAAGAATCCATGACAAAAGCAAAACAGATGCACAAGTGTAGGTGATGGTAGTCCAGTATGATACCCAGAGCATTTAAAAATAATTTTAAATAAGTTGTGACCCCACACCCAATGACCCATGCTCTTTCTCAGACTGCAGATGCTTACAGCCTCAGAATCAGAATCACAGAATCATTCGGGTTGGAAAAGAGCCTTGGGATCATTGAGTCCAACCCTCAGCCTGACTCTACAAGTTCTCCCTACACCATATCACCCAGCATCTCATCTAAATGACCCTTAAACACATCCAGGGATGGTGACTCCACCACCTCCCTGGGCAGCCTATTCCAATGTCTGACCACTCTTTCTGTGAAAAAGTTTTTCCTAATGTCCAATCTGAACCTCCCCTGTTGCAGTTTAAAGCCATTCCTTCTTGTTCTATTGCTAATTACCTGTGAGAAGAGACCAGCACCAACCTCCCTACAATGTCCTTTCAGGTACTTGTAGAGAGTGATGAGGTCTCCCCTCAGCCTTCTCAAACTGAACAGTCCCAGCTCCTTCAGTCACTCCTCACAGGATTTGTTCTCCAGGCCCTTCACCAGCTTCGTTGCCCTCCTCTGCACTCGCTCCAGCACCTCGAGATCTCTCTCGTATTGAGGTGCCCAAAACCGGACACAATACTCCAGGTGTGGCCTCACCAGTGTGGAGTACAGGGGGACTTGCTACACCCTGAGACATCAGCCTCCCTACTTCTGCTGGTCACACAATTTCTAAGCCAGGATAATGTTGGCCGCCTTGGCCACCCAGGCACACTGCTGGCTCATGTTCAGCTGCTTGTCGATGAGAACCCCCAGATCCTTCTCTCCCAGACAGCTCCAGCCACACCTCCCCCAGCCTGTAGCCATGCAGGGAGTTGTTGTGGCCCAAGTGCAGGACCTGGCACTTGGTCATGTTGAAGTTCATGAAGCCTTGTGAAGCTCTTCATGTCTGTCATGAAGCTTCTTCATGCCTGCTGTGATTTGAACTTGTCCATGCAGTCAAACACCATGCAGCTGGTTGCTCAACACTTCCCTGCCCAGGGAATGGGTGAGCAAACTGGAGGTCAAGAGGAGATTTGTAGGCTGAGATAAAAAACAGTTTAGTGATTGTAATGAAACAAAACAGTAGTAGAAAGTACAAATGGATAACGAACTATGTGCTTGCTCACCACCCACCAACTAATACCCAGCCCTCTCCTAGCCAACAATCTCAAGAGAATGAAAATCCAGCTGTCACAAACATGGAAACAAGAGAGAACCCACCTCCTTAATATACTGAGCATAATGTCACATGATATGCAATATTCCAGTGGCCAGTCTGAATCTGGCACTCCAGATGTGTCCTCCCAGCTCAGGAAAAGTTAAGTCTATCTCAACTGAAATCTCAGTCTGTAACTGCAGCTGTGCCCCTCACAGCTCAAGAAAAATTTAACTTTATCCCAGCTGAAACCAGGACAAGGCCACAGTATTATTGACCGAGAAGTGCAAAGCCAAAGGACAGACTTCAGACCGCTTGTCTATTCAGGTCCTGTAGGCAGACAATTTATGGATTGGCTTAACTTTACCCAGAGTTGTATCAAGTTTAAGTAGACCTGCAACCTCCCCTCTCACAAAAGATTTTTCAGAACCTGTTCTTCCCTGACTTCAGGCAGCTTCCACAATCCTGATCCTAAAAATAGCAGATATTTGTCTGCAGAGATTTACATCGGTACCCTCTATGACAGAAAATAGCTGTCATGAGGTTCCTGTGGTTTATTTAAATAGACCTGGGCCTGTCAAGTCTTCAAGATATACTGTATACATATTGTCTATGTTTCCAGCTGTATGCAGGTGCATTTACTCTCTTCTGGTAGTGTGGCAGATTTGAAATACATTGATTTATAACTTTGGACTATTTTAAACTCTCAGTCCTGTCCAGGTGGTAGCTATTCCTTAGAGCATATATGTATGCTTTATATGACAGTAGAATATATAGAGGTATATCATTATGAATATTAGATTTTGGGTACACACAGGAAGTTCACATTAAAAATCAAATATGGCATCAAATATGGCCAGCATTCAAGAATGATAAGGATAAAAATAATGGTTTGATTGGATGACCAGAGTTTTGAGTCTGTGACAAGCAGAGCCAAATGGGCTGACACATTTCACCAAAACATTATAAGAATTGCTTATGGGGATATTGCAACCCTGACTTTGTTAAATTGTCAGTGTTGCTGGCATTAACACACAAATATTACATTAATGCTTGGAAAGAATTTTGGAGGTGGAAATCTCATTGTAATTGATAGGTAGCAGCATCACTGGAGCTGAGAGTGCATGGTAGGAGATTGATCACCCATCAGTTCTCACACAGAAAATAAATAAATAAGCATCTTAAATATGGTTAAGAAAAAAAATTACACTCATGTAGGCGAGTATTTATGTGAGTTCTGTTATAAAAGTGGTCTAAGAAATTGAGTGAATACTTTTTTAGTTAGTCTGTGTGATAGTCTGTACCACTGTGGTAACCTTCCTACCAGCATGGAACTTGTTTAAAACAACCTTGGGCATGTAGTTCACTCCATGGATTACAAGATGATCATACTGTAGGTGAGAATCGGACTGTGAAGCAGAGGTGAAGGGGAATTGAGGCAGTGCGGGAGACTAAGAAGTTTTCCTGTACCCCTAGGCCTGCAACTGAGAAAAGGGGAAATGACTCCCTTCCCATCTCCTCTACCTCCAGCCCCAGTGCTCCCCCCCACCCCCCGCCCAGTCTGGAGGAAATTGCCTATCTGCAGAGATTTAAGTGGCATATGAAGAACAGCAAAATGTTCTGCAAAACGGCTCCTCTGGTAAGAGCAAGGAGGCATAAAACTCAAGGCTGCAGACATCAGGTAGCATGGCTAATGGAAAGGGCAGCAAGAGGGAAAGTTGATGTGTCTCCTAGACAGGCTGTGACAGGATAACTTCCTTATTTCCTGCAGGCTTCTGAAGTGCTACATCTACTACTGTTGCTGTATTGAATACAATGGACAGTATTTAGTGTATAAAGATTATTGCTTTATAATCATTAATTACAACAGTCTTGAGACTTGAAACACATGAAAAAATGGGGAGAAAAGGCTTTAGAGTATTCTCGTTGTTTTAATCATAAGATGCTTCAGGATTCTATTTCAAGAAATGTTGATCCAGGAATCTGATGGAAATTTGGGTTGAAATCCTGTCTTTATGAATGTTGATAAACACATTACTATTGACTGACAAGTCCAAAACTTGTAATACACTATGGCTGTGAACTTAGATCCCTGTTACGGAAGTTCCCAAAATGTGATCTGTGAACCATTGATAGTTCCCAGAGATTTCTCTGATGGTTTATAGAGCTGGCTGGTCTCATAGTGTTGGCTCTTCTCTCTGTTTTCCAGCTGCTAAAGTGTGTTAACAGAAGCTGAAAATATGAAAAACACTTTCCTAAAATGTCCTTGATGTTTAAGTGATTGTTGGAGTATGCAGTTGTGGTGAGTAGAGGAGGCAGTCAGCTGAAAAGGTAACTGAGACTGTGACAGGTGTCTCAGTAGACAAGGGAATGTTGTCCATAGCATGAAGAAAAAGCTGCGAAGTCTTGCCCAAAAGAACAAAAATTGCCTCCTAATATATTTAGAGAAATTATTCCAGTGATGCTTCTTTAACTAAAACAGCTCAGCATGCTTAGACTTTAATGCATGTGTTTAGACTTCAATGCAGCTCAAGATCTTCTTAAGAGGGACAAGATCTAAAATTTAGAACTTCCAAGCTTAGTGTTGCTTCTGCTGCAGGCACTGTTGGTTACATGTGACATTCTGAGTCACAAATAAACAAAACAGCACAGAAAACAAACAAACAAAACACAACACATTGAACCACAGAATCTAGTCAGCCTGTCTGGAGCATCAGAAGGCATACATCTCAAGACAGGTACTATAGGAGCTGTCAGTGAAGAGTAATTTCATGCTGGTTTTGTTTCATCATTCTTTTTGGACACTTAAGAAGAATGATGCTGAAGGCATCTTCACTGTTGCTGTTCTTTTTGCTCCCTACAGAGAATAAATGTGCATAGACTGGAAAACTTCGTAACCTGGTTAATACTTCACCTTGAAATTAGTTTGTGGTATCATCATCTTCTTCAATTCCTAATTGCTCTTGTCTCTCCTGGAACAAAATATGGTAAAAACTAGAATATACTGGCAATACTTCAGATTTATGAAAACACTGAGGGGTGATGGCACTTGTATAGCTGCTGAGAGACTTTTATAATTTCCATTGAAATTCTGGTTCAATATCTTAGTATATTACTATTCTGAGTCCAATGAAGAGAGACAGAAAAACTAAACCACAGAGATCCGTCTTCAAATATTCACAGCTGTATGGAGTCAGCAAAATCTCATACTTAAGATTTTTATAGAAGGAAGAACAACCAGGGAGAGTTGCACACAAAAATTGGAATATTTCATCCATACTCAAATCCCAGAGCAGCTGAGTTTCCTGTGGTTTCAGACTTTACTGAAAGGTGGTTTTGCTCATTCAAGAACAATAGCAGAAAAAGAGCCCAGTCCCATTTCTCCTGGATAACAGTACAACAAAAATTCCCATTTTGTACTAAACTAAGAAATAGCAAAACACTGTGGAGCTGATTGCTAAATTGGGAGCTAATAACTGATTTTCAGCACAGTAGGTACAGAGCAAAATTAAGTATCATTACCTTGGTATGCACATGTTTGATATTTCTATAAAAAGGATATAGTCTGTTTTGATGTACTGAAAGACCCAGCATGCTTTCTCCAGCAAAGAGAGGAATGTAGACTATGACCATTTTAATTCAGTTATTCAGTTACTTCATTTCAAACAACCTATAGCACTTCCAGAATTACATAGCAGTACTTGAGCAGAGCACAGTCTTCCCAGAAGTAAATGCAGAACAGCTGTTCAACGGCTAGAAATTTCTTATCTAAGCTCAAAAAATGAAAGGGCAGATCACTCAGTTCAGCTAATTGCTATTTTTGTATTCTAAATTACTCCAAAAGCAATCAGAAAAACGCTGTTTCAATGTTGTCTTATGGTTTTCAACAAAATGACTTACATCCAAAATGTGCCTTTCCTTAACCACCACAACACAAAATACAGAGGCAGTCATCGTCTCATCAGATATAATTGCTCGTTTATAACAGCAACAGCATAAGCACCTTGTGGTGAGACAACAAATTCTACCACAGGGGTGAAAGAGAGTGTTGTAACTGTGCTATTAATTATAATTGTTCAATAGTTTGATCAGTGCCTGTTGAAAAGTTTTGATAAACATGTACGGAGAAGTGGAGATGCAAAGCAATGAAAGCCAGATGGCTGGAAATGGAGGAAATTCCAGGCAATCTCTACAGCTTTGTTCTTGTGTATTTTCAAAACTGAACTTTTATTCCTACACAACAAGAACAGCTGAATGCTACCAAACCAAAAAGAAACAGTGAAGAAAAGGCAGGCAATTCTAGGAATAGCACATGATTTCACCTCAACATTTTCCCTTTACTCCTTCAAGACTCTGTTGTTAGCAAGAAAAGATAGGAAGCCATCTAGGCAGTCCTAATAGCTGACTGAAGGGTCAAGATAGCCTGAGTTAGGCTGAGATCTAGTTCATTGCAGAGTATCTTCTTTTTCTCTTCCTTTTCTTCTTTTTTTCCCCTGCAGCTGCTTGTTTTGTGTTTATGAAGTAATTATTATTTTAATGTTTATTTGGTGAATGCAGTATTATCCATCCGTTTTGCTCTATTTCATTTCCCAGATGAAGTCAAACTATAAAAGAGAAAAAACATTTTTTTTTGATGTATCTGTAGACATGAGGCATTAGGTTGCTGGTAGGTGTAAGATGTGCTCCTTTCGACAATCTGAAATGAATACAATATGTGTGGAAAGGCCAGAACTTTCTGTAATCCATTAAAGGTGACCTCCGTGTGTGGGAGGGTGTCAATGGTATGTGTGTTTTGCATTGCTCAGATGAAATATTAGAGCATCTCTGTCTAGTTCATGAAAAAGGTTAAAAGATTTTCAAGTCATTATGTCTATAGATACTGCAGTATAGCCTTACTGACAGGAAATACCAGTTCTTGTTTTATTGCAGTCTTTTGTCAGAGGTGTAAATTAGAAATTAAAATTAATGTTGTTAATATTGCTACTGTCTATTTGTGCCACAGAAAGATTCTCAGCCGCTCAGAAACCCCTGACACTTTTTTTTTAAATGGGATGTATTTAAGTCTATTTTGAACTGCAGTGCATTGAGAATGTCTTTGACAGCTTCTTAAGATGAAGCCCAAAGAGCCTCCTGGGATCACAGGCCACAGCTTGCACCATTGATGGAATAGATTGGAGACTCAAACATTAGAAGGAATATGCTGTCAGACATCGTAGATTCACACTTATTTGAAGCCTTTAGGTTGAGAAACAGCTTAAACAGGAGTCATGGGCTCAGTAGGAGAACCATAATCCCATTTTTTGTCTAGGCTTCCTTTGCTAAAGACAGGACTGTACAAAGATGACTAAACAGGCTGTAGGCAGCTCTGTTATGCTGTACTTGCATTACCTGCATGCCTACCCTGCACTGCTGTGTACTACCCTGGCCTTAAAATGTATTAATCTGTGACCCTAAAAACATTTACCTTTGTATCCCTTCTTTACAATATAATCTCCCCCTTTCTACTCTCTCCAGTTATTAAGAGATTGTCCAAGATACGCCTGACAGCCCACACTTCCCAGTTCTGGCTCTATGTGTTGCCTGTGGTGGAAGAGTGACTGCATGCTCCTTTGTATCTCTTACTCAACAAGCAGTTGCAGTGAAGTTGCCAAGGGGACCCGTAGGGAGTGGTTCTTTTCCCCCATGTGGGTCACATCTAAATGTGATGCAAAACAACTTGAAAGTTGCCAGGGTCAGTGGTGCAGCTCAGGAGTCTCCATCACAGTCTGCCTCTAGCTCTTCTAGTTTAAAATTACAGACCTCTTCCCCAGCCATTTTGCTTTTTTAAATAATATGATGGTTCCTTCATTAGATATGATTTCATTCATAGACATTTTCTTCTGTTTCAGTTTATATTCCATTCAGACTACTATGCTTATAAAATATTAAAGCGCAGTTGTAAATTTTTTTTAATAACTTACACCATATTTCCTTTTTACTTCAATGAATGGTAGATCACACTTCTTTTTCAGAATCCTATATACTTAGATATTTTTTCTCTACACAAATCTCCAGGTCACAGTTTCACCAAGTCAGTACACCCTTATGTTGAAACAATCTCACCATGCCCTCCACAAGTTTTTTATAGATTGGTTTGTGATGAGTATGAGCTTAGTCATGGTAGGGACTTAGTGAGTCCCTCTGCAGAGGGTCATTTCTTTTTTTCCTGACACTGTTTATTTCCTGGTTTCAGTCACCTTAATACAGTCTATCTCTCTCCACCCTTCTCCTATTTAATGACTGTGCTAACCAGAACTTGCTATTCACTGCCAGTTTATGTTTGTCAGTATTTTGAACAAATATGCTCTTGCTTCAGCATTTCATATGTTAACTTCTATGTCTTAATTTTTTCTCTAAATTTATTCTTAGTTTTCTTGAGTATTAATTTACTGCCTCAACAGCAGGATTTCACTCCCAAAAGAAAGTTTTCCCAACGGTGATAATAAAGAGCCTGTCTTTGTTCTTGTGCCAAATATAAAGCTAAGTCAAGAGTTTTGGAGCATAATGGCCAGGATGAACGTTTTTACTGCAGCATTAACCTGTGAAATAAGCTGTAGGGTCTTATAAATGTTTGATTTTACTATGCATCATCACTTCCTTTAAAAAGGGGTGAAATGAAGAGCACCATTATATCTTCTATTTACAGTACTGCTGAAGTAACTTGTTATAGCAGTAGACTGAGGAACACTCAGTACTTTCAAACCAATAAACCTTTGTTCATGAAAAGATAATTTATGTAAAAGGAGAATAAAAATATGGCCCTAAAGTGCTGAAAATGCACTGTACAATTCTGTACCATACTTACACATTAGAAAGGTTCACAGATGAAGTAAATGAAGGAGGAGCCTTCATTTCCATTCAATTTGAATGAGTGAAGTACCTGTAGAGGGAGCCAGACTGATTAAACAAAGAGTATCTACCAAATAGGTCTGTCACATCTGCAGAAGCACAGCAAGCCCTGCTATTTATGTCCATGAAAACTTCCATCTTCAGTTATGTGATCTACATTCCTCTGGCATCTCTGCTAATGTTGTTGAATATTGATGGTCTCACTGATGGAACAGAGTTTGTGATGTGCAGTCACCCACTAGAAATGTGACTAAGCTGATGGAGTTGACACTGCAACCAGGTGTTAGTAGATCTTAAGTCATTCACAGGTTTGGGAAAGACTTGAAAGACTGCTCACACAGAGGTGAACAGCAACGCATTTAATTTACTACCCAATGGATCCACAGATTTGTATTGTTATAACTCTACTGGAGGGAAGTCTGGGATTTGGATTTGGGGATTTTTAAAAATCATAATAGTTATACTGTCATGATTCCTGATCTGAACAAAGGTGTTTGGGTATGTTAGACAAATTCATTCCCCTTTCCATGAAGAAGCAAACTGTACTGTCTAAAGTAATTATTTTCTCCAAGATCTAAAAAGCCAGTTTCTCACTCGGGAAAAGTTAGGGGAGAAGTGTATTAAGTTGCCATTCTGTAGTCTCTGGATTCTGCACAGAAACCTATACTGGTATAATTATTAGGATGGAGATATGAAGTGGTTTAGTACAAGTTTGTCTATATACATAGTAACTTTTCTGACATCATCATTTTGAATATAATATTTCCTTCCATGCATTTCAGAATCGAATCAGATCTTGCTTGATACTTCTATGCATCTGAATACTTTACCATGGTTGTTTTGGTTATTTATGGGTGTAATACAAGTCTAGAGCCTGCTCACTCTGTGAGAAGCTCCTGCATGTTTGGATCTCTGCATGTCAATGTGAGGAAAAACACCTTTTATTGCAGAAGAGTGAATGAGTTACTAAATAGATTATCAGTCATAGTTTCAGGATCTCAAAGGGGAAGTAAAAAGGAAATACTAGATCTGGATGTGCCCTTCAAACAAAATTCTTGCACTGCCTTACCAGCAGTACATTGCAAGAAGGTCATTGGAGGGAACTCAAACATAAGCAGGCATTGGGAGTTCAGTCACAGTACCATATAGAGATATAGATATAGATAGATAGATAGATAGATAGATAGATAGATAGATAGATAGATAGATAGATAGATAGATAGATAGAGATAGAGATAGAGATATAGATGTAAATATAGATATAGATGTAAATATAGATATAGATGTAAATATAGATATAGATATAGATATAAATATAGATATAGATATAGATTAGATAGAGATAGAGATAGAGAGATAGAGATAGAGAGAGATAGAGATAGAGAGATAGATAGATATAGATATAGATTAGATATAGAGATAGAGATAAAGATAGATAGATATAGATAGATCTAAGTTAAACTGTTCTCCCCTCACCCTACTAAAAGTCTAGAGAAAAACCTTGTGTGCCTGATCTTGAGACACAGTCTGTTTGCACATTCTGCACTGGTGAAATAGTTCAGGAATGGTTCATCCTAATGAAAATATTATCCCTGTAATGCTTCCAGCCAGGTCAGCAAGAAGCTCATGTTTTCTGCTAGTTTTGTGGCAGACCTGCTCATAAAACTTGGACTTACTAGAAAACTGTTTAAGCCCACTCACTGTTATCTGAACACTGTTTCATTCCTGAATGTTCTTGCTTTGTCCATTCAATACAGTGCCATCTCCTTTACTTCTTCCCTGCGCTCATCATTTCACCAAAGGCTTAGATTTTAGAAGAGTCTTGTTACGCTGTGGGACAAAACCCCATGTTCATGAGTATTGATTTTAAAGGTTGTGAAGTCAGGCTTCTTGTATGTTCTTTCCATGCCATCTGCAGGCATTTTCAACTACCTCATTTGAAAAATGGTTCATTTTAGATGGTGTTTCAGATTTAAAATAATCAGTTCATTGCACATGTTTCTCACCTGCTGAGCTTTTTCTTTCTTTGTCGTCTGGTGTCTGTAAGCTTCTTGATGTCTCCTTCAAGAGCAGCTGATTTTAATGTTTTTCATATGACATAAAGTTATGCCTAGGAAAAGGTGTTGGCTTATGAGACATTCCACCATGGAGAAGACCAGTGTGAAAAGAGGCAGGGAGTCTTTGATATAAAGCAGCACTGTCATGGGCAGCAGGGTGTTAAACTGTTCCTGTGCTTCTTCGCAGAAGAACCAAATGAGAGCGCTTCATAGACTGATGTGCACAATTTATTTCATGAATTAGTGGTTCTTGTGTTTTTGCATTACTTTGATGCAGGTTTAGGGCAAGGGTTATTATGCCACTCCTCTGTAGCTCCCAAACTGCATGTTCCTTTGTGCACTATTCATTCAGTTTCTGCCATCTGCCATTGCAAGTGCAATTCGTGCAATTTCTGTTGTATTCCTCAAACCTCCCTGTATTACTTCTTAACCAGGTTTCCAACTTTACACTGATGTACTCTATTCCTCAGCTGTTTCCTACCTTCATTTTTGAAAGGGGCTACAAAAGACTTCTTTTCACTCTGTCTTATAAATTATTAAACAACCTCCTTGTAGGAAGTTTGTGCTTTAAGCATGAACCCAAATCTAAACTTGAGACAAAAACTGGTACTCATTTGTCTGTCAAGCTTAATCTGATCTGTTTAGCTATAATAATAATTATAATTATATAATAATTATAATTATATAATAAAGCTGTAATAGACAGCCATTGCTATCATTTATCTCAATTCTGCAACTATCATACAGAGTAAAAGTCTTTTGTGAGGTACTTTTCAGTAGCCAGTATTTCTGCTAATCTCTCAAAACAATTCTCTGTCAAACCAGTTCACTTACCTGAAGTTGATGTTCCTCTGTGGTTCATGCATTCTGCATCTGCAGTAGTCCCCCAAAAGACCCACTAGACAACCTCCCACTGTTCAAAGTATTCACAGAAAAAACACAAACCCTCTTTTCTGACCTGCTGTAATGGTTGATGTTCTCTGCCTTCAACTCAAGGTACAGCAAGGCCTTTTTACTGTAAGCAATATATATTGCTTGAAACATGTCAGAAGGTTACTCCCGCAATCAAAATTGCCATTTGCAGAGTTCTTGCATACACCATTTACCCTCTGTTTTTCTCTGTCTTTTTAATTCTTCCTTTATTTGACTCTGATACATAAATATTGGCTCCCCACCACATTCAGTTATATTGATTTGCAATACTAATTGATACTGATAAGTCTACAGATTGAATGCAGACTACTTCTGCCAGGTCCCAGAATCTTTGATCTGCTCAAGTGTGTTGACTGCATAGGTGTTTCTTTAATGGATTCCCTTCACTTGGAAGAAAGATGCTTTCTGAAGAAAAGCACCTCAGTCTCTCTTGTGCACAATGATCCCCTGAAACCTTCCCTGTCTGTTCAGATCCCTTCATGTTGGTGATACAGAACAACAGATTTTTGTCAGGCTGGTGCTGAATTACAGCTAAGAGTGAATTGGGTTTTGTGTTGCTGCTGCTATTAATTTAAAAGTACCTTGCCTTTTCATTTTTATTTCTTAATCAAGTATTAACTTTTTCAAAGCCTAGTTAAATTGCAGTTTTTCTCTGTGTGTGTGTATACTTTATGTATATTTGTGATGTTCTCTCTGACATGAACTGAACCATAGCAGTAGGGAGATCACTTTGTAGGGACTCAGGTCCATGTTTAAACACCTGATGGTGGTCTTAGCTCTCACATTTCATTTCAAAGGAGCAGTCTGATTTTACTGTGGGTGATCTAAGAGATGAATGAAAAATTAGTTGTAGTTAAATTCTTACCTTTTATGCCCCTTTCTTAGATGTTAATTTGATGATACAGTCGGGAACTGACTTGGGAGTTCTCATCTCAGTCCTGTTGTTTCACTTCAGGAAAGTATGCTACCCAAACAGGATTGACAGCAATTCCCTCTGCTTTCCAGAGTTTAAGATTACATTCTGGATAGTATTTTAAGAAATGACACTGAGGATACTGACTCAACTCAAGATAAATCTGCTAAAGGAGGCTCAAGAAAGCCTTTCACAACTATGAAACTGGAAGGTCTGCTGCAAACACAGGTCCAGATCAGCAACAGAAAAGGAAGGGAGTTGTATGGGTTCTGAGTAGACTTCTCAGTCTGCAGGGTCCAGTGAAGGACTCATAGGTTAACAGAGGACGAGAGGAAGCCAGGATTGACATAGTATGTGATTTACTCAGTCTGTTGCATGTGCATATACATAACTGCCACGCAGTTCTTGTGCACTGAAGAGTGTGTCTATGCAGGCAGGTGTCAGATATTAAGTAAGACACTTCTAGGCAAACTTCTCTCCACACTGATGAATGTTTATTTTAGAAATAAGAAGAGTTCACTTGTATCACTTTCATATGGTTTAACCACATAAAAATGACAATAATTTAATTTTTTTAGAACTAGTTTGGGAGGTCTTTGTGTAGAAGTGTGTTTACTTTTTCTCTGCAGTGTTCAGTTTTCTTGGCAGTGCTTGAAGGGATTCTGTCAGGATGAAATCATATCTCTCTAGAAAATATTCTTTACATATAACACTTAACAGCTTAGAATATTTTGGGTTTTACTATAAATACTGTGTGTACAGAGTCTGATCCAAGGCTGTTGGCTCCATAGTTCTTTGCATCAAGACTATACATTTCCTAAGTTCTACCTACATCAATTACCTTTTGCACACTGACTATGGAGATGCAAGAGTGCTTTGTTCTGAAGGCTTATGGCTCCACTGGGGCAACAACTCTAATTCTAGCAGCTTCTTCTGCCATGAGTAGATGCTTATTAACTGGTGCCACTCTCTGGTCTACCTAGCTAGCAAAACTGAGGCAACAATGCATTGTTGTCCCAGTTGTTACTTGTAACACACTAATGCCTAGACACTCCTGTCAAGCCAAGAGTCCCATTGTGCTAGGCAGTAGATAAAGACAGAGTAAGAGATCATCCCTGCTGTAGGACCACAAACTAAACAGACAACATGGATGACGGGAAAAAAAAAAAAAAAAAAAAAGTATTATTTCAGTTTTGCAAATGTGAAGCTGAGCCACACATGGGAGAAGAGTATGATCCAGCCCAGCACTTACTTGAGTCTTCCCACTGTACTCAAAGGGTATATTTAGACACTCCCAGGCTAACCCTTGTTTCAGCAGTCTGGAGTTCAGCAAAGAGTCAGGAACAAGGTCCTGCTCACTTGATCCTCCCATTCTTCACCTGAACTGCTTGGGCACAATATGACATTGATTTTTTTTTATTTTTTTTTTCCTGTCACAAGAAAGAAGGATAGTTCATTTCTAATTACAATTAAATGTATAGAACTATTTAGAAGTTCATGCTCATGTATGTGTTAGAAGTTTTTTTCTTTTCCTTTTAAGCAACTTGAAATTGATCACAAATATCCAGGCTATATTCTAGTTGAATATATGGGCCTTCAAAAAACTTGAAACTCATTAAAGTGTAACATGATGAAGTTTAATTTAGAGTTTGTAGGCAAGATTTTTGTTAACTATGTCAAGATAATTTTCCTTATTAGAAATAGCATGGTTAAGCTTTTGTTTGAAAGCATCTCTAATGTGTTTAGACATATTAATGATATAGAATAATTGTGCTGTGAAAGGAATCAAGATTTCCAGATTATTTGACCTATTTTTTTTTTGGCAACCTGAGCTCCACAATTGTTCTCTTTCTTTATTCAAAAGAGATGCAAATACTCACATTTTAAAACATACTGACCATGATTATTTGCGGAAACTGCTTGTTTACCTGAAGTTAAGTGCATGTGTAAGGCATGCTTAAGCACTGCTTTATTTAATGAGACTGTTCCAGAAAATTACAGTTTCTTGTCAGCCCATTAGAAATTTTAATTCCAAAATTTTAATTCCAAAACTTAATACTATATCAGATTATTAGTCTAATTCAGATACTATATCAGATACTTAATACTATATCAGATTATTAGTCTAATACAGATTATTAGTCTAAGTCATAATATGAACTGACTGTTAGATTTCCTGACTGATGTTTTTCTGCTACTGAAATCTGTCTATTATTAATTTACTTTGCTAGTTTATAGTTCCTGCAAGTACAAGAAATTTAGTGCTCTGGTGAGTTGATCTTTTCACGAATTTATGTCCAGTTTTTAGACCACACCCTTAGCACTGTGTATAAGAAAACCTAAAGGAAAACCATTGCCTTGAGCCATCAGATCAGGTTCACTACTCGGTTTGTGTATTTTCATGTGCATTGTACGTCTCCATATACTTCACCAGCTCTAATAAAACTACTAAGACATCACAACAGTCTGCTGGAAGCAGAATATTGTTCATTTGGAAAGTGAAAAGTTTCTGTAATCCATTTTGTATTTTCAGTTTGTGGTGATACTTGAAATAAGCTGTATTTTGGGACCATCCTCTGCTCCCTCTACATTTCCAGTGGAAACTTGTTTCCATTTATGTTGATTTGAAAAATGTTCATATATGTGTATTCTAATACATGTATCACTAATATACATGTACCTATTTCAACACATCCAGCCCTATGAATTGCCTTTTTCCTGTTCCATTCCTCTCTGTTAGCCACCTCTAAATGTCTCTGTGGTTTTGTATTAATATACTTTTGCTTCAATTAGTTCAAATATTCAACGTGTTATATGTATGTCAGTCTCTGCAGAGGATGAAAACCTTTTGAATTCTGTTTTTTTATTAAGTATAGTAGTTGAAATATTTTAAAAGTTTAGTTTGTGCTTAAATACATAACCACTACTTAGGTATTTTGAGATGGAGGCAGACAACTAATGAACTGATAGACCTAGAGTTAGGACAAGCCAGGAGTTTAGGGGCTCAGATGTGCCAGCATCCTGCTGTAAGGCCAAAAGGACATTTTTCTGTGTTGCTACATATTAGTATGATTTTGGGTGCTAGTGGAGGACATAGAAGAAGGGATGAAAAAAATGTTTCAGATTAAAACTATGTCACCTCTTCACTGTCTCTGGGAAGCAATACAGGAAGTACCAAGTTGATGACTTTCAGCTGGGCTATAAACTGGCAAGTATGTAGAGTTTTCCTGAAGTTTGCACCTTAACAAGCACTTCATCTCAAAGATGCCAGTTTCACTTGCACAAGGTTTCCTTAGCTTGATTCTGTAACTACTATATTCACTTTTTAAAGTATAGGATTATTTCCTACTTGATTTTTAATTCTGGTATTGTCACGTGCATGCTGGACATGATGGCATTATTATCTTTTTGTATGCCATACACATTGGAAGAGTCAGTTCAGTATGGCCAAAACACCCAAAAGAAAAAAGAGACAGGAATGTACAGTTAAGTACCATACAAAATAAGACAAGAATTATTTCAGTTAGCATCACATAACACTCTACAGTAATGGTAAAACTATGATGCTACAGAAAATCAGTATTTAAAAAAACCCAGTATTTAAAAAAACAAAACACAACAAATTATTATGTCCAACAGTACAAGTAGTTTAAAAACTAAATTGTAAATTTGGTAGGATAGTATTAGTTCAAGTGTTGCAAGCACCTTTAGCTGTTATAAAATAATTCTACAGCTCTGTGATTCTATTCTGTAAGATTATCACTGATTTTCTCTGTGTTTTTTAGGACTCTGAAATTTTGTCAATCATATCTATCTTCTGTGGTTTTGGTTACTTGCACATCCCTACTCCACTTTGCACATCTATGGTGTGCCCTACATTCTTTACTTTGTGAAAGCTCATAAAAGTCAGTGGGGTAAGAGAAAATTTGACCTCCAATTTCCTGAGCACCTCTAAGGAATCTCCTGTTTAAAGCAACTGGAAAGAATTGTGAACAAACTGATGTAATGGGTGAGGCAACAGATGCAACCTGCAACAGTCTTTTCAAACACTGGAAAAATAAATCCTTTCTCTTCACTGAAATACCGTGTTCCTTCTGGAAGAAGAAACAGACACTCTCTTCTGCAGATGCCAAGATGTCCAGAGTTTTTGTGGCCTGCTAGCCCCTGAGATGCAAACTGCCAAAAGAAACATTGGGCACTTATACTCTTAACAAACAATGAGTTGCTGGAGGCAACAGCCATTACCATCACTTAAATAATAGAAACTCTGGCAACTAACCGTGTATCAAGATAGATTCTGAAATAAGAAAATGCCTTCTTTTCAGCACCTACTCAAATATCTTATGTTAAATTGTGCCAAAACTGAAGGGTAGCTGATATCCACATTAATTCTGACTGATTTTATGGGAAAATCTGGGAAGACCTCTCCCCCAAGGTCATTCATATGGACAACATACTCCAGATTAGTTTAACCGGCTGCAGATGTCACTCCTTTTCCACAGCTACAAAGCTCCCAGTACACATATCAGGCTTATTGGCCCTCAGCATATTACGGCATGGAATGTGACCGTGTCAACTTCTAACTCAGTATTTAATTGTTAGAAAGGGTTAAACAGATTTTTATCATTGCTACTAGCAGAACCAAGGTTGTTGTTTAAAAGCAAGCTGCAGTGTCATTTGTGTTTACAGTGATGCTCAGGACATAATCCTGTCCTGTTATAAAATCGGAGAATGTCATCAGTGGATGGAGCACAGAAAGGGACCAATGTGGCTTTTTGGTCCATCAGCATTATCAGCTAGGGAGGAAAAAGTATTTCTTACCTCCTAGGTGTTTCAATTTGTTATGGGCATTACTGAGAGGGTGGGAACAAATGCTCTAAATAACTTTATAAAATAAATAGAGAAGTTAGAACTGTTCTGTGACTGTAGGATGACACAACCTTGAATGATTATTTCAATAATGTGTTTACCAGTATGGTGCATCTTAAATATGCCGAGCAGTTTCCATCAACTGCTGATCTCAGGCTGTCAGAGTGGTTTTCCTCTGCTTCGTCCACAAATTCTGCTTGGTGCTACTGACATGTTTCATAACTTCCCTTCATTGTCCACCTCCATCCTGCTTGGAGCCTGAGGGTGTCTTTCTTCATAATCAGTCTCTTTAGTTTTTTCCTGGCTTTGCTTTCTCATAGGGCAAGTTTTCTGAGCCTTCCTTGTCCTGAATGTTTAATTTAGTCCCTCAGCAATCAGTTTCAATGACCATGCAGGAAGGGAAGCTATTATTCAGGATTAGAAAAAGTGGCAGTATGTGACTCTCATACTTTTATTTTGGGTGTGGAACTATATCCAGGTCAGTGTAATCTTTTGCATAAAGTGGATGGGAAGCCTATTTTCTTATATTCTCATTCTGAATATAGGATTTTTCTATGTACACATTTCTGCATATCTCTGACATGCCCTAATAGAGTACAAGAGTGGAAGACCTAATACTGTAAGCAGTTTTCTGTGTATGGCTGACAGAGTTAGAGGTTGTCTTCAGTACAGTTCAAACGTCAGAAACCTGGTTTTAATGAGATAAACACTGAAATTCAGACATCAACAATCCTGTTGATCTAAGATTTATATAGCTAGTGCAGAGAAGGGCTGTCTCAGTGACAGATGTTCACCCAGGGGTTGAAAAGAAACTCCCTGCTCTCCCATTGCATCTCTCAAGGCCTTAGCACTCCCTACCTCCACAACAAGGAAAAGTCAGTCAGGAGCATCCCAACTGGATCTTGTGAAAGAAATTCCTGGTCAGCGAATCACTGATAACGTTTCTTTGATGGACTTCGTTAATATCTTCAATTTTTTTTGTAAAGACAGTAAAAATCCCAGCTAATTAAATCCATTCAGTCTTGCAATACCTTGGCCAGGCTCCTGCACACCAAATACTTAATTTAGGACACAAAACTGTTTCAGAGATATTGCAGAAGTCCCAAAGGCCAAGAGCTTTCGATGAGAACTGAAAATGCAGAGGAACCGTAAATATTATTCTCAGCCTCATCCTGCAGCTACAAGAAGGGTGGTGGTGATCAGAGAAGAATTCCCTTTCATTTACTGCTTCTTCACTCCATCTGTCAGTATAAAAAGAGAAAACTGAAGGTGACTTTATTCTGTGCTTAAGGTTTTCTCTCCTTGCCTTACCCCTTCACAGATGGGAGATTGGGAAATGGAGTACCTGCAGTCTTACCTGTGGAGTTGGATTACAGACACGAGATGTCTTCTGTTCTCATCTACTATCAAGAGAGACCAACGAGACCGTGATTTTGGCAGATGAATTGTGCTACAAACCTAAGCCATCCCTCGTGCGAGCCTGTAATCGCTTTGACTGCCCACCCTCCTGGTATCCTACAGAATGGCAAGAGGTAAGAATGTGTGTGTAATCTCATTTTATGCCTGCTAAGAGTACTCATTACATGCATTATTGATAAATCATTTCGGTCTAGCCCATCAAGATGATTCGTTAATCATTCCAATGAGTCATTAGAAAACTGAAAAAGTGTTCATTCCTTTCTTTTAAAAAATTCATCTACATTTTCAGAGGTAAATGATGACTATACTTTGAGTGCAATGTTACAGGAAACTCTTAACAGCTGGCTACAGATTCCATACAAAAATACCTGGAATATGATGGTCAGCTGCAGTGAATGGATTTGGCCAGCAATGCCAAAGTTTCTAGGAATACAAATGATCAAGGAGAGAATCTCTGAAGCGTGTCGGGTATTCTGTATATTCTCAAATAATAATTTAGTTTAGGACAAGAAACACTCATCCTTCAAACTCTCAAAGTCACGTTCCCTCGGGAGGTGGATGCCTTATTACACTAATCTGAAAATTGCTCTCTATACAGCTCTCTGTACGAGCCTTTCCATCTTTGGAAAGCAACCTGAAATGAGTTTATTTGCTGCTGTCTGCCTGCAAATGAAAATGCTTGTGCAATTCAACAGACTTAAAGATACTTCTGTTGGGTACAATACTACACAGGAAGAAAGAGCCCTGCCTTCTTGTCAGGGGTAAAGGAAAAACCTGTTTGTGGTGGAGGTACAGGCTTTCAAAAGGCCTTCACTTCTGCTGGGTGCAAGGATTCATTCTATCCTATAAGAAAACTATGAGCCCTGACATGGTGCTTACATATGCCTATCCAGGCTTCATCTATAAAATCTTCTTTTTACTTAATCAACAGGGAGATGTTAATATACTCATCTAATGAAGCTGCTAAATCTGTGAAGCTGTACTTCATGGGAGAGCTTTGGGTTTGGTCAGCTATTCCATTAACAAAAATTTATGCCAGCCTGATATTCTGTTAAAGCTAGATAACTACCTATGGCATTAGTCCTATGTTTAAAACAATTCAGTTATATTCCATGCTTTAATTTGTTTACTAATATTCACATATACATATTTGCTTAGTTGTAATTTTGTATATTTCAAAGCTATAGTCATACATAAATGCTATATTTGTAAATAGCAAAGAGGATTCTACTAGTACATAATAAAGTCAAGTATTTCAAAGTTAGGATATGCTAGAAGGAATGCCTATGCTTGTTAAAGTCCTATAATTGGCCACAGCTCTTACAGAAAGCAATTTTCTGTAAGTTTATTTTTCTCAGAAGAGACTTACATTACAGCATGCTGAAAATTGTCTTTCTGCTAACAATAAGCATTAGCTATAGGCCACTACCAATGGTACTGAAATAGCATCCACTAGAGCTATTTCCAAACAGATTTTTTTCAATATTTGAACATCTTCCTCTACAGTGTAAACACACATATTTCCACCTGTCTAAATTAATGTTTTAGCCATGTTTGTATCTGCTCAGGAACTCTCAAATATGCTGTGTTTTTGAAAGCTGTAGCAGATCTTAGGGAGGAGGGAGCTCGATTAAGTATAAAGGCTTTAACAAGCATATTAATCAGGAATTAAGCTGCTCAGTTGACACTTTTTGTGTTAGCTGCTGGATTCTCTGGGCTGGGTCGAGAGAGAGAACCTGTGCTGCAATTCATTGTTGCAGCTTAACAAAGGTCACTCTACAGCCCTTCAGCGCTTACTTCCACAGGCTTCGCAGGAGAGCCAGCTCTGTACGTAGCTCCTCACTACATGGGCATGGACTGTTTCCTGCGCTTACCTGTCACTGAGAGAAAACAGCACAAAAAGTGCACTTCTCTACCTACTGTCTTTTGCCTTTGTTTAGATAAGTATAGTGCAAGAAAAAAAAAAAAAAAAAAAAAAAAAAAAGCAAAAGCCTAATCCATCAAATAAATTTCCATTCTCTCATTTTTAAGAGACATCTGTCTTCCTCCTTTGCACCACTAATCTGTGTACAATTATTTCCACCCTGTAAGAAAGTGAGGCCTTGCAGTTCAGTCTCATGCGGGTTTCCCATGGATGACCTCCATGTGAAAACCTGCACCGTCAGGCCAGTTAGGAATTATTACAGCTGTTGTTGGCTCCTAGGATATGTGAGTGAAAAGACCATTTGGACAAGATTTGAGTGTCTGGGGCTTCTCCTGGAGGTGAGCTCCAACCATTCAGCAGAGGTACAAAGGAGCCCTTTAGGAGAAGGAATCCTGCAGGAGGGTTTCTTTCCTTTCATTAAGAGACCCACAACTCTTCCCCCTCTCCCCAAATGCCTGAGAGGGTTCCCCACATATGGGGAGATGGAGTGCCCTGCAGGCATGTGCCTTCTTCACTCTAAGGAAGGTCCTTTAATGCTTCACCGACACTACAGAGTAACATCTGTTCTCCATACAGCTTGGTTTGAAGCCATTTCTTTGGTCTCATCTGTGCTGTTCATCATGTTTTTCAGAGCACTCTCTCACAATAGTTTCAACCAAACAAGCAAACAAAAGATTTAAACTGCAATGAGCAATGTTTTCTTTTCTTACGTCTTTTATGCCTGTTAAGGAAGGGTTCTCCAGTTTAAATGTTGTTAGAAGCCCCAGCGTTCCTGGCAGATAAACATACAATAATTATCAGTGTTGTAACATTTGAAGCCATTTTTTTTAATATCTCTTTGCAGATTCAAGACTATTTATTTTTAAATAGATCTGTTTCTTAGCTAAATCCATTAGGATGTTTATCTTCTTTTCAATAGTGTGCTTCTGGAGGAAAGTGGATATAAGATTTCATTTTTACAAGGCCCTATAATTATCTACTCTATAGACCTCAAACAAGACATCCATTAGCAAATTTTCATCCTCCTCTGTTTCATTACTGAATAAGCACCACAGTCTTAGTCCCAGGATTCTTTTTTAGCTGCTCAGTGCTATCCTTGCTCCAAAGATAATTAGAAAAATGTCTTGACAATGGTATGGGAAAACTGGTAACATTTTCAGATATTTTTCTAGCTCTTTTTTCTCCATATTATAAAAAGTCCTTGCTAAATCTTTAAGTGTCAGGCCTTAGAAAGCAACTGAAAGGCCTGCTGAAAGAAAAATGTTTTCTCCCTTCGCAGACGCTTTATCTTACTGTAGAGTCATAGCATAGAATGCATTTTTGAGAGTGAAGCCAAAACTTGTACTGCTGCAGTCTCACCACCTTGAGCATAGGGCAATACAAAATTAAACCACCTGGGAGAGCTGAGGGGTAAGGACAACCCCTTCCTCAACTGGTCCTGTAAACAGGACTGACCAAAAAATGACATCTTTTCAAACATTCAGCTACTGCCCCAAACCAGTAGTACTTATAATGCTGAGCAAGAGTTGCCTAGCCCTTTATTTTTCATTAATAACTGGGGGTTTTCCAAAAAAAACCAAAAAAAACCCAACTTTTTTAAGAAGAGACCAGTTTCCCTGACTCCCAAACAATGGAAATGGTATGTTTGCCTGAATCCTGTGCATTGTATGCCTGTGCATAGAAGATCATAAGTATGTGTTGAGGCAGAGGGAAGGCCTATTTCCATCTCTGCTTTCAACAGTGGCCATCAATTCTTTGTGTTAATTGTCATTTACAGATTGTTGTATGAGCAGAACAGATACTAAAGTAATGATTGCTGTGAGAGAGGCCAATGTCAGCAGTTCCACCAGCAGTTTAGAATGACATATGCCAGCACTTCTACGAAAAGAGAAAATAGCTGCTGTGAGGATCTCTTTCTTGCCCTTATAGCACCCACTCCTTTTTATCTCCAGAAATGCTGTGCAATCATGCAGTGGTCCTGGATAAAGCTAGCCAGAAATACAATTAGCTTTGGCCTAGATTAATTTTCCACTCTGTTTCACTTATGCCAGCATATGGGAAAAGGCACAGTACAAAACCAGAAATGACTGGCTGGCAGAACTGGGTGTGTAGGTTGTCTTATTTGGTGTCAGTGAGCCTTGTTTTGTGTTTGCTTAAGCTAATTGTTGAATTAGGCATAATGAGTCAGCGATCTGAGGAGATGCCACTCTGGAAGTTGGTACCCTAGCAAAGTCCCAGATCCCCTGTAAAGGAATGTCAGGGGATATCGGACTTGGCTCTGCTCAGAAGCTGTGGGGACCAGGAATATCATCAGGAGACATAGTTCAAACAGCCACACTTTATCTACTTGGGTGAGTGAGCTGAAAGCACCCTGTGATACAAGCACCCTTCTCTGTTGTAACAGTGCTGTGAGATCTTTCTGAACACCAGAGTGAAATAGCAAGTTATTTGGATGGGATATGTCTGAATGAGGATCCTCTAAAAACTACTGTTTCATATTGCCTGTAAACACAAGCAGATGTTGCTGTCACTGATTACTCCCTTTCTTGGAAAAATGTGAGGGCTGGAGGCTTCCACTAGAGAAAAATCCGCAAAGAGCCCAGCATAGCAAAGGCTCCAGAGGTGAAATACAGGTACAGGCACAGCCCAGGACTCTGTTAAAAGAACATTCCTGTGGAAAACAAGGAATCTCATTATTGTGTTTGGCTCTCTCTGGCACTTAGCAATAGGGTTTGGTGTTGGTTACAATTTATTCTTCACAGAACAAAGCTATGTAAATGACTGAAGGGCAAGAAGCAAGGAAAGATCTGTTTTGGTTTACTCTGATTTCTGGTAGTGATGGAAGAGAGGGAGACTTCCTGGGATTTGATTGACTGACAAAAGGAACATGGTTTTGTTGTATTCATACAGTGCCCAACCCATTTTGGCTCTGCTATATGATGACAGTCCTTAGGCAATCTTGAAATAATTCTTTTAATCATATTTTTCTTGATTTACTCTCTCCTCAGGAATGACTTGTCCTTGAATGAAACATTGATAAATGTTTTCTTTTGTTGAAAACTAAAGTATTGGTTTATTTAATTTTTTTGAAGCCTTTGAGCTTTGTAGCATTCTAAGTAAGTAGGACAACAGATATTTTTACTCATTAGAGAGCAAACCAGAATGAATATGAATATGTCTTTCTTCACCTCCTTTCTGTCTTTCAAGGAAAATGTATATCCTAAATGATCAGCCTAGCATTAAATTTTATGCCGCTGTCTCTATCTAAGAGAGAAGGGCCTTTCACAACTGCAAGATTTTCTGAAACAGTCCCTTTTTAACAGCTTAAGTATAAATTTTAATACTTCTTCATATGGTTTTCTGCTTCTCAGGCATAATTCCCATGTTGCAAGCTATAAGCACCTCCTGGTCATGTCAGTGTAGTGCAAGCTCTCCCTTCTTAACTAGGAGAAAGGAGAAAAGGAGTTGAGCTGGCTAGACTGAGAAGAAAAACAGAGCCTGTTACCAGCCTCAAGAGGAAAATCCTCAGGAAGAAGGGCTGAATAGCCAATTTTACAAAAAAGATTCAGGAAAGCTGTTAAATCTGCTTGGCCAAAATTTCCTGCCCTGCTTGGGGAGAAAATGGATAGAGAGAGGCATATTTACGTTAGAGAGAGAGGGGAGGTGGGTTCTCTGAATATTAATCATGCCAATTTACTTTGACTCAAAAAAACCTTCCCCCTTATGTTTTGTAAAGAGTACACACTGGTGTCTTGACAGCCATAAATATAAAAAGTTTGCATAGATATTTAATGGTTTATTATATTAACCTTATAAACCAACTACTGAGACTAACAGATTGTGGCTGATAGACAGCTTTTGCATTAATTAAAAATCAGAAAAATGCCATAATGCAAGAAGTCTTCAAGTACAGGCATCTGGACTAGACAGTTAAGTTTTGAGCTGTACTAGCAATAGGCCTTATGCAGATCAGAAACTATAAATGAGAAAATTACAAGAGGAAGAAAAAGCAAAGGGATAAACTGGTGAAATTTTTATTTGTCACACTCAAATTTCCATTCATTTTTCTTACTAATGCAAACCCTTTTTTAATAAGCTATATTTGAATATTTAGTTCAAGCTAATTATTTAGTTCATAGCTACTGTTATCTAATATGTATAATCAAATCCTAGAAATGAAGGTCTTGAATCATCTACTGCTGGAGAAGACTTTTCCATTTTCTATGGCACTGTCAGTAACATAGAGCGCAAACAGAGACATTAGGATGTAGGTGCTCCACAGCGTGTCCAAGTGTCTCATTTTCCAGTTGGTGGTTACAGGAAAGGACAACTTTTCCACCTTCATACTGTAATTCTGACCCATTGTTTCCATGTCTTTTGTACAAACTCCTGAAAATAGAACATGTCAGAAATACTGAAACAGTTTTTCTAAATATGAGCAAAATGAGTTGCTTCCACTTTCCAAAATAATTTTGACATTTTTAAAAGAAGTCTGTTTTGATGTCTCTGATTTTTTTAAAATTTATTTTCTATTTGAACAAACTGTTTATTTTTTTCCCAAAATTCACAAGTAATTTTTTAATGCAAGTTGCGATGGTACAAGTGTGATGTAAGGTGACTGACTATCATCTCATACAGTGTTCACAGACATGTGGCAGGGGTTTCCAGAAGCGAGATGCACTTTGTAAGCAGCACCTGGCAGATGGAAGCTTGTTAGAGCTGCCAGAAACCTTCTGCTCCATGCCAAGACCAGTTACCCAACAAGCTTGCAAAAATGAGGATTGTCCCAATGAATGGCTTCTCTCTGACTGGACAGAGGTACATTATTTGTATTTGTGAGTATTGTGCTTTTCTTGGCAATGGAGTTCCTTGGTCACCTGGAATAGAGGAGTCAAATGAGCTCGGACTGCACAAAGCATGTTATGTCCAGTTTTGTCCTGTAATCTTTTCTTATAACCCTGGTGGGGGATGTGATCTAGCTCAATGTTCGTCTTTGGAGACTGCCTCCACAAATGTGGTTTAGCCATCTAGTCAAACCACTAAGACCTCCCTTCTGGTATAAACACAAGCCATGCTCAAAACAATAATCCCTGCCTCTGTTCATGCCTATACATACGTTCATCCAAGGCATCAACGAAGAGTAATCTTTACTTCTCCAAGCTAAATGCTGTTTATTCCCAGAGCCTGGCTGTTCTGATGTCAATAGTCTTTTCCTCTTGAGGCCACTCCAACATTTCCTTATAATACAGAAAAGAGAAAGGAGGGATTCCTGCAGTCTGCTATAGGCACATCAATACAGATACCAAGCCTCTCGCATTCTAGGACACATTTTGAGTTAGTTAGTTACTTGCTTCCTTCAGTTTAGGAATGGCAGAACAAACTCACTCTACTGAAGTCTCTTGCACGTCCCCAGGCTCCCTTTCTGGCTCCATATAGCTTAAGAAAAATTCTCTTTATATTTATGACAGTATAACTGAAAATATAATTTACCTTTACCTTCTAATTTACCATTTAATTACCATTACCTTTTAATGCCAGTAAGCATGAAAATCATTCCTCAACTTGCAATCTCTGCCACCACTCTCTTTCCCAGGAGGTGGAAATTTGCTTAATTGTGAAAGAAAAACCTCTCAGTTCATGGAGCTTCACCTGCACCCTTCATATGTTCATCTATCTTGACATTTTAGTCAAATAAGGGGATGTTCTCGTGAAGTCTACTGCCAGGAGACATATAGCCATTCTAACAGTGACGATGGTGATTCTATTCCCGATCTGTCGTCTTTCACAAGAAGTTGCTACATGGCTTATGTGAACATTCATACAACTCGCATTTCTGCATACTGACACTTACCAAAATCAAATCTGACTTCATTCCTCCCCATTTCAGTTGAAGGCTGACATGGTTTTTCTCTTCTTATCCTTTGGTGTTTTCTCCCCCTCACTTCATCTCCAGTTCTCATTACCACATGTGTACTTCTGCATGTAAGAGAAGCACATGTGTAACTTTGTGCTACCAACTTTAGAGTGCTCAGCCCACTTTCCAGCACCTTTACAGACTGCTGCCTGGGTTCAAGTGCGATGGAACTCCCTGTATTCTCACTTTCTGTGATGCTGTATACATAAATATGAAATAAAACAGTCATGCTGAAATCTATTGAACAATGCCCACTAGTGCATCAAGCACCACAGTCTGGTATTAGAGGGTTCAAACTCTTTTGTATTAAGTCATGTGCGGTAACTACCAGGCTGAGGTAACTCACTGGTATCTGAAACACTCATCCACTTATTATTTCTAACAGATCTGCAATGGTAAAGCTCAAAGATTAAGTTTAGGCAGATTTTAGCAGAACAGGATGTATCTATGAAGTCCAACTCAATGTGGTCTGTTCTTGGGTATGAGCAGGAGTTTTTCCAGCCAGCAGACACAGACGTATAGAAACAAAGTGTAAAGACAAGCTTTGTGCTGTAGCACAATACCACTAAAACCAGGCACACCATCTAGGAGAAAAAAGTGCTAAAAGGAGTGTGGGAAGATTCAAAGCCTCAAAAAACAGAATTTATTTCATCTCCCTACTGTGCCTGCTCTGTTTGTAACTGAATGGCCAGGTGCTGATCTGCTTTATTCCACTGTGATATTTTGAAAGCTGTAACTGATACGTACCATGGTATGAGTGTGCAGTGTGGATATGGGAGCTGAGGAGGTGTGTGTCACAAGGAGCACACTCTTACTTTTAACACACCTTGTTCCTAATGTTTCTTAATCCATTCCTAGTGTTCAGTGAGCTGTGGAGAGGGCATCCAGAGTCGAAATGCCATTTGCAGAAAGGTGCTGGAAACCGGGGGTTTCATCATCGTCAATTCCTCACTGTGCCCACCTTTGCCATTCCCATCCTTGATCAGGCCCTGTGCACTGGGCAGCTGTGCAAGTAAGTGGAAAAGATGCTTGGGAATGTCTGAGGAAAGGAGGTTTGGATGACCATGAACAAGAAATACTTGCTGTCACCTGCTTCATAACCTTCTCTTGTGCTAGTGTTACTCGGTCTTGCAGAGTGGCCACTGGTGCTGAGTTTTTCTGTCTGAACAAGTATGTTTTGTTTAGCCATAAGGCAAGTCAGTGGATGCAAGCTATAAATTTTACTGTTGGAGCTGGGTCTGATCCAGTGTGTTGGAAGGGAGCTACTAGTTTCTGGAAGACCAAGCTCAAAAATCTGACCCAAATCTAGATTTCACAACTGGAATGTAGATGCTCACAGATACAGCACAGCATCCTGAGGGCAACTGCAGATAAACTCTACTAGAATGGCTACAAAGAAAATGGTTGGTAAGAGATTTTATTGAAGATCATTTAAGAACAACCCTCTCTGAGCCAAGATTTCTAATGAACCATGCAGCATAAGTTAGATGTATTTTATGTTGGTATTTCATGCATTTGTTGTTGCCCTTTACAAAGAGCTGTAGTCTCCCTGTATGCCCTTTCCTGACTTGCAGTAAGCCAGCTGTATATGCAAAAGTTCAGAAGTCAGCCTAGCTTCAGCTTAAAGCTGACTATGAACTCAGAAACTTCTAAATGTTGGGTATGTCTGGGAGAAAAGAAGATCTGACATTCAGAACCAAAGCTGGGACCAAATGTTGCATGGTATTTTCTAATAATATACCTATTATTACCATAATAACTAGTATAATAATAGGTATCACTCTTTATTTAGTGCTTCATAACAAAGATCTCTGTCATAGAGATGTGGAAACTGGAAGGACACACTGAACTTTAATAGTATGTACTGTGTTTTCAACCCTAGCCCAGACAGTTTTGTTCTGTTCAACATCACTTCCTGAGGTAGCAGTATTTTCACTCTTCCTTACTGCTGTGAGCTGCAAGATCATGTTGCTCTTGATAGTTTGGATGGTAAACACTATTTATTAAGCAACAATCTTCATTTAAATACTTTAACAACAAGAACTAGATTTCTGCTCAAATTTTCTCCCTCCCATAAAGCTTTAGTCCCTGGCTCTTTAGTTTTTGCGTGTACCCTGGGAGGGACTACTTTTGCATTGCTAAAGTGCATCTCATCATTCCTCTTGTTTTGAGTGCTCCAACTTAATATTCAGCAGCTGGTGGCCAGTTTCTCCCATTACTGTCTAATGGGTCAAATGCTGCCAGTGCCAAAGTAAACTGCTGGTTTTGTTTAATGGTATCACATTCTAACAGTATTAATGATATTCCAGGATACAACAGGCCAGCTCATAAGGAAAGTCCACGTATTATGGCCATAAAGAAAGTTTACATCCAGACAAGGAAGCAGAAGAAACTACACTTTATTGTGGGTGGTTATGCCTACCTGCTGCCCAAAACCTCCGTAGTTCTCCGATGCCCCACAAGGAGGTTCCGGAAATCAATGATCACTTGGGAGAAGGATGACAAGAGGCTCATCAACTCAGCTCACATCACCATTGCACCCTATGGGTATGTGAAAATCCATCATTTGAAGCCTTCAGACACTGGGACATATACCTGCATAGCAGGGCCAGCCCAGGAGAATTTTGTAATTAAACTAATTGGAAGCAACAAGAAGATCATTGCTGGGCAGCCAGCTGGTATTAGGGAGGAAGAAGCCATGAGAAAGGTTAGCTTAAATGAAGCCTTGCGAACAGAAGAGAAACATATCAACGGGATTCTCTTCAATGGGAGCAAGACTGAAAAGCGAGGACACCTTGCTGACCCCAGCAGGTGGTATGATGATATTGTGTCAAGGCTTCTACAGCACAGGCACTGGCCAGGGGAAAATCTGGAGTCCTGGGAAGCCCAGGAGTCCACAGAGAGAAACACATCCTCAGAGGAGGACCAGAGCCAGGAGTATAGCCTGCCATTTACTATGGTTACAGAGCAGAAACACTTGGATGATATCATAAGGAATTTGTCTCAACAGCCTGAGGAACTTAAAGATGTCTACACTGAGCAGTTTGTTGTGCAGCTGGCTCATGAGGTTTTCAAGAGCCACTTGGAGCACCAGGAATCTGTCCTCAAAGCATCAAGGAGAAGAGTAGATTCTACCTCTGTGGAGTACCCTCTCCACAGACATGTTTCTGGATTTACCAGCTCTCTGAGGATGTCATCTGCTGAAGCATTTCTTCCCACTTCTGTAGGCCTGGCAAATGGCTTACACAGACCTCGTCAAAAGCCTGCCATTCTCCGAAAGATTTCAGCAGCACAACAGCTTTCTGCTTCAGAGGTTGTTACGCACCTGGGACAGACGGTGGTCCTAGCCAGTGGCACACTGAGTGTGCTGCTTCACTGTGAAGCAGTGGGAAACCCAAAGCCCACCATCAGCTGGGCTAAGAATGGAGAGGAGGTGAAATACAATGATAGGTAAAACATATTATTCAGCTTTTAAGAAATTAATTGATATTTTGACTCTTCAGTTTCCATATTTTACTGCCTGTCAGTCCCAGGGTCAAAACCATATTTTGCTGTAGTCTGATTTCTTAACAGAAACAAGGGCTAACACATGTGGTAAACAAGGCAATTCTTCAGCAAGGTCTGGATGCTGGGTCAGTCTGTTGTGGCAAACAGGAACTTTATTCTGCTTCAGTAAGTAAAAATAAGAGTTTGTAAAGTACTAAAGTAGGTAAGTGCCTAATGCAGTCCACAGAGCACTCCCCATCTGGAGCCTGGGAGCCTTAGTGTAGTTTCCCATCTGAAGGTGAAGGTTTCTGGTATGAAGACTAGTTTGAGATGCATATTTGAGTATTGATTATTACTATTACTATTATCATCTTTTGGAGATAATGAACTGCATTTCTCACAGTGCTCCAGCAGGGTCTGTCTGACATGGTTGTGGCAGCAGAAGATGGAGAAAGTGAAGCTTCTGCCTTCCACACATGTATCTGTGTGTAAAACTTCCCCAGGATAAACCTCAGGGCATTAACATCACCATTCCCCATGTAAGTTCTGTTATCTCAACACACTGATCTCTAAGCATAAGTCTGCTTATGAGAGTTGTGCATCCTCATCTGTACAAACTCCGGTGTGCTGGCCCCAGGTGCAGCCTGAGAACTTGAGCAATGCAGTGCTTTTATCAGTGTACTACAAAAATGATACTGGTTTTCCTTCAGGTAACCTTTACCTGCCTGTCACTCCACATTATTCATTTCTGTGTAAGAGCACACAAAAAAGATTCTTTTCAATGCCAGCTGTATGCTTAACTGTTGATAATACACATTTTTCTCATGTGTGTACTTGATATTTTATAGTTTGGTTGTGTTCTGTGAGAAAGGTATATAAGGATAGGGAGAGAATGTAAGAGGCAGTTACATTAACCAACTTGGTACAACAAAGCAGTCCAAGGATATGCTAGCAGCTCTTTCCACGCAAGATACTGACCTCAGTTAAGACATCTGAATTTAGTCATAAGGTCACCTTGGGAAGTGATAAAAGATGGGGTCAAGGCAAAAATTAATTCCAGTGTGGTGTCTGTGGATCATCTTGATTTAAGTGCAATACTTTCTTCTGCATATTTATACAATTAGTTTATTATCTCCTTTCTCACTTAGGCAACTGAATCACTCCAAAATCGTTGTTTTCTCTAATGTACTTAGTTTCCTGGTTCTTGTCTCTCTTTCTGTGTTAGAAGGCTAGTAGGTGTATTAGGCTTCACACAAAAAATGGTAACTTTTGCGGGGGGGGGCAACAGTAAGAGCAAGAATGTATCTCTTGTGGAAATCACATGCAGTCTTAATCAAGACTTGGGCCTATAGTACCCCTTTATTTGGCCATATTCCTGTGAAAATATCTTCGTGGCCCCCAAAAAGTTTCATATAGAGTTTTTCATTGCCAATGGTTACATCCTGTTGGAATTGTGTCATTAAGGGATTTATCTTTTTTAGTACTTGAAATGACTGTGATTTCTGTGGTATGTTTGAAAGGGAATGGAGGTTACAAATCCATGTATGGTTAATGCTGGACACTATACCTATAAGAAAATCACAAGCTTATCTCACAACTTATAAACAGCCATGGCGTAGCAACAGAAAGAATCATTTAGCTGATAATAAAACAGCCTTACACTTTCTGAAATTTTAGCTTGGATTTCATATTGTTTCATTTTACAGTACCTTTCAATCTTTTTTTTTTTTTTTTTTTTTTTTTTTTTTTTTTACATTCAGTTTGGCTGAAATAGCATTAAATGCTGTGTTGGATTTCTGATTTATCAAGCAACTATGTGCCCTCAAAATTTCTATCAGACTCAGAGTACTACAGTTTATTTGCCAGCTAGTAGCATTATTCATTGACAAAGGTTGAGGCAGTTTCCACTTTATGAACTTCCTTCTGTACTCATTGCATATGGTTCCTCCAGGTTGGTGGGTGGGGGAGGAAATGAACAGTGGTCTCAGCTTCAGCATCTGTAGCTTTGGGCTTAGTGGAAGTTTAGAAATCATAGTTCATATAAAAATTGGGTTGTGGATGTTTTGCTGGGTTCTTAACAGCAATACTCTGGTTTTGGCTCAGAATGCTCTTGCTGGCTGCCAATCAACTGTGTAAATGAAAACCGCAGTTTAAGCAGTCTCACAGTGTACTGCTGTAAACTGCAAGGCCATCTGCATGCAATGGTACTTGGTATGCTCAAGCTGTCTTTCACCAGCCACTGAATGGAGAAGAGAAACCAGTTTCTAGCCCACCTCTTTCTTAATGGGAACAAGAAAACTAATATACATGGGCCTTCCTGTACTAGTATCAAAGGGAGACATTTTTGGTGAGTCAGGTCAGAGAAATGCACTGAAGTGCCTCAACTCATGCCCTACTGAGTATACTGAGATTCTGGTTGTATTTGGTTTATACCGTGATTTTTAGAGTGTAGGCTGCTGGTTTTAGTTTGGGTGATAGCTATCTGTGTTGTGTAGTACCAAACACTTAGACAAAGGCACTCACTTTCATGCATTGTGGCTGTGGATTTTGTCTGGACCAGTAATACAGAATGAATGGCTCTATTCCTATTGACTTCTTCCATGAGCTGTTCCATCCACCTAAAAGTATGACTCCTATGACATAGCTTCACTTGCAAAAAACTTAATTTCTTTAGCTTTAATCTAGGTACTGTCACAAAAAGATATAATACAGGCCCCCAAAATGTGTTGGTTTTCAGTTAGTCAACAGAATGAAAATGTATGACACAAAAAGCTGCAGCAGTTGAAAATATCTGTGTGGTTTCAGTAAAGGATCCTCGACTTGAGGCTGCATATTCAGCCTGAGTGAATATTTAACATGAGTGTCTATATTCTCTTCTAAGGTTAAAGTGTCAGCAGGGGTTCTGAGTGCAATTTCAGAGCCTGGTAGTATCTATACCAAAGTCTGGAGACTTCTGTAAATGATGGCAAATGTTTTATTTCAAAGAAAATTAAGGTTAACTTTCTTATAAATCAATTTTAAAAGTGAAAAATCTTCAAGGTATTTATGCATTGTTTAGTAAGCCTTCCAAATATGCTGCAGTTTCCATCACTGGGAACGTGTTGGTACTTGAAAATTCAAGTTTCTAAAACAGAAATGTACTTTATAAATGGACATGAAACAGAATATAAACAGCAAGTGATAGAGTTAGGTGTTTGCAAAGTGCTGTCTGAATTAATCACTGATATAGGTCCATTTGTGTCTTGGAGACAATGCAGTGTGGAGCAACTAAGATGAGCCTGATTAAACATTAAGCTGTATTATTTCAAGTCCATAATCGAGATTCTGAAGACATGCTGCTGACAGAATGAACTGCTACAGCTGGTATTTTTTTTCACCACTGACAAGAAACTCAATACCCAACAAAAATAGCGATCTACAAGCAAATAGGGAATCCAGCCAAAATCATTCTATACAAAGAGGGATAATAAAAGACCTGCTTTCATGAAATGCAGCTATACCAAATTGTGACACACAAATAACAGAAAGAATTATTGAAAAGAAGGAGCCATTAGCTTTGTTTCTAGAGAAGGACATTAAAACTTGGGTTGCAAAGATAGGATGATGGACCTGCATTGGAGGGTTTTTTTAAAAAAACAGGTACCTAACTGGCTATTTCTATTTCTAAAAATATTTGTGCTGGATCTTGAGATGACAAACTGTCAAAGAGAGATTTACTTCAGTGGAGCTGATTAACAACAAACAAATTATGATCCCATGTGTTCTACAAGGTGCAATATTAAGCAAGCTCTTTCCTCAACATGAAGGTGACAGGAACATTTCTAAAAACTTTTTAGGGGGTTGTAGGTGTTTAGTTTGATCTAGGACTGACTGACCAGCCTACATACTGTATTTGCACACATGCGGACAGAACACACACAACTTTTAGCTGTTATGATGGTATAATTTGGGACAAATTCTGAAGCTGTAATGAATTCCATGTAGAGATTGAACCAGTCAGTGTTAAACTAAAAAATCTACATGTGAGATACTGATGAATGCTAACACTAGTTTTTGTAAGTAAAGAATTTGTTAGATGCTAGCACTGTCAGCAGTGGCTAACTAAAAGTCTGCCCTGTTTATGACTAGGTGGTAAGAAAGAAAAGATCCTTGAAAGCAGAAGTGGCCAGGGAATTCTTTCAACTATTGGGGGGTTTTTGCTGTGCAAGCAAAGATGCAATTTAAAAATGACTAATGTTTGTTTTGCAAATGGGCATTTTTCTAGGCATTTGCAAAACTTGGTTGACAAAAAGCAGTTCTTTCCTTTTACTAATAATAATTATTACTCAAGAAAAGGTCAAAAAATAATTTTAATTCTGGATTTTTTTCTATAATAGATTTTGATGGGTAGCCCTAATCTGGTTTGTTTTAGACATCTACCACCCACAGTGTTGTGCAAGATCAAGTATCTGCTGCCTTTTGGTCCATGAGACAACAGTTTTCATTGGTGGGGTGGGAGTGGAAAGAAACTCATCAATTCCAGGATCTGTGAGGAGACTTTGATTGCATGTGTTTTACAGGCATGTCCCTCCCCCAATTTTACCCTTGTCACTGTCAATCAAAGCCTCAAATAAGAGTTTATGTACAGCAACTGCTGAAAGTTGCTGACAAGAAAAGTAATTTGTCAATAAGTTTTATCATCAGTTCCAGTTAAAAAAGTTAAAAGAAAGGAACAATAGTAATGAAATACACTGTGCTGAAAATAAGGGTACTTAAGTATTGGCAAGAGCCCGTGGACTGAACTCTTGTTAAGTGTTTATATGTCAGGACCTGATGGAGTTACACCACTGCAAAAACAGACTGTGAAAAGAAGCAATTCATAAGAGCTCTGAGGTCATATTCAAACCATTTAACCACTGAGATCATGGTAGGCTTGTCTTACTGGCAGAGGAAAGAAGCAGTTGGTTCAGCCTAAGGAGGAGCTGAGTATTCCTCTCTGTCTTCACTGACTATTAGGGGAGCAACGAGACTACTGAGTTTGTGCAAACTGCCCACCAATCAAATAATTTGGAGACTGAGCCTGTGATTCACTTCACTTCTTTCTGCCTAGCTTCATCAGGCTTTATGATTTTTCCCTTGCAATAATTTGGATTTTTCTTTACTATTGCTACTCCTACTTTGCAGAACTGGGAGGCAGAGAAGCTAGGCAACTCATTCAACATCATACAGGAAGTGACACAGGAGAGGAGCAGGTTTCACAAACCATGGGCAGATGTCCATAGTAATCAGCAATCTTTTTCTTGATACACATATCAGCAGTAGAAGAACTGGGAATGAGACTAAAATTTAATTTAAGTAGTCGCAGCTCACAGTCTCAATGTAAGACTTTAAATTTCTTAATAGATTTAAAAACTATAACCTAAAGGACTGAACTATAAAGAAATTACCTAAACCTGAAAAATTCCCAGTAAATGTATTCATGCTTACACAAACTGAAAGACTATTACATCTTTCTTTCTCCTTTACTCCAGAATGCTACTTCAGCCTGATGATTCCTTGCAGATTCTGGCACCCATAGAAGCTGATGTGGGTTTCTATGCTTGCAATGCATCCAATGCCCTGGGATCTGATTCAGTCTCCATTGCTGTCACTCTAGCAGGTAAGAGTTCATGCTCTCTGATTGCAGGATGGTCCCTGCCACTTGTGTGATTCTGGACAGAAATAGTTTGGGGGGGAACAGATGGCTGTGGATTCTGGGTGGGCAAAGTGGGTAAACGAGTGGTGATAACATAGGGTGTGAACTCTGGAAAACCCTGAGGTATAGTCCAACTTTCACAGAGTTCATGAGATTTGTGGGGTTCTGTAAAATAGTAATGCTTTTTCTCACTTGCTGCATCTGATGTGTTGTCAAGACAGTGCTCATCCTGGTTATTCACAGGCTATATACACAGTGCATCCAAGACTCCCAATTTTTATGCTTCTTTTTAAAGCTATGGCTGATTTCTTCAAGTCTAGCAGACTGATCAAAGGACTTATTTAGATGTAGGCAAGCCTGAAAAATACCAGAGCTGAAGAGCTAGCCCCTTGCAGGATCAAGCCCTGTATCATATTTGATTCGTTGTGCACAAGCATGGCTAACACGGTTTCAATTGCTGGCAAATAGAGGTTCACAAAAAATTGACTCCTGTGTTTATATTTCTCTAGTAATGGTTGAGTTCTAAAGCAGACTAAATATCCTTTGTTAGTTTAGATTTCAATTCTAAGGAAAACTCACCCAAATAGAAGTCAAGGGAAATGCGAGGAAGTGCATGAATCCAGCTTCTTCAAGGTTCATTGATAGTCAGTGTCAGCAGGCTCACAACCACATCAGGAGTAGTAGAAGAACAGAGTAATAAATGTGAATGAGGAGCTGTTGAGTAAGATGAAGGGACAGAAGAGACAGCTAAGGACTGTGATGAGGCAGAGAGGTCTTAGAAAAGGAGGAACCTATTAATCACAAAGGCAAAAGGAAACACATGAGGAATGCTAGAAAACTTACTGATTTTCAGATCTCTCCTTCTCACTACTTCAGAATGTGGAAGCATTTGGAGGGCTCCAATGTACGGGAGTGACCATCAGCTGTCGGTGTATCCATGTATGATTAGAGGAAGGAATAGCTGTTGACGAGCTTGAATTTTTTGCACTAAACACAGAAAATTTCAGGCAAGAGGAGCATGAAGAAAGTCTAAGAACGCAGCAATGGCCAGCAGTGAAGCTCTGATGATCAATAAACCAACTGGAAAGAGACGTTGTCTGTCCCTTAGGAGTAGAACAGCTAAATCCCCCAGAGTGGAAAAGGAAGATCTGTGTCAGAGCTACATATTACATGTAGGCAAAAAACAAAGAGACTGATCCTTTTTACACTACTGCAGATCAGGAATCCTGGTCAGACAGTACAGTGTTTTATAAGGAGCAACTCCATGGTAAACCTCTTGTGTTGCACCAGCAAGAAGCTGAACATAAGGTTAAAAAATAATCAGTCAAAAGTGCTATTCTGTCCATATTGCTCCAGTGAGTCTAAAAGCAGTAGTCTTGTACAGTGTAATTTGTGGAGACAATTTTGTGTGAAGCTATAGAAAAATGAACTGAGCATTAGGTATACATGTGGCACAGGAAGTCTAATAGGTTTTTTGTTATAATTATCAAGGCTGTAGTTTAACCATTTTATATTAATTAACATTCAAACATCCCAGACTCAAGTTGAACCCTACTTGGGAGTTACTAAACATTTCCATCTCAAATCCAAGGCAAAGAGCTGAATATCTTCTAAAATGAGGCCGTAAATATCAAAATGAGATATTTATCTTTTATATATATATATATATTTATGAGTAAATATCAAGATGAGATATCACACTATTAGGGAGTGTGAAAGGGAAATTGATTGGTGGTGTAACAACCTTGTACCCCTAAAGCAAAAGGAGCACAGGGAGGCTCCAAACAAGACAGGTAATCCCTCATCCTCTTGCTACCAGGCAGAAGGAGGGGACCAAAGAGATGGGGGAGACAGGTTCCCCACTCAGGGAAGCAGGAAGATCCTCTCCCGATCTCCCTCACCCTCCATGGTGCCCCACCACAGTAGGTTCAGGTCCCTGGAACTTTTGAATGAAGAAGAGGAGGAAGAGAATGAGACAAACAAGGAGGAAAACCAAGGTCCACCAAAGCTGGGTCACTCTAGACCAGATATTAAAACCAGTTCTAAAAAGAAACCCAGAAGTCACTGTAGTGGGTGACTCCATTCTGAGGGCTGTTGAAGGCCCAGTATTCAGACCAGACCCACTTCATAGGGAGGTCTGCTGCCTCCCTGGGGCCCGGGACAAGGACCTTACAGCTAAACTCCCCACTCTAGTGAGACCCAAGGACTACTGCCCTCTCCTGGTTTTTCAGGTAGGCAGCGATGATATTGCCACAATAAGTCCTAAATCAATGAAGAGAAATTTCAGGTCCATGGGGAAACTGGTTAAGGGGTCGGAGGTACAAATTGTGTTCTCCTCTATCCCTTCAGTTGGAGGGATGGATGAAGAAGAATACAGGAGAACTCAACAGATGAACTTGTAGCTCCAAGACTTGTGTTACCATCAGGGCTTTGCATTTTTCAATCATGGGTTAGCATACAGGATGCCAGACCTTTTGGCACTGGATGGGAAGCACCTGTCCCAGAGGGGGAAAAGGATCTTGAGGCAGGAGTTAGCTGAGCTCATTGACAGAGCTTTAAACTAGATTTGAAGGGGGAAGGGGGCAAAACATCGGCCCATCTGAACTGCATCTATACCAATGCACTCAGCACGGGTAACAAACAGGAGGAGCTTGAAGCCATAATGCAGCAGGAAAACTATGATGTAGCGGCTATTACAGAAACATGGTGGGATGTTTCCCCTGACTGGAGTATGCCAATTGATGGATACAAGCTCTTTAAGAGGGACAGACAAGGAAGAAGAGGCCGTGGGGTGGCGCTGTATGTTAGGAACTGTTACGATTGCTTTGAGTACAAGTGTAGTGAAGACAGGGTGGAGTGTCCTTGCATTAGAATCAGGGGGAAGGCCAACAGGGCAGATGTTGTAGTAGGAGTCTACTACAGGCCACCCACCCAGGATAGAGACGTGGATGAAATATTCATAGGCGAAATCTCACAATTGCTTGCCCTTGCTCTTGTGGGAGACTTTAACTTTTCAGACATCTGCTGGAAACACAACACAGCAGAACAGGACCAGTCCCAGAGATTACTGGAATGTGTGGGAGATAAATTTCTGATGCAGCTGGTGAGTGAACCAACCAGAGAAGGTGCTGGATCTCCTCTTTGTGAACAGAGAAGGATTGGTGGATGATGTGGTGGTTGGAGGCTGACTAGGGAACAGCAATCATAATAATAATAATAATAATAGTCTTCTCTGTTCTTAGAGAGGCCAGGAGACAAGGCAGCAGAACTGACATCCTGGACTTCCAAAGGGCTGACTTTGACTTGTTTAAGCAGCTGCTTGACAGGATCCCTTGGGAGATGGTCCTTAAGGGTATAGGGGCCCAGGAAGGCTGGGTGCTCTTTAAGAAGGAAGTCTTAATGTCACAGGAACAGGCTGTCTCCAGGTGCTGTAAGAGAAGCCAGTGGCAGAAAAGTCCACCCTGGCTGAACAGGGAGCTTTGGCTGCAACTCAGGGACAAAAGGAGAGTTTACAGCATTTGGAAGAAGGGGCTAGTCACTCACAGTGATTACAAAGATGCTGTGAGGTTATGAAGGGTGGAAATCAGGAAGTCTAAAGCCCAGCTGGAAATTAATCTGCCTTCACCAGTCAAATATAACAAGAAATATTCCTATAAGAATGTCAACAGCAAAAGGAAGACCAGGGAGAGCCTCCATCCCCTGCTAGACACAGGAAGAAACATGGCAACAAGTGATGAGGAAAAGGCTGAGGTGCTTAATGCCTTCTTTGCCTCAGTCTTTAATAACAAGACGAGTTGTACTGAGGGAATCAGTACAATCCTCCTCCTCAGCCAGAAGACAGAGACTGGGAGAACAAACCCCCACAATCCAGGAGGAGACAGTCAGTGACCTGCTGCATCACACAGACACACACCAGTCTATGGGCCCAGACGGGATACACCCGAGGGTGCTGAAGGAGCTGGCTGGGGTGCTCGCCAAGCTGCTTTCCATCATTTACCAGCAGTCCTGGATGACTGGGGAGGTCCTGACAGATTGGAAATTGGCCAGTGTGACACTCATATAACAAAAGGGTTGTAAGGATGATCCAGGAAATTACAGGCCTGTCAGCTCAACTTCAGTGCCCGGGAAGCTGATGGAGCAGCTCATCCTGAGTACCATCACACAACACATGCGGGACAACCAGATGCTCAGGCCCAGACAGCATGGGTTTGTGAAAGGCAGGTCCTGCTTGACAAACCTCATCTCCTTCTACAACAGGGCAACCTGACTATTGGGTGAGGGAAAGGCTGTGGATGTTGTCTGCCTTGACTTCACTAAGGCCTTTGACACCGTTTCCCACAGCATTCTCCTGGCAAAACTGTCTGCTCATGGCTTGGATGGGCACACGCTTTGCTGGGGAAAAAACTGTCTGGATGGCCGGGTGTGTTGGTTTAGGCCCTGCTGGGACTGGAGAGCACGTTGCCATTGCCCCTCCCCCACCCTCAGCCAGTCAGGCTGGCAGTGAGGTACAAACCCCGGGTTAAAATACGAAGAAATTTAATACAAGAGTGTGATAAACAATCTGAACAACAACAGTGGCAATTATAGCAACAATAAACAGCAATAACAGTGAACAAGACAGAAGATATACAGAGAAATACCTCAAATGGTCAGGGAGCAGCTCCCTGCCACCAAAAAGCCAAAGAGAAAGTAAAGTCAAAGTTTCCCACCCCTGGACCTGACATCAGCATGGTATGAATAATGCAGCTGGAGATCCCTTCCCCCTCTCTCTCTCCTGGGGAAACTTAACCCTATCCTAGCTGAACCAGGACACCAGGCCCTAAGAGTTGTGGTGAATGGAGTTAAATCCAGTTGGCAGCCAGTCACGAGTGGTGTCCCCCAGGGCTCGGTGTTGGGGCCACTCCTGTTTAACATCTTTATTGATGATCTGGATGAGGGGATCGAGTGCACCCTCAGTCAGTTTGCAGGTGACCCCAAGTTGGGTGGGAGTGTTGATCTGCTCGAGGGTAGGGAGGCTCTGCAGAGAGACCTGGACAGGCTGGAGCCATGGGCTGAGGCCAACTGGAGGAGTTTCCATAAGGCCAAATGCCGGGGGCTGCCCTTGGGCCACAACAACCCCCAGCAGCGCTACAGGCTTGGGGAGGAGTGGCTGGAAAGCTGCCAGTCAGAGAGGGACCTAGGGGTGTTGATTGACAGTTGGCTGAACAGGAGCCAGCAGCGTGCTCAGGTGGCCAAGAAGGCCAATGGCATCCTGGCTTGTGTCAGCAATAGCGTGGCCAGCAGGGACAGGGAAGGGATCTTACCCCTGTACTGGCACTGGGGAGGCTGCACCTCAATTCCTGTGTTCAGTTTTGGGCCCCTCACACCAAAAAGGACATTGAATAACTCGAGAGTGTCCAGAGAAGGGCAACGGAGCTGGTGCAGGGTCTGGAGCACAGGTGGTACGAGGAGCGGCTGAGGGAACTGGGGGTGTTTAGTCTGGAGAAGAGGAGGCTGAGGGGAGACCTCATCCCCTCTACAGCTCCCTGAAAGGAGGTTGCAGAGAGCTGGGGATGGGCCTCTTTAATGAAATAACAAGCGATAGGACAAGAGGTAATGGCCTCAGTTTGCTCCAGGGAAGGTTTAGCCTCGATATTAGGAAGCATTTATTTCCAGAAGGGGTTGTTGGGTGTTGGAATGGGCTTCCCAAGGAGGTCGTGGAGTCCCCATCCCTGGAGGTGTTCAAGAGTCGGGTTGACATAGCTCTGAGGGATCTGGTGTAGTTGAGAACAGTCAGTGTTAGGTTAATGGTTGGACTGGATGATCTTCAAGGTCCTTTCCAACCTAGATGATTCTGTGATTCTCTGAGATACTGAGCAGGTTTTGGAACAAAGCAACAATGTTTTTGGCCTAATAGCAGTACTTTCTCCAAAAATTTGAAAGCCTGAGTCCATTTTTAGAGGAATCAGGAGTGATGTCGAAAGCTTACTTCAATGAAGAATTTTCTGATCAGTTTAAAACATGCATGGAAATAAAGACAGTGGTATATACCTCCATATTTCTCAATCATTTGCTACTCATTTATGGTTTTAACAGTTAACAGATTTTTAATCTCTTGATGAGACTGTGGAAACCAATCAGGAAAACAAAAGCCTGATGGATAGCTGGAGGATTTTTCTTTCTTTCTTTTCTTCAGGCTTTGCTACAAAGCATCAAAACTTCTGGTGATATTTCAACAATAAAATGTAATGCTTTAATTTGCTAGTCTTAGGCAATAAAAGCACCAAATGAAAATTTTTAAAATACAAAAAAACCCACCAAACTGATATGACAGGATGAAAGACAGCTTTTAAAAGCCTGGGAAATAGAGGTATATGGAAGAATTCATAGTTAGGACTGAATTAAATATTCAGGACCCTACATTAGCTCAATGAAATAATTTTTTTTTTCTCACCACCATCTTTTCTTCCTTGGTCACCTCCAGATTAACACACAAAGCAAGCCAGTGGTAGACATTAGCCTAAAACTACAGCTTCTGGAGTCAGATGATGATATCTGAACCTGTTTTGTATCTGACCATTCATGTAGAGGAAAAAACACTATGTTTATAGATTTTTTAGTAAGTTAGAAAATACAGCAATGAGTCAAAACCACCCTAGTACCATAACACTTAAAGCAATGTTGTGGTGTTCTGCCCCTCCTGCCAACACCCTGACTGCATAGCATTTTGGCTGGGACAGGGGGCTGTCAACCCAGCTCTGTCAGCTCTGCTGTTTCGCTCCCCTCTTGCAGTGTCTCTGAACTGTTGTGTGTCATGTAGCATGCATGCCTTTACAGTGTCCCTACAGAGGATAACTTCATAGCTAATCCCACATAGACAGGCACAACAACAGGGGAACACCTTGACCTATTTGCTCACTGTCACTTATGCTAGAAGCACACTGAAAACAGTTTGAGAAGTTCACTGCAGGTAAAGCAGATGTCTTTATTAAACAATATTAATGCCTAACACTGTTACTACAGGGTCTGAATAAAACAAAATGGGTTATCTGACAGAAAGGACCTTGTTTATGTCTCTTATCTTCTTAACGCTAGACATTTTGAGAGAACTTTCTGGTTATGGTCTGGTCTTCCCAATCCCAGTGTTTCCACTGTAGGTTAAAGAAAAAATGATGGATGTGCAGAAACAACTTGCATGTTGCTCTAAACCTTCTGTGCTATTAATATGTCTGTAGCCATCATAAAGGCTTCTTTTTCCTATGTATGGCCTTTGGCAAAGGGTGGTATTTTGGTTGCAGTACCAGGCAAACATCTTGCTACAGGTCCATTCGTACAGGTGTTTATTCACCTGGTTCTCGTGTGTCCATAGGGCTTTAATGCTATTCTTCCTTTGCTCTAAGTGGGCTTTTTCTTTTTCCAAGACAGTTTTTCCCATGGAATGTCTTGACACTCTCATAATATAAAGAGCAGATGACCTCACACAACAGCATTTTCCCATATTCACCCGTCCTGAGTAGGTACTTTCACACAGTGTCCCAGGCCACGTGTCCCATGCAAGTTCGGTATGCTTGATCTGATAAGCTGGTGCTTCTTTTATACAGGAAAGCCACTGATAAAGGCATCAAGAGCTACTGTGATCAACACTGAATCGCCTGCTGTCACTGCTGATATTGGAAGCACAGTGAAAACAATCCAGAGAGCAAATGTTACCATTAGCTGCCAGGTCGCAGGTGAGAAATTACTCGGTCTCCCATACAGGTGCCTCTGGCTATACATTTCTATGGGGTTCTTTGCTAAATTGATGTCTCCAGTTGCAGCTGAAACTGCAAGGTTTGTGTAGAACTCAGGCAAACTTAATTGCTTCAATCAATTCTTGCTCTTTTATCAATACCAACAGAAAAAGTGTAGACACTTAAGAATATTGGTCTGGGACAATATGACATATTGTTAGACATCTTTGTTAGATACACAATATGATGTGGATGCAACAAAACTGATATGCGTTCCTACCTGTTGGGGATATTTGGTAAGAATATACAAGCATGGACTGACTCATTTCCTCCTTGATGGAGTTTTCAAAGTCCACTCCAGTTAGTTCCTTTTTTTCCTGTCAAACTCTGTTTTTTTCAGATAAGGGCATGTTAGCACACTCTTTTTCTGATTTTTCTTTTTTCATCTTGGGAGTGCAGGTATCCAGAGAAATTATGCTGAAACATTCCAGCCAGAGACTGAATGTCCCTCAGTCTTACAACAGCAGTTTTCCTCTTTCTAATGATGACCAAAAAATGTTGACCTTATCTGAATGTTACAGTCCTACAGCTGTTGCTAGGAATGGTGTTGGTATGGGGAGGAGGGATGGGGCAAGAGAGAGGCCTTGGAAATCTCTAAAGACCCAGGGCCAGATCTTTGATTCATTATGCTTTCGTGCATAGTATAACGGGGAATGGGAGGGGAAGCGACCCACTTGTAAAACAAAAAATGAGACATGTTGAGCGTTACACAGGTATTTGTAGTGGAGATTTGTGTGAAGTCCCTTAGACCCTTACTTTAGCTTCTTGTCACCTGAGATAGCTGCTAGGCACTCTAAAAAAACATCTGCATTGCAAATATACAAATGTCCTGCTTTTCTTACACTTCCTGCTCACTCTAAGCCTTTAATGGTTGTCGGTTTTCCTTCTTCAGGTGCTGCCAACCACACCTATATTCAATTCTGAAGTGAAAAGAGTATTTGGCTCAAGTTTCACTATTTGGTCATCTGTCTTTCAGCAAAGCATGCAATAGCTGTGCAAACACTATCTAGAGTCACAATGTATTAATTACTCTTAGTGGGATTAATGAAAGAAAAATACAGTATCTTTTTTCCTAGTGGCTCATGAAGAAGTAAATTTAGTAATTCTGTTGCCCTCTCAACACAGACACTAGACACCCTCTTGCAGTTAGACTGATGTCCAGTTTCTTTCAAGGAAGAAGGGTATGAAAGCTCTATACTTTTTCTTTACAACCCTGCATGGCCACCTGCACTGACACTGTGTGAAATGGACTAATTATTATACAAACATAACTTATTTTGTATTCCTCTATCTGGGTTCTCTCAGCTGCACGTGGGGAGGCCCCACAGGTGTAGACAGTGATTGCTGATTTAGAAAGTACAGCCCTTTCCCTTTCAGCATAAAGACAAAATGTATAGAGAAGGATGTGGCTGTATGTATGGTGAGGGGCACAGATTCAGTGCCTTTTCTGAGAGGAGAATAATCTCTAGCAGTTTTATGAAACCTAACTATGAAGACAATGTACATCCATAATGGAAAATGTTAGCAGTGTCACAGCAGAATCAGTCCTTCTCTCCCAGAAGTTGGTTTTTTCCTACCTACTAGCATTACTGTGTATTAGATTCTTCTGTGATACAGAAGGTGTTTGCTTAAATCATAATTTTCTTCATGGGTATTTATCTTCTGCTACTGCGTTCACAGCAAGTGTCAACTATATTTGTAACTAGAGATTAAAATCATGTTGAAATTATGACAAAGACATAAATCACAAGCTGAGATGCTACACAGGGAATAAGAGAGTAATGAGGGCAGAGATATTTTTTTAAGTACTAGAAGCCTATTTTCATACAAATAATGTTAATAATTGAACAGCATATTTTTAAAAGCTGCATATGGGAAGAGATCCAGGAACAGAGTTATGCCTGGAAAATATACCATCTCATAAAACCTGTTAAAGTACATGACAATAAATATAATTTTTCTTCTAATATAAGCACTTTTTTTTTTTTTTTAGCATCAGAGGTGTGATTATCCAACCTTTTAATATATTTTTGATTATTCTACTTAGAAAGATCTTATGAGAAGAGTAACATGCACTATTGCTTCAGTCTGCAAATGTGTAATATCCTAGTGACTTCGTCAGAGTAGATGAACTTTACAGTTGTGTAGGTTGCTAGAGTTACCCAGAAGGCATTAACAATGAAATGGCCATCAAATCATAGTAAGTTAATGTGCAATGCTTAATGCAATAACATCTGATAATAGAAAAATAAATTAGAGTGTGAGAATGAAGTGAGCATAATTAGAAAGCAAACATATCCAGAAATTATGTGGAGACTTATCTAGATGCAAAAACTCTTCACACAGCTTTCTAAATGTATGGTCTTTTTTCCTCTAGTTCTTTCCCTCTAGTTATTTCAAGGATGTCCTGTGCCAGCACGGTAACTGGAAGTTGTTCGGAATCAGAATTTGGTGTCTGTTAATCTCATCATTACAGACTGTGTTGATATCACTGTGCTATATAGTCTGTAGTATAGGACCATGCATGTATTGGATCTTGATGTCTTGACTCATGTAAGGACACATCTTTACTGAGAGTCAGCAAGACATTATCTAAAGCTGCTCTTGCTGCTGACAGGTGTTGATAAGCCTGGAGAAGTTTTCTTAAAAACAAGAGATAATGAAAGAGAACATTACCAGCACCTAGGAAGTAATTTTATATTGCTCTTTAACTTCTTAGTAAAGGCACAAGCACTGTCAAAATCTGTGTTCTGAGCTGAAATCTTATAGATATTAAATGTAAGACAAGACAAAGTGAAACAAATTAGTTCTGGATACATTAGAGTTTAATTGGCCACTGATATGAATTATGTCAGGATGAAACTCTCTATTTTGGTTGTACCAGAAAGATGGTAGTGTGGTTTTGTTCAAGTTTGAAAATTAGCCTTATTTCACTTGACATAACATTACCACTTTTTCTATAGAGGCAAAAGAATATTTTTTAAACATATTGTGGTCAGTCCTAGACTTCTCCAAAACTAATCATAAGGGAACTCCCACCCAAAGTCACTCAGGAGTCTTGCAAATGCCTCTGGCTTCCAGCTGGAGGATTTTCTTCAAACTTCAGAAAGCCAACAGCAATTCTGGTGTGGGTAATTTGATTGCTGTGAGCAATTTCACTTCCAAATGGGATGTGGGAGCAATTTGGTTCACATCAGTATCGCTAAGAAGCTTTCTGTTGACTTCAGCACTTAAATTGTATGCATATTCATTCACGTATCAGAGCCTCAAACAGTCTGGCCCAAGCTGTTACTGAAAATACAGTTGGACATGAAAGGAGGAACCAGTTTTAAAAATCTATTTCTTAGGGCATTTATCCATGGTTTCCTTCAGGCCATAAGACTTCTAACAGAGTCACCTGCCTGCAAAGTGTCATGTGTCATTAATCACAGTTGAGTCAGAACAGGTTTGGAAGAGTGACTTAAAATATATTGCCATCCTGCACTGTTTATCCTTCTCTCTCTGATGTTTCAGCTTGCAGCTTTTACAACTCTCCTAAACATTCATTTCCTCTGTATTTCATCTATATGCTGGAGGTTACATTTTTCTAGTTCTTGACTTGCTTTATGACCCATTATCATTCATCAGCTATACCAGATTCTGACATGCCAGTCACTATTTCAAGAATGTTGTGGCATTAGAAACAAGTCACCACTTCTACATCCTTGTATTGCTATGCTTCTTTTTCCCAAAAGCTCCCAGTTTAGCAAAATTATCTTGATTGGCATGCACAATTCTGCTTGTTGCCTATCCCAGGTAGCCTTTTTGTGATGGATACATGCACAACAATGGAGGGGAAAGCTGTAGAAGAATGGACTTGGGTAGCCATTCACTAACGTCCTGCAGGCTCAGCAAAGTGAGTCTTGTTTCCATCTGGCACCTCTCAGACTTTCAGTCTGTTTCTGCACGGCACTCTCAGCCGTCTGTCCTCTGTCATTCACCATTACCCGACACAACTGGTTTGAAATGCTCTTGCTACCCCTTGTGGCAGTGCTGCGCAATGATGCGCGTGCTCATCCCTGTGCTGTCTTGAGGTTTCTATGTGTCACGAAAGGTGGAAGCACAAGGAAAATGAAGCTACACGTTGTAGAGTAGGGCATTTTGTAGGTACAGTGTACTTTTCCTAGACTCAACAGTAATGGACCTTACCTTTAACATCTTGTTGCTGCTTTTGCTAGTGAAGTGTAAAGAAGAGGAATATGCCTTTCTGGACTAATACTATCTGAGCAGCCATCTGCAAGAATTTTTATATTTATTTATACTTATTTTTATTTATACTTGAGAAGTGAGTTTATATGAAACCAACATTGTCCCTTTCCTTTTTTTTCTTTACCCTTCCTTTTCTCCCACTATTTGCACTTAATTTCCTTTATTTTCAAGAAAAACTTGAAAAGTCTACTCAGTTTTAGTCTTCAAAACAGAATTCTGCTGGAATTAGACAAATCTTTATAATTTTATAAACTTGTGATTGTTTATCTCTGAGGTACATTTCTTGATACTTCCATGGCCTAAATTCATCAATAGCTGTAATTGAAAACCTGTGCACTGTACATAGCTTAGACTGCAAGAAAGAATGGATCATTCCTTCACTAAGGTGGCATTGGGAGGAAAAGTGATGGGATGTGAATGTTCTTCCACCTCAGGGACTGCAGAACCGGAAGAGTCTCCATTTTCTCTCCTTTGTTCTCCAGAGCTCACCTCTCAAACTTCTTTCCCCCACAATGGAAGCACAATAAACACACAGGCTTGAATAAGCTCAAGGGTTGGGGTTGTTTGCTATCCAGCAGTTGTTTGAACTCCCCTGAGGACTCTGCCTGCACGCTCTGGAAAAAATCAGAGTGAGGGTTTACGTGGTGGTCAGACCACCCATGCCACATAGGTGAAAGAGTAGCAGCCAGATGCAGAGCTGTGTTCTGGTCCTATCCCAGTGGGTGTACGCAGAAACAGGCCAAAAGCCAATCCTTTTAAAAAAGCTAAGCGATAGCAACACAGGGGTAAGCCTTTGGAAAACAACATCACAGACAAGAAAGATTAATTCTCTGGATATGCCATGAAGGGTCCAGATCAGCATGTGTATGCTATTTACCCTCAGACAAAGGTGAGGAAAAACCCTGTAATCTTTTAGAGCCAGCTTCCTGCTACTTTCTGAATCTGGACTAGACCCTTTGCCCTTACAGGGCTTCAGCTTTCCTTCCTGGCTGCCAAGCTCAGCCATACTCATTCCAGATGTCTTGGCAAAGTCACCAGGTGGCTCCAGGAGAGGTGGAAAAAAGGCCACAATGCTTTGATATGGAAGAACAGGGAAAATCTTCCTTTCCCACTTCCATCTGCACATGCTTAGTGAGGCACCTGCAATCAGTCAGTCACTATGAATAGAGTCAAGTGGGTGGTCATGCTCGGTGAGTGAGGTACTTCTGATTCCAAGGCCACAGAATTGACAAAACAGAATGGGTTTTGGTTTTTGACATGGAGGCAGAATGAGAAAGGTACTGACAATAGGCAGAGGAACATGTTGCTGTGACATAAGGCAGGGAAGGATTTAAGTGGCCAATAGATACTTAAGAGTAATTGACTGTACACATGGCCTTAATCTCCAGTAAACACAAGGAAACTGCATGTTTGTATGAAAGAGATTAACTGCCTTCCACATACAGAGGGTACCGCAGATGGGAGAGCATGCACGGGATTAGTGATGTGTTTACTCCTTACAGCCATGTGTCCACACAGTATAATTTCCTTCCAGGCAGAGCTCCATAGGTCTATTCCATCTGCTGAGACTTCCAATACTTTTTCACATAAACAAATTGATTAATATTTGGTGATGCTAAATTACCTGATCTGGTATGCATTTAAATCAAGGTAGAAATCCCTATGCCAAGGAACTATTATATACTGCAAGACTAGAGCTCTTGGCAGCTACACATCAGAAACCATTCCTACAACAGAGTACCTAACAGAGATAGTTGGACCTTAGATCCAAGCACATAAAAGGAAGAAATTCTTCCGATAGTGGGTTACAAATCTATAACAATCTGTTATCAGAAGACTCTTAGTGAGACCCATGAAACTGCTTTTCTGAAGATGTAAATGATAAATATTTGCAAAATGTCAAAAAAAGAAGTCCATGGAAGGCTCCTAAGTGCACAGAAATAACTTTTGTCTCAGAAAGTTCCTGAGCTGAAACACTAGTTTGGGAGCTGAAACACTAGGCTGGGAGTGGCACCAGCCTATGGCTTTTTCCAGAGACAGGATACTAGGCTACATTAACTTTTGTTCTGATCCAATAGAGGCTTGCTTTTAAAAGTGATGATGTCAGAATTCACTTGTACAGTTCTGGGACACTAAAAGGGAAGATTTCAGTTCTAAATCTCCTGCTCCATCTCAGAGGGATCTAAAACATAAAGGCAGGCAGTGCAAAAGCCTTGACTAAACACTTCTGTACTGAAAAAAAAAAAAAGTCACTTGCAAATCACATTACAAATCTTATTTTAATTGTTCTATCTTAACAATTTTGCCGTATCAACCACAACACTGTTTAACTACCACTATATCTTACTTGTGTTATGTTTTGCCAATGTTTTTCCAGGTGTTCCTGAAGCAGAAGTTACTTGGTTTAAGAACAAGGTCAAGCTGTCCTCTGCTCACCATCTTCATGATGGGTTGCTGTTAATTGCAAATGTTTCTCTGTCAGATCAGGGCTTGTACTCATGCAAGGCATCCAATCTTCGTGGGGAGGTAACTGAAAGCTCCCAGCTGTTGGTTCTTGGTAAGTCCAGGCTATTTTGCACTTCCAGCAATAGCAGTACAGCTGCTAGCACACCTAGCCTGCAGAATGAATCAGAGGTTGTGGAAAGAGGGGTTGGCATACAGGCATCCCTGTTCTAAGAAAAGAATGAGTCTGAATTTGTTCTCTGGGCAGCATCACTTTAAACAAGGTGGTCACAGAAGAAAGATGGATAAGGACAAAATGCCTAAGCACAGGGACTGCATCCCCCATCTCTTTCAGACTTACTAGCTAAGAAAAGCATTTATTAACCATTTCTTAAAGCAGGTCTCTTGAAATGAGAATGGTGACACTTTCCCTGTGCTCTGCCTGTAATGAGCAGCCTTTCCATACTTGGCTGTGGATACCCACCTGTTTCAGAACTAACAGATGCATAAACCTATTGTGCTTTTAAAAAGCTCTTCTGAAGTTCAGTGAAGGGCAAAGTTTTCTTTTTCTTGGGTTTCTAAACAAGACTGAAAGCCCAGCTGGGCGATTTGAAAAGACAATCTGTGAAGAACAGGTGGAAATATTACTTGATGGTAATTGGATATGTGGGAAAGGCATTTCCTTTCCTAGTAGCTCATCTTCTATCATTTCTCCATGCCTGGCAGATGAATGATCCAGTCATACTTTGTAAGTACTTCTGTACATTTGATAGTGAGGTGTCAAATTTTGAAACATAGTCCCTGTTACTGGTGCAACACCATTAAAGCATCAGTTACAGCTTTCATCTTTCATGACAAGAGTCAACACATGTCCCATGGATGATGCCACTTCCAGAAGTTTTAAAGCAACATTTCTCAGTTTCACAGACAACACTATAACCCCTTTATGAATGTTCACTTGGTTTCCCTGTGAATCCAGACTGTCTCTAGAAACTCAATCTAAAAAAATCTGGGAAAAAAAAAAATCAGCTGGGTTTCAGCCATAAATAAAAACTCCCAAATGATCTTTAAGTCCTTTTCTGATCTTTATAAATGGCTTAGTTTTTAAAGAGGAAAAGTTACTGTGAGTTATGCAAGCTGTTTATGTTTGTAGGTAAATTACATTTTTAGATCCTTAATGGAAAAAAAACACTTCAAGCGTCCATGACTCGTACTTCTGTTGTTAAATGTGATCAGCAATAGAAAACTTCCTTAGTGAGTGCCATGATCTGATTGAAAGGGGCTGAAACCACCTGCACTTATATATCCCATGATTTCCATGACAAACAGAATTGGGAATGAAGGGCAACACATTCAATTTTTAAAATACCATTTTGGTCAGTAAAGAGCTAAAGCTTGTAGTTCTCAGCATAGACTGATCCTCTTGAGCTCTGAACTCTTTGTCCTTTGGAGATCTGCCTAAGTATACTGCTGGATTTGGCAGGGTTATAATCACATTTAGTCAGGGCTTGATCCAGGCTGAAGCAGGCACTCAAAAGTTCTCAACTGACTGGACATTTCATTTGGCTTCTATGCTGTATAAATTTTCTCTTTCATCCAAGCTCCTGTACCTTCTGATACCACATATCTTTGTCACATATGAAGAGGGTCAAACAGAATGCCATGGTAACCTTCAAAGAGAATTTCTTTTGGTTTGTGGTCATACTGATACAGATGTTGTTTTCATAATTTCTCTAGTGCCTTACCTAATATGAAGCAAAGCACAACTATAATAGTTACCCAAAGTTGATTAGACTGCCCCTCTGGAATGATAATGTTGCAGCATGGCAAATAATTGCAAAGAGAGAAGGACTGGTGGATGATGTGGCAGTTGGAGGCCGACTAGGGCACAGTGATCATGAATAGAGTTCTCTATCCTTAGAGAGGACAGGACAGGGTGAGCAGAACTGCCATCCCAGACTTCCAGAGGGCTGACTTTGACTTGTTTAAGCAGCTGCCTGACAGAATCCCTTGGGAGATGGTCCTGAAGGGTATAGGGGCCCAGGAAGGCTGGGTGCTCTTTAAGAAGGAAGACTTAATATCACAGGAGCAGGCTGTCTCCAGGTGCTGTAAGAGAAGCCAGTGGCAGAGAAGAGCACCCTGGCTAAACAGGGAGCTTAAGCTGGAACTCGGGGAGAAAAGGAGAGTTTACATGCTTTGAAAGAAGGGACTAGCAACTCACAGTGATTACAAAGATACTGTGAGGCTATGCAGGGTGAAAATCAGGAGGTCTAAAGCCCAGCTAGAAATTAATCTGGCTTCAGCCTCAAATATTACAAGAAATAGTTCTATAAGTATGTCAACAGCAAAGGAAGACCAGGGAGAGTCTCCATCCCCTGCTAGACACAGGAAGAAACATGGCAACAAGTGATGAGGAAAAGGCTGAGGTGCTTAATGCCTTCTTTGCCTCAGTCTTTAATAACAAGACGAGTTGTACTGAGGGAATCAGTACAATCCTCCTCCTCAGCCAGAAGACAGAGACTGGGAGAACAAACCCCCACAATCCAGGAGGAGACAGTCAGTGACCTGCTGCATCACACAGACACACACCAGTCTATGGGCCCAGACAGGATACACCCGAGGGTGCTGAAGGAGCTGGCTGGGGTGCTCACCAAGCTGCTTTCCATCATTTACCAGCAGTCCTGGCTGACCGGGGAGGTCCCGACAGATTGGGAATTGGCCAGTGTGACACCCATATAAAAAAAGGGTTGTAATGATGATCCAGGAAATTACAGGCCTGTCAGCTTGACTTCGGAGCCTGGGAAGCTGATGGAGCGGCTCATCCTGAGTACCATCACACAACACATGCGGGACAACCAGATGCTCAGGCCCAGTCAGCATGGGTTTGTGAAAGGCAGGTCCTGCTTGACAAACCTCATCTCCTTCTACAACAGGGCGACCTGATTATTGGATGAGGGAAAGGCTGTGGATGTTGTCTGCCTTGACTTCAGTAAGGCCTTTGACACCATTTCCCACAGCATTCTCCTGGCAAAACTGTCTGCTCATGGCTTGGATGGACACACGCTTTGCTGGGGAAAAAAATGTCTGGATGGCCGGGCCCAAAGAGTTGTGGTGAATGGAGTTAAATCTGCTTGGCAGCCGGTCACGAGTGGTGTCCCCCAGGGCTCGGTGTTGGGGCCACTCCTGTTTAACATCTTTATCGATGATCTAGATGAGGGGATCGAGTGCACCCTCAGTCAGTTTGCAGGTGACCCCAAGTTGGGTGGGAGTGTTGATGTGCTCGAGGGTAGGGAGGCTCTGCAGAGAGACCTGGACAGGCTGGAGCCATGGGCTGAGGCCAACTGGAGGAGTTTCCATAAGGCCAAATGCCAGGGGCTGCCCTTGGGCCACAACAACCCCCAGCAGCGCTACAGGCTTGGGGAGGAGTGGCTGGAGAGCTGCCAGTCAGAGAGGGACCTGGGGGTGTTGATTGACAGCCGGCTGAAGAGGAGCCAGCAGTGTGCCCAGGTGGCCAAGAAGGCCAATGGCATCCTGGCTTGTGTCAGCAATAGCGTGGCCAGCAGGGACAGGGAAGGGATCTGACCCCTGTACTGGCACTGGGGAGGCCGCACCTCGATTCCTGTGTTCAGTTTTGGGCCCCTCACTACAAAAAGGACATTGAATGACTCGAGCGTGTCCAGAAAAGGGCAACGGAGCTGGTGCAGGGTCTGGAGCACAGGTCGTACAAGGAGTGGCTGAGGGAACTGGGGGTGTTTAGTCTGGAGAAGAGGGGGCTGAGGGGAGACCTCATCGCCCTCTACAGCTACCTGAAAGGAGGTTGCAGAGAGCTGGGGATGAGCCTCTTTAACCAAGGAACAAGCGATAGGACAAGAGGTAATGGCCTCAAGTTGCCACAGGAAAGGTTTGGCCTCGATATTAGGAATCATTCCTTTCCACAACAGGTTGTTAGGTGTTGGAATGGGCTGCCCAGGGCAGTGGTGGAGTCCCCATCCCTGGAGGTGTTTAAGAGTTAGGCTGACATAGCACTGAGGGATCTGGTGTAGAGAACTGTCAGTGTTAGGTTAATGGTTGGACTAGATGATCTTCAAGGTCTTTTCCAACGTAGATGATTCTGTACTGCAGCAATATCTGCTGGTGGGTTTTTCTGATGTGCCTGAGATGTTTCCTGCTATAGTGTTGCTTATCACTTCAGTCTCCTCTGTTACCAGAGCCTCCACAACCCCTTCCTTACCTAGAAGACTTGACAGCAGTGCTTTCCAGTGCTGGGACAGGCACTCATTCCGTGCTGACCTCTCCTTCAGGAACAAAAATGACCGTCAGTCCAGGAAGCTCTGCTCTCATTGGTAAGTCAAGTGCTTTAATATTTTTTTTTACATCAAAAAGAATTTAGAGTTTAGCTTATAGTTAAGCATCTAGTTATCCAGCCATGGAGCTCTTGGACAAAAGACATCAAACCAACATCACACTGTCAGTCATAATCACTGCCAAATTTTTCTCAGAACTCACAAACTCATTTAAAAGAAGGAGGTCCTCTTATTAGTGCAATGCCCCAAAGCTACATGCAGAATAAGGGCTTCGTTGTGCCACACTTTTTAACACCCTGTAAGAAGCAGTCCTGCTCTGAGAGGCTGGCAGTCTCATTCAGCAGAATACATGGCAAAGTGGTGTACCAGTTAATGTAAAGAAGAAATGCTTGTGGTTCTGGTTTTCTTTTGCATTTGTGTACTAGTCTTCCCATATGTTTGCTATTCATAGTGTATATCCTTCAGAGCCTTTTCTAGAGTTTTGCCTGTCCCTCTAGACATTTTTTTTCTCTTGCAAGGTCTCTGTTTCATTCTCTTCATTTTATTCCTCTTTGTTACACCACACAACCAATGCCTGCGCAAAGCCATATAAGGAAATAAACCCAAATGAAATGCTTTTCTTCTTTTCATCCTTTTCTGCCTTCCATAACAGCTTTTTCCTCATTACACTGCAAGTTCTGTTATATGCTGTAAGCTCCTTTCAAATCTGTGGGCATGATTTATTTGCAAAGACAATCTCACCTTTTTCTAAAGTTTAGAGTATGTTTATTTTTAAATTTCAGTTCTCACACTGATCTTCAGCCTTTACTAACTGTCAGGTTCAGATAGGCAAACAGCTTCACTAATGGCCTTGTTACTGCATACACTGAAATCACTTCAAGTTCTGCAGTTTCAGAACAATCTTTTATCTTTATAGAGGTAGTGATCTGAAACTTTTAGCAAAGAGTGTGTAGATGGCCTGAGTGTTTATAGTTCTGGTTTCTGTACCTTCCGAAACATTCTTTGCTTACATTGAGTAATAATTTTAAGATTTTATTTTCACAATGAAGGCTTTGTATTGATGTTTTCAGGTTTGTATGGTTTACTTTTCCCCACTGCTGACATCTGCATACATTTGCAGTGTCTTTTAGGCATGCAGATCTGGATTACATTCCTGCTTGCACAAAAACTGCACTGAAATAGTCCTTGTAGGGGGACTATCTGAAGGTATTTATTAGCACTGAATAAATAATTTTGAGTATGGTTTTATTGTACTCAGTGTTGTAAGACTGAGTCACATACCTCTTTCATCCATTTCCTCTCATGTTTCCAAAAAGAGATCTTTAGTAGTTGTAGGGATTTTTTTATTGTTTGAAAGCAGTAATTGAGCCACAAAAGGTGTTCTGAACTGCCTGTATATAACCACTTCTAAATTAATTTCATTTGGCGGTGTTGCTCTGTTCCCTGCCATTCCACTTCAGGGGTGAGGAAACTCCATGAATTTTAGTAGCAAAATAGCAAATCAGTTTCATTCTTGAGGCAATTCCCTCAACTTTACTGGAGTTTTACTGACCAGATATTTGAGGCCTGCCATTATTAAAACCTAAGGAAACATCCTGAGATATTTTGTCTAATGAAAAATCGGCATGGAAAGGGCTATCCAATCATTTAGAAAGCTACAGTCCAGTGTGCTGCATCATGTTGTGTTATCAAAACAAATACACAAAACGTTCAGCTTCCATGTGTGTTACTTAAATACATTGTCTGTAATTGTACCAAAGAATTTGAATTCATCAACAATAAGAATAGCCATTACTGAAAAAAAAACCAACTCATCTCTCAGGTTATTTTTCTTTATCTATATATAGTTTACTCTGTACACTAATATCAGAATGGATTACAGTCAAAGACACTGTATTTACTCTCAAACTTAGTCTCCCCACAGTCTTATAATGCAGTAGATAAGTTTATCATGGACTACTGTGATACATTTGTTTGAATATTGATACACTAGGAAAAAAAAAAAAAAAAGTTTCTATAAGCACAGCTGCAAACACCAATCTGGGAACTGCCTGTGAACTTGTAAACCTGTATCCATGTCTGTGTCCCCTCTCCACAACATACCCTACAAGCTGTGCTCTAAGTCTTTCTGTTCTACCACCCAGCCAATTGACTTTAATCCCGTTACTTCTTCATCACTGATTATGCTGGGGTGTTTGCTCTACATGTTCTGGATACCCCATAGAAGAACTTTAGATATATGAATTATTATGTGTAGGGTCCCTTGTTTGTGCTACTGCTGACAGGCACTGGCATCTCTTGGCATTCAGAAGGTGTTAAATTAGACCTTATATTTGGAAATCTAAGGATATGAGTATTTGTTGAGTAGAGAAAAATATACAACATTTTCAAAGGAACAGAGTGAAGTATGAAGAAAAGGAGTGATAAGTAAGATTTGGGGAAACTTTATATTTTAAAGGAGTTAAAAGACACCAAAAGTGAAAAATTGTGTTAGAAACCTGGATAAATTCAGGTGTGGGTTTGCCAGAGCTTAAGAAAAAAAGCAATCAAAACTTCATTAAACACAGTTTTTATGCCTTGAAAAAAAAAAAAAACAACAACAAAACAAACAAACAAACAAAAAAAAAAACCAAAAACAAAAAAAACAGAAAATATTAGCTCAGCAACAGAAGATTAAAGTTGCAAATGAGAACTAAGAGGAAAAGATCTGTTAAAGACCCATACACTGCCCAAAGAAGCCATCAACATTCCCATTAAGATCTAATGTAAAATACCTTTTTGCATGAGCTTACAGGAACATTTTTGTCTTACTTTTACTCTGAAGGGTTGAGATTTCAGTTAGCTTTCTAGGATCGTCATCCAGTTAGGGAGCATGATGTAGATAGTGGCTTATGCAGACTGATGCTTACCCGCCTCCTTCACAACTGTTGGACTGCAGTCCTCCCCAGCCCTCACATCCACTGGCAGGTTGTGTAGTAGACACTTCTGTGTTATCTGATATCTGAAGGACAGGACTTCCCTTAAAGCAGAAGCTAGAGCATCCATAAACTTGGAAATATTTCTGGGTTTTACAGTAGAACAAACTGAATATCAGTGATGGGCAACAAATTATCAAGCACTTTCTGATGTCCTTGGCTCATGGCAGGCACACAAAAAGTCTTTATATCACACTAACAGAACACAGTAGCTTTCCAAAGTGATATGAATTTATGTTTCATTGGAAAGCTTTCATGTTAGATCTTAGTCTTATTAAGGTTTTGTCTCGATCCGACATCGGCGAAGGTTTCAATATGATCCCAAGAGTAAGATTAAGACACAAACGAGGTCAAATGCCGTACACCCAAAATAGGTTTTTATTATTAAAACAGTGAAGAAGGGTAACAATAGGACAGAATGGAAGGAAAAGGCAGAAATAAAGCAAGGATGTGGGATAGGACTGCAAGAATAGTCACCACCATGGATCCAGCGGCGTCCTGTTGGTCCTCAGTCTTCAGTTCTTCGGTGGTGGGTGCACACAGATCAGGCCTCAATGGTAGATGCACAAAGAGCAAGATTTTCTGCTGCCTTTTTAAGTTCATAGTACCAGCTGATCAGCATATCTACTCACCTTTAGGTTTTTTTCCCTCTGGTCCAACAGGTTTTGAAGCATCCTGCCTCAAGGGCAGGACCGTTTGCCTCTTATCAGTTCATTAACAATGCATGCATGGGGTCTGGCCTACACAGTAGAGCCACAAACAGCTCCAGGATGGGGCCAGCTCAGTCCATGTCTGCCCCTTTGAGGCTTATGTAAAGAGTCCGAACAATGCAACTGCCAAGAAGTGGAGAGTGCATCCTTCAATACACTCCTGCTTCTCTGGGCAGCATCCCCCAGACCAGTTCACAGGCCACAGCAGCTTCTCTTTGAGGTTTGCACAGAACAAGCAAGCTTTGAAACAGTTATAGGACATTTCAGTCTCTCACAGGTTTATGTCTTTGAGACTTTTTAAATTTTGAAAACAGTTTTCCTGAATGTTGGTAATGGAAGTACTATAAGAAACTCTACCCTTTTCCTCAGAAATAAATTCTTTTGTTTGTCCCCTGATAAGAACTTTTGGTTTTTAAAAATATTCATGACCATTTGACCTCTGTAAGTCCTGATTACTTTGTGCAATTGTCTTTTTGAATTAAAGGAACATCCTAAATTCATGTATTTTCAGTAGTTTCTTTATCTATATTACAAATATCACTGAATTTTTTTCTGCACTCCTTGGACACATTTCCCTGGGTCTTGAGTTTTGTAAATGTTAATTTTGGCAAAATAGAAGTTGTAGGACCCAGTGCTCCTGACTTCTAACACTCCTGCAGAAAAGACTTTGGGCCTGTCAAGAACACTTGTTTCTATTTGTGTTCAAGCTTATTTTTTCCTGTGTTTGAAGACATTTCAGTGAAAAAATCTGAGGATCTTACAAATCTCGCTGGGGATTCCCTACAATTTCTCAAATTTATCGTGACTGTATTGGAAACTGTTATAAACTGACTTTTTAAAATTGGCCGAGTCAGAGTTTCCAATTTCTTTATTTAGCAAGCGGCAAGCAAAACAGCGCTGAGGCGGCCGGGGAATCTCCTGCTCCAACAACGGACCGCACCCTCCGGGGCACTCTGTTTCAATCTTATCCTACAAAGTATTACATAGTCATTATACTCCTATACATATTCATTACTTGAACCCGCCTACTCCCGCTTCGTATGGTAATTAGCTTATCAGTCCTTCACGCTTGCGCAGAAGTTGAAACTACAGGCAGGGGTCTTCAAATCATGGGGGGTGGTCTTCTGGGAGGAAGGCCATAGGTCCTCCTCACAGTGTACTTTTCACCTTTCAATTGGAATGTGATGATCCTCTGAGATTTTAGTGTTCTTATCAGTCTAGGCCCAGTAATCTCTTTGCATAATGAGATTCATGGTCGTGAACATCCTCCTGTTTTATTCAATCATGCGCCTGCAATTCTCCTCATCTTCTGACATACAGATGCTTCTTCTCTTGTTGTGTGTTGTGCCCCCCCCTCCGCTTCCTTCCTGTCCCTTTTTTTTTTTTTTTTACACTACCATGTTAGTTCAATTAAGCATTTGCTGTTAGTATTACACAATATACAATAGTTCATATTACAGTTCGCTGAATTTGATGAACATGATGAACAGCTGGTTTACCACTTATCACAGAAACTTCAGCAAGCTTGTCAAAAGATACAAAATACTATACAAAAATGTATCCTTATTGTGATAAATGATCGAATCCAAATTTTGTTATAACAAGATCTCAAATTTATTAAAACAAATAAAGGTAAGCAAAAACAGCGCTGGACGAACCGGGAGCCCCTGCTCTACCTGGTTCACGCAGACGGGTTTTCCTCCTCAGTATTTATTTCCTGTCTTCCTATACATAGTTATAAACTTTAATACATATTCATAGAATTTCCGAGAAAAGGGTGGGTTTATGGAGATCTTTCTCGCTCATGCTCTCTTTGTCTGTTGGGGTCTTTTTCGCCCCTGTCTGGTGGTCGTGGGATGAAGTAAACACTCTCCCTCGGCCTGCCCTTTTGGTGACCCCTCGCGTATGCGTCTTACAGACGACTTCTTGGTCCCGAATAACTGTAAACAACACTGAACAGAACCAGTTTGGACCAGCCCATTAGAACACAGAGTCAGGATGACTTTGCAAAAAAAAAAAAAAAAAAAAAAAAAGAGCTATATACACATTATGTCACCCTGCTCCCTCAGACCTGCAGTTGCACAAAAACAGTTCGATCAAAAATGCATATAAAAAGAGTAATATTTTAAACTTATTTCACACTGTGCAAAACCATATGCTGAGGTAGGAGGTAAGGAGCAATTTCACTTCCATTTGTTCCTGTTAGAATACCTAGTCACTCTGAAGTGATGCTTGATTTAGGAAAATGGACTATAAAGTCCTAACATTATTTTATAATAACATGAATCATGTAAACTTATTTCACACTTATCTTAGCACAGAAAAATACTACATTTATTGCAGTTATGTGGCATAGTGAAAGCTACAGCTTTAATGACTGACTTATATACATGAATTATATTTAAGCAAGGATTCTTGCAGAAACATTGGAAGAAAGGTCAGAATTGAATACTTCTAGGAATATAAAAATTTAGGAGTACCTATAAAATGTCACAGTGAAGGAAAAAAAGTTGAAGGAGAATGTACTTTGACTGCTCTTATTATCTCTTGCTTTGTTGCAGATGAGTTCTTTGCATTGCACAGAAAATGTCTGTGAACACATTGATTAATTTTTTCCCCAGAGCTTCAGGTTCATGTCCCACAGATTTTTTCAAAAATCTTCATCATGTGTGATGCTTTCTGAAAACATAATGTGCAGTTGAGCATATGCTTATTGAAGGAAGGGGGATTGCTGCACTGCACATTGTATAAAATTAGATAAAGCTTTTGGAGTGCATTTATGAGGCAGACAAGGGAAGGAATGCATCTTTATTTTGGAATGCAGCACAGGCTCATCAATTTAAAGAGAAATGGGAGCATAAAGAGTTAAAATAGCTAGGGTATGAAATGAACAGAAAATCTAGCTCTTACTTGGCACAGTGTAAGACAAGCAATGTCTTTAAAAGAGAAGACATCAAACAAAAATTGAATATTGAGATAATGGTAGCTGTTGTGTATAGCTGCAATGTATATTTTTAAGGCTCCACTGTATTCTGATGAAATGTTCACATTTTGGAAAAAAAAAAAACAGAATTTTTTTTGATTGAAAGAGGAGATACCATCATTATGTAAATTCTTGGCCTCTATGCTGTCTTTATTCTTTGAATTAAATAAATGCAATTCAAATCCTGGTGCATAATGTTTATTCTAGGGAATCTGAAGATATGAGTGAACCTATGAGGAAAAGCCTAGGCAATTATTTGGAATCTGGTTGCCATCCCTTTTGTGTCGCAGACTATATGTTCTCCAGTTTGCTCACTGGGAACATACTGTCATTCCCAGCTTAGGACTCTCAATTTTAACTTTTCCAGGCTACATTGCATCTATCCAATTTTGTGTATTTAGGAAAAAAAAAAAAAAAAAAAAGTCCTTATTTGTAGGAGATACTGAAAATTAAGAAGTTTACTTTTTTATGACCAGAATAGTAACTACAGTCAATTGTAAAATAAAGGAAATACTGATGCTCCATATTTATTGTGTTCTCCCTGTCAACTTCCGTATTAAATTTACACACTTCACAAATCAGACATGATTTTACTAACTGCCAGCACTGCAAATGCAGTCCTAGATAGCAGATTTCTTTCTGGTTTTATACATTATCCACAATGTCCACAGAGTTAAAGCAGATGAGCTGCCAATTTCACTGCTGCTTCAGAAGATGAAGAGCTGGACTACAAACTCCTGTTTTGTGAACACCAATTTTATTTAACAATTAAGCTGTTTTAAAAAAAAAAAAAAAAACAAAACAAAACAAAAAAACTTTCACTTAAAAGATTCAAAGAATTGCCCTTACCAAAGCAGCACTTCCCTCTCACTTTTCTTTTACTGGCAATAGTATATCCCCCTCATTTTCCAGTAGAGTCACTTAGATGCCCAGAAGAGGCCCCAGAAAGCAGAATGGTAAAATACAATTTTGGTAGCCACCTTGCTTGCAATGGCCAGCCTTTTGAGTATGAATAAATTACTAATTCTGAAAGGGCCAACTGCATTAGAGCCAAGGCCTGAAGCTCAGGATAGTTTTCAGTCTTTTGGGGACTTTTTTGGAGGGGACCACTACAAGTCTGTGGCTAGTATTTGCTTACCTGCAGATTTAAGGGTTATCTACATGTGACACTGAACAGAAAAATTAATGTAGAACTTTTTGAATGTTCTGAGGTGCATTATAGTGAGTGAAATGTGCCTCTGACTACTTTAGGAGAAGAAACATCATATAGATAGACTGATGCCATGATCAGGACAAAACTCTTTCAGTCGAGCCAGAAAAGTTCGTGCTGCAATTGCTTGCTAAGTATCTTGCTTCTGAACTATAACATCTGTAAACACAAGACTGACATTTGTTCAAAATCAGTGTGAAAAGCAATAAATGATGTGGATGAACATAACTGATCTCACCAGTACACATTTCTTGAAATGTCTGATGATATACTCAAGAGCAAGAATATATCTTCTTGAAATAAGAAGTTTGCCTTCACTCCCTGTTGCTCTTCCCCTCTCTACCATAAGCCTGCTCTAAATATTCCTACCTTTTGGGAATTACTGCTGCATAAAATTGGAAGCAGAAATGCAAAACACAAAATAATTTACAATCTGCATAGAGTCAGCAAAGAGAAAACTCATGAGTAATTACTATTAAACCAGTGTCTGTGTTCCCTTAAGGAAAGAGACAGCTGCAGAAGCTGTGCAGTATGAGTCAGAAGTTATTTTGCACATCATTTTTTCCTCCTCACTCTCGTGATACATTGGCCATCATGTTTGAAAAGTACTTTTAATGCTTAAGAATAATTTTAGCAAATTTATTTTACATTATTAATACTTCAATTGTAATGAGGATAAAGCACCAGGCACATTCATGGGATAATCTATCCTGTTAATTGTGTTTTCATTCCCTTTCATTTTTGTCTCAGTAAAATTTCTGCCTTGTCACACTATTTACAAGAATTCCCAGGTAAATAAAATTTCTATACAGATGAGAATTAGTACCAACAGTATGCCATTATTGTTGCAATGAATTCCCCAGTCAGACTCTATCACATTGATTACATTTTAAATATTGTGTAAAATTCATACAGTATTGCAGTATCTTCCTTCTGCATCAGACTACACAGTAGCATTTCATTGAAATGCATGACCTTTCATCTGCATATGTATACTGTGTACATTTTAGTGTGTATACAGTATATGATGATACCTCTGCTTGGTTGAACATTTTGACCACACCGATACAGTGTTTGTTTTCCAGGCAATCAGGCACTAATCCTGCTGCTGCCAAGCTCAGAAAGCAGAGTCAAAAGAGCAAGGTACTCTAGGGAGACTGCTGCCTTGGTTTTTTTTCCTGCTTGCTGTGCCATCAATGACCTAATCTAAGAAGCACTGATCTATAGCAGTGGTCCAAAATACTGCCACATAAAATAATATCACTGGTCTCTGGGGCAACATTTGTTTAATTTTGGGTTTGTAGTAAGAGTTGCAGCCCTTGAACTTGTGTTTGTAAACTTTAGCAGGGTTACTGACCTACATTCTGTTCTAACACACATATACACAATGCAGAGCTCCACTGAGGCAAGTTCTGGTGAAAACTAGGGGTGTCAGACTTGCCACAGATATGCGAGTCTGGAGACCTGTCATTCTGCCAGCTCCTTCACATAAAAGATTTTTTAGCCTCTTGCATAACTTAAGCTTTGATCTAGAGTAAATATTAAGGGAGTTTTCTGACCCTGTGGGATTTCTGATCTGTTAGCTAAATGACTTATCCATTCTAAGTTTTGAAGCACCCTCTCCCTCCGTGTTGGATTCTCAAAACTTCTCCCAAACAACGAAAGCACTTTATTAATAGGACAGAAGTTAAGTTAAAGTCTCTCTGGAACAAAATCCACTGGCTTTCCTGCACCTATCTGCCATCCACATCCTCTGGTCTGTATTTTTTATTTTCCCTGCGTGACAGAAACTTTCCTAAGCTGCTGATGTCTCAGGGTGTAGCAAGTCCCCTGTACTCCACACTGGTGAGGCCACACCTGGAATATTCTGTCCAGTTTTGGGCACCTCAATACGAGGTGCTGTAGCAAGTGCAGAGGAGGGCAGCAAAGCTGGTGAAGGGCCTGGAGACTAAATCCTGTGAGGAGACCTCATCACTCTACAACTTCCTGAAAGGACATTGTAGAGAGGCTGGTGCTGGTCTCTTCTCACAGACAGAACAAGGGGGGATGGATTTAAACTGCAACAGGGGAGGTTTTGACTGGACATAAGGAAAATTTTTTTCACAGGAAGAGTGGTCAGGCAGTGGAACAGGCTGCCCAGGGAGGTGGTGGAGTTACCATCCCTGGATGTGTTTAAGGTCGTTTGGATGAGCTGTTGAGGGATATGGTGTAGGGGAGAACTTTGTAGATTAAGGCTGAGGGTTGGACTTGGTGATCCCAAGTGTCTTTTCCAACCTGAATTATTCTATGATTCTAAGTTTTCAGAATCTTAAGAAAAACAGAAAGACTTCTACAGCAGCACTGACCTTCACAAGTTGGGCTGGTAATCACATTATGCACTAGCTGTTGCTCTGTCTTTTGTTGAACTCTTTGTGCTGTTGTTCAGTGCTTGTTCCACATGCCTCTTTTGAGTGTTATCTTTCTCCTGTAAATGCAATTGTACAGTGAGCCTGTAATTGTAGCAATGGCAAGGCAGAAGTTTATACTGAAGGGTACTCAGAATCACAGAATCATTTAGGTTGGAAAAGACCTTGAAGATCATCTAGTCCAACCATTAACCTAACACTGACTGTTCTCAACTACACCAGATCCCTCAGCGCTATGTCAACCCGACTCTTAAACACCCTCAGGGATGGGGACTCCATCACTGCCCTGGGCAGCCCATTCCAACGCCTAACAAACCCTTCTGGAAAGAAATGCTTCCTGATATCTAGTCTAAACCTTCCCTGGAGCAACTTGAGGCCATTACCTCTTGTCCTATCGCTTGTTCCTTGGTTAAAGAGGCCCATCCCCAGCTCTCTGCAACCTCCTTTCAGGTAGCTGTAGAGGGCGATGAGGTCTCCCCTCAGCCTCCTCTTCTCCAGACTAAACACCCCCAGTTCCCTCAGCCGCTCCCCGTACGACCTGTGCTCCAGACCCTGCACCAGCTTCGTTGCCCTTCTCTGGACACGCTCGAGTCATTCAATGTCCTTTTTGTAGTGAGGGGCCCAAAACTGAACACAGGAATCGAGGGGCGGCCTCACCAGTGCCGAGTACAGGGGTCAGATCCCTTCCCTGTCCCTGCTGGCCACGCTATTGCTGACACAAGCCAGGATGCCATTGGCCTTCTTGGCCCCCTGGGCACACTGCTGGCTCCTGTTCAGCCGGCTGTCAATCAACACCCCCAGGTCCCTCTCTGACTGGCAGCTCTCCAGCCACTCCTCCCCAAGCCTGTAGCCTGCTGGGGGTTGTTGTGGCCCAAGGGCAGCCCCCGCCATTTGGCCTTATGGAAACTCCTCCAGTTGGGCTCAGCCCATGGCTCCAGCCTGTCCAGGTCTCTCTGCAGAGCCTCCCTACCCTCGAGCAGATCAACACTCCCACCCAACTTGGGGTCATCTGCAAACTGACTGAGGGTGCACTCGATCCCCTCGTCCAGATCATCAATGAAGATGTTAAACAGGAGTGGCCCCAACACCGAGCGCTGGGGGACACCACTCGTGACCGGCTGCCAACTGGATTTAACTCCTTTCACCACAACCCTTTGGGCCCAGCCATCCAGACAGTTTTTTCCCCAGCAAAGCGTGTGCCCATCCAAGCCACGAGCAGCCAGTTTTGCCAGGAGAATGCTGTGGGAAATGGTGTCAAAGGCCTTACTGAAGTCAAGGCAGACAACATCCACAGCCTTTCCCTCACCCAATAATCAGGTCGCCCTGTTGTAGAAGGAGATGAGGTTTGTCAAGCAGAACCTGCCTTTCACAAACCCATGCTGACTGGGCCTGAGCATCTGGTTGTCCCACATGTGTTGTGTGATGGTACTCAGGATGAGCTGCTCCATCAGCTTCCCAGGCTCCGAAGTCAAGCTGACAGGCCTGTAATTTCCTAGATCATCCTTCCAGCCCTCCTTTTATATGAGCATCACATTGACCAATTTCCAATCTGACGGGACCTCCCCAGTCAGCCAGGACTCCTTTTCCATTTTTATCTTACACTGAATAAACCCATCAGAATTAGCTCTGGAGGTCATTTCAGCATGCTGTATCCATTCATGTAGGCTTTAGTTTCATGATTTGCCACTGGTGATTGTTTTCAGCCCAATCCTTATTTATACAAGATACTCAGTTTGTAGGATTGCTATTGTTGAAATCATTTTAGAAAACAGTATTACTACCACATCTTGAAAATTCCCTTGCTTTTTTAATGGGCCCACCACATGGCTGTATATTTGGAAACAGTTTTTATAGCCTCTGTGGGGCAGGGAATGGGCCTAGCCTAACTCAATTTTTGTTGAATACAGTGTAAATTTACAGTGCTATGTAAATGATATCTAGTAATGAGATGTGTGGCATTGGATAACCAGCTTAGGTGTTTGAGAACTGTTTAAAAACTGTTTCCTATGTTTAGTATGTTAACTTTCTACTTCTCCTTTGGAGTCACAAATAGTCATTTAAATATCTTCTTGTTTTAAAACACTACTTGTTATCAGCTCAGTTGGCCTATTTCAAGAATTCCTAAATACATGGCTTTTCTTGTCTAGTATAAATTAATGTGCATTTGGCCTCTCTTAAACCATTAAAAATAAAGTTGATACTTAACATTTTTTTCTTTTCGGGATTTTCAGGATCACGTTGCCTTTTACAAGTTTTATTTCACTCAGAGTATGAAAGCACTGAGAAGTAATTTGCATAACACTCTAAGTTAAGTGTCTGTTTAAACTTACACTTTGTATTATACTGAAAAATATTTCCCCATAAGAAAAATTATAAAGACTTATGGCTTAGTTTTGCCACTTCAGCAAAATGACTTTTACATACATACGACTTTCAGACATGATCTTACTTACCTTTATTTAGCTTTACAGCATTTTAAAAAGTTGAATACATCCTGTAAAATTTTCTTCTTTATGTTAGAAACAGGATGGACTTAAATTTAACTCCATTAGGTTTAATATACATTTCTCATTTCAGTCACCTGAGGAGAAAATCAGGTATGACAGGAAATCGAGGAATTATTTCTCTGTGCCAGCCTGATCTCACCTACATAGTGTGAACACAGTAGTACAGTGTGAACTACAATAGTAGTTCAGCAACAAGCTTGTATCTATTCAGATTGACCTGTGGCTTCTCTACATTTTGTTCCATGCATTTTGTTCTTAATTTCATCCTTAATCTTCTTTCTATTTTGAAAGTAACCTTTAACTCTTTTAATGTAGAAATTAGATTGGAAATGCTGTCAGGTTTCAAATCCTGTAGCTGCATTATATTTATCACTTTAACATAGTGTATTGTGGTCTACCCCACTTTTCTGTCAGTAAAATATATACAGAATTACAGAATATTTTTGCTTGCTTGCTTTATTTCAGTTTTAATGTAATTAATAATTCTACTGCCAAATTAATTCCTTCCTTCTCTGACAGGCATTTCAGATAGTAGTCAGCAATCATCTTTCATCTTCCCAGTTTTATGATTGAATAGGTACATGTCTGTGACTTGCAGTCAGGGACATAGGCCTTCTGGTTTGTAAGTCTAGCTGAAGGTTCCTGTGAACTTTCTGTACTAAATTTATTGTACTTTGTGATGCCCTGAAACATGCAGTCCCTAACAAATTCGGATGCTCACTTTTTATCAAATTCAACCCTTTTTTCTTGATTCAAAATATTTTGAACTAATGAAGCATAAACATTTGCCTATTTTGCAAGGAGTGATCACTGTGAAAGCAAGGCTGTAAAAGTGAAGTTTAAGGTACAAGCATATCATTGAACATTAACGCCAATGTATCCACACTGCATACAACAGTGTGTGTTTACATCCATGCTATGCTACCTATCTCTTAAATAGGAAATAATTTCCAAAGATGGTAGTGTTGGACTAAGACAATGCAAGAATTTCATTTCCAGCTCCACTGATGTCACGTGTCTTGGCCTCGGGTAAGACAGCATGTACTTCTATGTGTCTTGGTTAGCTGCTGGAAGAATGGGAAAAAATGTGAGCTTACTTGCCACAGCACAGCAATTTTAGGGCTCCAGTTGGAACGCTAAGTAGTTTGTTGCACTCAGACTGTAGGACTGTTTTGTTTAAAGAAATATCAAAGAAACTGTCTCATCTTGACCTGAAGTCTTCACTCAGAATCCATCTCTAATAAATATTAGAAATATTGCCTGGGATTACTCAGCAGGTCAATAGTAAATTAGAGAGCTATTTGTTAGACAAATACGAATGCATGAAAATAATCTATAAGAATATATATATATTAAAGGTAATGCTGTATTTTTTTATTTGTATTACAAACTATACTTAGTATTTGCAAAATATGACATTTTCACCATTGTTTGACAAACAGTTCTGCTGATTTAAAGCATCAGATTGCCAAAAAAATGAATCCTCAAATCAAGAGCCTTTGCACTTGTTCTTTCTGTTGTTCAAGTCTGCAAGCAGAAGAATGATGCATGGTTCGTGTTTTGTTCTCTTAGCATTAGCACAGTAGCCTACAGTCTTTCTTCAGCAACATTCATACAGAAAGTGTTGCAGAGATATAATGGGGAGCTGAATTTGGCCTATACTGTGCAGTTATTCTTTCCTCTCAAGGAATTATTAGCATTGTTGTGAAACATTGGTCTTCCCTCTCAAAATACATCCTTGTTTCCCGTGAAATATTAACATTTTCCCTACTGAAAGATGTAATATGCATTTGAATTTTGTTTGTATTTCCAGCTTTTGCCCATCCATGACTCATCCTGACTTTGAATAAATTCAGAGTCACAGTAGACTTTTGAAGGGAGGCTGAAGGCAGTATTTTCTTTCTCTACTTAAGAAGGACTGAAGAAGGGTCCTCTCATGCCAGAGATTTCATTGCTTAGAAACAGTCCCCAGAAGTGTTCCCTCCTTGCCTTCCCGAGGGTTCTGATGCACTAAGCTCTGCAGTAGCTGTGCTCTCTAGAAACAAAGCCAGTTTTCCCTTCTCGGGTATTAAGGAAACAGGTGTTGAGCAATGTCCACAAGGATGAGAGGAAATAGACAATAGGTGTTGGTAATCTGCATTAAATTGTATTAAAATTATTCCTGGGAGATGAGAAGGGGTTATTAATGGAACATGGGGTCTTACTGTACTCTGGTTCTCAGTTAATATGGATAAAAAAAGTTTATACATCCATACACGTGGGAAATGTATAGGAAATGTCACTTGTGAAATGTGACTGATGCTTGTTCTGCATACACAATTGAGGAGTATCCAATACATGGGAGTCTCATAGGTGTTAGTAAAGTTTTATTGTTAAATGTTAAAAAACTAATCATTACTCACTGGTAGAAGGTATCTAGGAAATAGTGTTTGGAGATTTCCCCCCATATTATTGATTACTGGCTGTTCCTTTAGCTAATATTATATCTAAACATTTTGGAAGAAGAAATATACAAGGCAAGTAAAAGTCAGTACTAGGAAGACTGTACTGTTTGGCCTGACAATAAGATTTTTAAAGAAAACCAGGCATGAACTAGGATCATTTTCACACTGAAGTGAATTTCAGTTCATCTGTGTTTAACATCAGACTGACCTTTCTGCTTTCTTCATTTATGCTGTGCAGACTGCTTGCAAATGCAGACAGTAAAACTGAGTTCACAGCATGGCTTTGTCACTTGTCATGGCTATATGCTGACCTGTGGAAGTCCCTGTAATTATCTTAAAATACAAGAAAACTATTAAAAATTAGAATGCTGTAGTCAAAAATCATACAGCCACTTATTGTTAAATTTGTCCATTTCCTGTATATTCCTTTGTTTTCCATTGCTTTTAATTTAGGCAGCCTTAAACCTGTGAGGCTGAAATCTCTCAGCTTTTACTTGAGAATGAGTATCTTGAAAATTGGAAGAGTTGTTTTTCAGCACAAAAGCAGGAGAAAACACATCAGTACTCAATATAAAAAGAAAATAAATAAAATGAAGCGTAGCAGGAATAAACAGAAATAGGAAAAATGACTGAGCAGCAAAGAAAGCCACGTCTTTGTGATCAGGAAGTGAGTTCGGGGAGAGGACTGCCAAGGGTAAAACTGCTTTAGAGCTTGCTAAGGAAATCAAAACAAATAGCATAGACTCTTTACCCTTAAGAAGAAGTGGAAAAAAGGAAGAGGGGAAACTACTCCAAGCAATGTGCACTCTCTCATTCTGCCTTTTTTCTTCCCTTTGTTCCTTCTTTTTAAATATTTAGATGTATTAAGTAGTTCTTTGCCAGTTAAATATTGTCACTGCAACTGAAGAGCTTACTGTGTGTGGCACTTGAGTTCCTCCAGGGACCCCTTGCTGTCCGTAATACCTGTTTCACAGTGAACCAGCCCTGAAGGGCAGCTTTATCAAGCCCACATCCTTCCCTGCTGTGGATGCAGGCAGGGTTTGTCAGCAACAGGGGAAAAAGAAGACCCATGTATCCACTGCACCAGTGAGAAACCCAGTATTTATCCTTCCAGGAAGCAGATGTGGGTTTTCTCAGTGCCTGGATCTACCTCTTAGCATGAAAAGAGCTGGGACGTGCTGTGGGTCACCACTGGCTTTTTCCATCTTTTATGAGTTGTTCTGCTTTGTATAAGCAAGAAAACTTCAATTCTTACGGGCAAGGCAGCACCTTCTGTTGTAGGAATATTGTAATTAGAGGTATGATTCGGGGCAAAAGGCAGACAATTAAAAATTACATTAGCCCAGTCCCTTGTGACATAAGTCAGAAGAAGGGTAGCAAGGGTTCCTAAACAAAGTGATGTTCTTCTCAAGGCTCAAGGATTTTGGACATCAAACTGGTCAGCCTACCTGAATAGATTAATGAAAATTATAATTTTTTTGCAGTGATACGCACCTCAGTAAAGTGTAGGTAAATTCTTAAGGAAAAAATCTAGTTAAATAAAACTTTGATTGCAACAACTCTGTAAGTCATCTTACCTCGCTCATAGGAACAGTAATTGCTCAGCGTATATTTGTTGAGGATCTCCTTGAATGGACAGACAAGAATGAAAGGAAGAACAGTAACAAAAATGTCACATTGCAGTGTCTGTTCTTTGTGTAATGCATCTACAAAGGCATCATATCCACGTTCTTATTTGTCTCAGTGAATAATAAATAAAAATCAAAATGATATGAAGAAACAGTGAAGAAATATCAACTCATGGAATTATTCCTTAAACAGTCTTTCATCTTTCAGTATTTTAAATTTGTACCGTTTTTTTTATCCCATTCCTCTTCAACAGTGCTAGTGTGAATGTTTATGTATATATTACAGTTGTTTATATAGTACACTTCTTTCAGAAGGGTTTTTTTTTAATACAATAAAGTAATTCATTAGACTTACATACTAATATAAACAAAACGTTGTAAAGTTGCAGTATAACAAACTAACAGCATTAGCCAGACATTTCATGTATCAGTGAGATGCATGGAAGTGCAGGACTAGCCTAAACCACAAGCAGTTCAAGCAGCATATACCATCCCTTGCACATGGCTTTTCTGGCTTTCCACCCCTGCAATTGGTGTGGATGGGTTGCACCACAAAAATTGCTTCGTTTTTCTGTTTCCCCAGGAAATATGTAAGGCAACTTAGCTAGCTTTCCCAGGATATACAGGTCTCACAAATCTTCAATTTGTCATGAAAACGGCGAAGTGTGCAGCTGGTATGAGGACCAGAGGAAATAGTGTCTTATGGGTACTCTCCTTCAGGCAAAGAACTCTCTGTGAACCTAAACCTCATCAGATGTGCTGATAATCCATAAGCATACCCATACAATGCTTCAGAACAACAGGGTTTTTGCAGTTGCTGGTTTTGGTTGGTTGTTACTTGAGAACTGCCCATTACTGGGACAAAAAGCCTCTAAATGATTTTATCTCTTTGGTTTTTTTCAATAGTTGTTTGTGTAACAAGAATTTTGTATAAACTTTTGTGTAACCAAATATTATTATTTTTAATATTAAAAAATAAGAAAATAAGGTGGACCTGTGGTTTAAATAAGGTTTCAATGCCAAGTTCTGCTTTTATTGCTTGTTCAAACATGCTCCTTGAGCTACATGTATATACTCCCTATCCCACTTTCCTCAATACTAAAATGAGGATGATGCAAACTAATGGAAACCTTTGGATGTTTGATATAAATATTTCCAAACTGATCTGAGATTCTCATAGGGTGGATTGACTGGCTTTTGGATAATATTTTTTCAGCTGATAAGAATGTATTCATTACTACTACTCTTGTTTTTGATGGAGAAAATGGTATGGAATTGATTTATTCCCCTAATTTTCAACACTTCAAATCATGAAATTCGGTACTCAGAAGCATGTCCCTGTTTTTTAGGTTGTGCTGTGGACGGTCATCCAATACCGAATATCACTTGGCTTTACTCTGGAGAGCCTCTCAGACTGCAGCACCACCTCCTGGCAGCGGGCCGGATTCTTCAGATACTCAACGTCAGTGATGCTCCTGGTGGTGAAATCAGTTGCCTTGCTCAGAATGAGGCTGGCTCGCTCACACAGAAAACGTCCTTGGCTATACAAGGTAACTTCCCAGCTTCAGTCCTACTGCCCTGTGAAGCTCTTGTCATGGCCTCCTCTATTTTGCCTTTTTCACTCTTGATTTTTTCTCCCTGAAGGCAGGACTGTCATGCATAGCAGGAAATAGATGTTTTGATGTTTTACTGGCATGGATATAGATTTGCAGGACTACCAGGTACCTTACAGTATCTTAGGTTTTACTTTACCAGAATGACACCTGATGTTTCTGGCCTGCTGAGCATAAAACAAACCTTATTGATTCAAGCTATACTTATGCTTATTGAGTCTTGACAATTTTCTTGTCCAGAAATTCAAGACAGAGGTGTCATAGTTTGAATTCCTAAAATTAGAAGCCCCTCTGTTAATCTGCTATAGTCAATGTTTCACAGTCTCTTCTTGCCTGAAAACCCTTCACTTGTGAAAATACTGCAACTGTTATATATACCCTAGAAATACACTGAGGGTGATAAAGCCACCCAACAGAGCAGTGTGTATGGGTTGGAACAGAGTATACAGCTTTCATTGCTCCAGTTCTCAGGGATGGAGTGGAGAAGAATTTTACTTTTCCTTAAATTTTGCCATGAAATTTTAAGTGTGTTGCAACTCTCCCATTCATCTTCAGGATGGATGATCTGTATGCTCTACCTAGTGAGAAACATGCTGCTGTAAGATCATAGAATTGTAGATGCTGCTGGTAACTGCAGTTAACCACATCTTCACTAAATCACATCCCTTTAAAAATAGAGATGCAATTTTCTGCATCATTGGCATCTGGCTTCCCTAAACTGCTCTACCATGTCATTCATTTGCCATGACCAATGTTTCTAAGCACCAAAAAATTGGCTTTGTTACGCCAAAGATGGTCACTGAATTACATCAAGTGAAATCACATTCCTCCTTTGTCCGTTGCCTGGTGCCTTGTAGGCAAAGGTGGCTTCCCTTCACATGAGACACCAAGTCCAAATATTTCATCTTGGAGAATATCTCTGACTCCTTTTCTAAAGGTCTCTTGCTGTCAGTTTTTTTGTGTTAACTTGTCTCTTCCACAATTTTTGGCAGAATACTGGTGGTCAGTGGACAAGCTGATGGCTTGTTCAGCTTCCTGTGGCCGCAGAGGGGTGCAGCTGCCCCAGCTGAGGTGCTTACTGGATGGGGCCGAAGTCAACATATCCCACTGCAAAGAGAAGCCCAAACCAGCCTTGCAGCCCATTGCATGCAACAGGAGAGACTGCCCTTCACGGTTTGTCTGCCCCGTGTTAAAATGTCATACATGCTTTTAAGACGTGCTTGAAGAATTCTTTGCACTGGACATCATGCCACTGCAGCCTCTGCAGCCTCTCTGATGCTGTCAGGAAAAAAGTCATGGCTAAAAGGGAATTTATGATTGCTTAACCTAGACAGTGGGGAATTTGTAGCAAGATTTGTGGAAAACATTGACAGTACACAGTAGAAAGAGAGCTTACTCCTTCAGCAGTTTGGTTAGAAAATAATAGAGAGGCTATTGCCTGCTTTTTATTAGCAAAGTTCACAGGTTGAGTTGTCTTGGGTGTTTCCTGCCTCACCCTATGTTTGATATAAATATCATGCCTGTTCTGAGCTCTGTACATATGGGAGTTTAGACATCCAAGAATAGTAGAGTCATATCTTTTTTATGTTCCACATGGCTTCATACCAGTTTATCCCATCAATATAACAGACAAGAAGCTATGTTTAGCAGCTATTTTTGGTTTTATTCTGAATTCTTGTGTTGTCTGAATATCAATATGGGATGGACTGAAGCTGCAAAGAATTCCCACAGCAAGAATAGAAATGTCTTCTGTAAAATGGGCACATCGCATTGGATATAGTGGGCATGAAGAGGGGTCAGACTGAGTTCTGCCTCCTTTTGGAGATTGCTAGCTTGTGGTTTCCCTGGGATTGAAACTCTGCCACTGTAATCCCCTGGTTTTCAGTTACTGTTAAACACAATGGAGCCAGAACAGCTTGAAAGACTTCTGACTACACTTAGGTCTTCTTCTGCTGTTTCCTCCCCATGCAAAACACTTTTCCTTCTTTGACATCCTTTGATGCAAAGAATACATTCTGAGTGCCTGTCCAGGGAGTCAGTGTAGTGTTATACTCCCTCTGTGTTAAAAATGTTCTACTTCTGCAATTCAGTGGCTCCTTGGCTGAGATGTGTAAAGACACTTTTCCATATTTTTCTGGGTTTTTACTCCCTCCTCTCCCTTATTTCCACTATGCACATGGTGCATTTCAGTATACAAGCCCTTAAATGTAGTCAGGATCTCAAGAGAAATTTAGTACAACTTCTTTCACTCAACAGGAATTGGGGACTTGTATTAAAAAAGAGTCAAAACTGAGGTAAGGAAAGGTGCTAAGCAACCTGATGATGAGTAAGCGGCCAGATTTACCACTTTTACTGTGTTTGGGGTATATGGCAAGGTTTTGTTTACTTTTTAAAATATATTCCTACCCCTCTTTGCAGGCAAATGTTTTCTGAGTTGCCAGTTGAGTCATAAGAAGGAAATCAAAATAGATTTGATGAAATATGAAACATGCTCATTAGCAGTGGTTTCCCTTGGTGATGGCAGTAAATTCTGTGGGAATGGTTTATGTCTTTTTATACCTTCCCTGAACTATAACACAACCCACAATCCTCCCTCAGCTTCTGAGAAACTGCTGAGATGTAAGCTTGGAAATAAAAGTTGATTAAAATGCAAAGAAGAGCTTTACAAGGGGTGCGGAAACTTCAGATTCAGCCTCACCAAATTGCATGAAAAAAGTAGCAGTGGTTTTGTTTTCTGTGTTGGGAGTGTGTTTGTTTATATACTTGTTTCTGTGACCACGGGAGTTAATCACCTACAGAAGACTGGGGAATAGAAGTGGATGCCTCTCTATGGGACTGCCTAATGCCTATTTTTAAAGTAATTGTAAACACTGATGGTGAGGGACATATAGGCACTATTTTCCTCCCAATAACACACAAATCCTGCCAAGTATCCTGAACCTTAATGAAGCAAACTGCTGACTTGACCATAAAACTCTTCAGGAAACTAGTAATCAGTTGCATCCTTCCTACCTACCTCTTTCCCAAAGCTGACTGTGAGTGGTTCACTTAATGGTCCTTATAGAGAAAAAATATGTTGTCCATCTTGGTAAGAGTTTGGACCTGGACTATTATTTTCTGTTGTTACAGGCTTTTCACTAGTTAGACTGGATTTTTTAAACCCCAGCACAGAGGGGTCCAGAGCCTCAGCCCAGCTAGTGAATGCATCGTCTGAGCTCAAGAGGAAAGAATAAAGGTGTTCTTTGTCCCTGGCCTGACTAAGCAGTGGCCCCAGCCCTGAGCAACCTTCAGGCCTTTCTGGATTACCCTAGCCGTCAGGGGCATAACAGAGCAAGCAGACACCAGCAGGACCCAGCAGGCTTTTGGCTATTCTGTCAGCAGCAAGTTCAAAGTGGCCTGTGAGCTACTCCAGCAAATTTACAGAGATAGTTTCCCTACTAAGGGATGTAAATGGGCTATTGTTGGCATTGTGACTGCAGCCTGTGACCAGGGCCCTTGTGGCACAGTGGTGTAAGAGCAGTCACACCCAACCCCTATGCCTGGGCTAGAAATATTTACTAAGCTTTAAAAACAGCCTTGAGTGCTAGAAAATGAATTCTGGGACCAAAGAGCCTTGAAAGATATAATTTAATGAAAAATGTGCTCTTTTCTCAGCTCTCATCCTCTGAGCAGTTTTCAGTGACTACTATGGGAGGCTGAGGCACTCAGCACCTTCCAGAGTCACACCTTAAGTGAATCAAGCCATTGTTGCCTTTCTTCGGTCCAATACATGAAGACTTGTTAACACCAGTGAACCCGCAGATGGAGGCACATACCTTCTCCCTGACCTGTTCACCTTTCTCTCACAGATGGATGGTAACATCGTGGTCTCCTTGCACACAGAGCTGTGGTGGAGGTATCCAGATGCGGCGAGTAACGTGTCAGCGCCTGACAGCGAAAGGCAGCTCTGTCCCAATGTCAAATGAGGCTTGTGCCCAGGTGTCCAAGCGCCCTGTGGACACACAGAAATGTAACAGGCAGCCCTGTGCTGAATGGGTGGCCTCTTCCTGGGGCCAGGTAAGGAACAAGCCAGCAGTCCAAGGAGAGCCTCATAGTCTGGGCTGGAAAAAAGTGACAGAAAATGAGTGAAGTGATTTTGCACCTTAGTATCTTTAGGTTATGGTCTGCAGGCTTTTGAGGAGGCAGCTAATTTGATCAGCTCTTTTCAACTCCATTTTGATGCACTGCATGCTCAGATATCTGTAGCTTCCCACAATCCTTAGAAATGCTGCTTGTGAACAGGACTTTTACTGCAGACCCTTGTATCATACTCAGTGTAAAGGTCTGCAGCTCCTCTTTATGACAGGTGACACATCTGGCAAATACCCTTCTCCAAGTCTTAATTCCCCTTACTACCAAGTGAGGGTGTTTCAGTTTTGGCTGGTAGGAGTCAGGGCTGATGCTTGTGATAGGTTTGCAGTGGCAGGGCTGTACAATATCCCAGTTTCACAAAGTTGGTGATTTTGCCTGAGAATGCCAAAAAGTGGGAACTTTCTTGATTTGCTTCATGGCAAAAAGCAGAACGAAGGACTAAAAGCATTTTCAGACTAGTTGATACTGTTTTGCAGATCTTCAAATTCTCTCCTTGCAGCTTCACACAATGTTCAGATGTTTAAAAGATTCACTCCATAAATACCAAATGTTCCAAGTGTTTAGAGTTAAATCACTTTATTGTGGGAATCCACAGAAGAGTTTTGTTTTGTTTTCGTCTGTCTGTCATCTATGAGATTTCCTGAAAAGACACTCATCAGTATATAGTCAGTTATAACCCAGGTCTAGTCATTACTACGTGCTTTCCTCCCTTTTCTCTCTACTCTAGCTTAACTGAGCCATATGTGAAGGTTAATGAGTCCACTACAGTCTGGATTTAGGGGTAGAAACTGACAGATTTTAGCCCAAAGATCTCCAGAGTAGTGATTCACATGGGGGTATAGCATTCCAGGATGAATGAGAGACAGGGTTAAAACCACAGAAGTCTGTTTTGCTAGGAGTTAAAGCCAGATACCGTTCTACTGTAACATCACTTTTGATGAAATAATCGTTTTCAAAGGGAAAAAGAAAAAGCAGTTTGACAATAGCAAAGTAGTAATACAGCTAATTGAAATGATGAGTCAGGCAGAGATATAGAAGAGAGGCTTCTTACCATGCAAGAAGAGGCTAAGAAAATAATTACTCAGAGTAACAACTATCAGTCTTGACATATAGGGAGCTATCATAAAATATTTTGCCTCCTTTTCTAATTAACATGTGGTAAGTCAATTTGGAAACAATGGCAAATGCAATCTCATTGTATTAGACATTAGACTAATATGATAATTAATATCCACATGCATTCTCTATTTGCTTGAGTACTTTGAACTCTTATCAGGTTTTTTTATGATGGGAGTAAAAATTGTCTACTAGGACTTGTTATTGTTCATTACTTGAAAACAACTTCATTTAACTCTTGCCTGTATATTTTAGAAATTTCTCTCATGAAAGGTGATTTAGTTGTTGTATTACATTTATGAGTAAAGCTTTGAATTATCCTTTTATATGAAAGAAGCAAATTTTCACTCCCTGTGGGATTCCAGGTAAGGGCTGGATTATCCTTGCAAAAGCCAATAACCTCATCCTTTTTTTGTAGATCGTTATGAGATACATAGATACATTGTTCTCCATGACATCATACTCAGCTGACACAATCAAAAAGATCTGAATTAATTTCTTAGACCTAACCTCCGTGCATTATAATATAACATTTCTTCTACCTAGGTTAAAAATACTCAAGTCCCACATGATTCTATGCAACTCAGTGTCCAGGCAGAAGACGGTTAGGAACAAATCACTGGATCAGTGAAGCAGTGGATCAGTGACCTTCTCAGTACTACGGTGTATCAAGTCCCTTTTGCCCAGATGTAGTGACCAACTTTCCCAGCTCACAGAGAAAATAAACAGACTATCTACTCAATATTAGTGCCATTTTGACTTCCACTATGTAATCCTATCATGTTTTAAAACTAGAGACTCAGGCTTGCCAGTGATGAGGACTTCTAGCCCCAGACGTTATCACAGAAGTGCTCTGCATACTCCAACAAACGACATTTCCATGCACCTTGCTCAATGAGGTGTTGACTAGCAACAACCGGAAACCTGGCAGTCACTGCTTCTCTCCCCCAGTGGTCAGGGAAGGAAGAAACAGCATCAGGAAGGGAATATTATGTGAAGAGTGAATGCTAGTGTGAACAGGGTTCCTACTGATGAGGGGGTTTGAAGGGGGCAGAGGTATCCATCAGCAGCCCTCCCCTGGCAAAAATTCCTCCCTCACATTAAGGTCACTTTATTCTACCCTCAGTCTGTTCTTGAATGTAATTTCCAGATACTTAGAAAAACAGTTTTTCTAACAGCTGATATAATTTTAAAAGAACACAAATACATGCTTCATACCTATAGCTAATTATGATTTAATGAAAGGAGAGGATTAGAGGAGTTGAACAGTAAGCATGTGATTGATAAGCTTGAATAGGTTGGGATAAACTCAGTATTGGAGCAAGCTTGCAGGTCTGCTGTGTTCATCATGCTTGCTGCTTTTGTTTATTGTCTTGCAATGCTTTTAAATTATTAAATACTGTGGAGTATGTTCTTGGTTCAATGCATTCTTGGTTATTTACTATTTGTCCATAAAATGTGATAGTACAAGCTGCAAAATGCACAGTAAAAGGAATGTGTTGAGAATTCCTATATGGATGATACGTTCTTGGCTAATGACATGAGAGAATTTTATTTGCCCTAACAGATATATTTAAGATTGAACTATTGAAGAGGACAGATAATGAATCTACAGAGCAGACGTAGAAATACAGTTTTATTGCTGCTGGGGGAGACTGAGGTAGGGCAGAAGATGACTGCACTTAGTCTTCAAAGCCCCCAGAGCTGCAGGAAATGCTCAATAGCTCAACAGTCACTGCATGACAGTATGGACTTTATTTCACCAGCAGTCTTATAAAAGGGAAACATGTCCTGCCTTTTACCTCCCTTAAGTGATTTTTCTCTGTTCACAGTGTAACGGACCTTGCATTGGACCGCGACTGGCTGTACAGCACAGACAGGTATTTTGCCAGACCAAAGATGGGACTTCTGTGTCATCTGATCAATGCAGTGTCTTACCAAGGTAGGACAGGAATCTCTTATGTCTGAAACCACTACCCTTTGTAGAGATGTTGAATGGACTAGTGACTTAACTGGCACCTTCAAGGTTTCCCTTATGTAACAAAGAGGTTATGCTGCAACCCATAGTTACATGGTACAGATCTCACCACTCTTAAGCCCAGGCTTCAGTATGTGTTCCTATGAGCCCCAGAAAAAGCACTAGTTGGTCAACAACTGGAAAGTCTTCTAGGCATACCAAATCCTGACTGTCAGTCTCCTTCTCCTTTACTCAAAGATGAGCTCTAACTGGGGGAAAAGAAGAGACTCCACAGGTTTGCTTTCCTGCAGATAAACTTCACTGTCCACATTGTAAAGACGTATCTACTTTACATGAGGCTTAAGTATGTAAATCATGCCTGGTTATGAAAATTAATATAATTGGTTCTTTGGCTCCCACTCATGCATTTTCATTATCTGTGTGACAAAGAGGTGGGAATGAATTGTGCCTCGGCATCTTCTGTGAGACTGCATTGAAGCAAATAGGAGGTTTTCAGAGAAACAGTTTTGTTCCCACTAGTTGTAAAGCCATAAAAATAGTGACAAAGCCCTGCTAGGTCTTACTGGTCACCTCTTCATTCATTGCATCTTTTTAGTGGACCTCTGGCTGGCACTTCATGGAGAGGACATTTTGGCCAAATCCTCAAATAGTTCAAAAAGTAATTTAGCTCCAGTAGCACTATATCAGTGTGCACCCAGTGAGAGTCTGGTCCTTGAGTTCAGTTACAAACTGCCTTTCAGTGCACTGGAGTTACCCCTACTTGCACCCATTGAAGATGTGACCTATACAGTGCTCTGAGCAAATTATGTTTGAGATATGCAAGGCTTGCTATTCCTGGAGCTTGCATGACACCTGGAATGGCGTATGCTTGCTCCCTGGGCAGCGTGGTGACAAGTCACCCCTCCCTCCCTCCTGCCCGCAGGCCATTGAGCACCCAGAACTGCTGGACCGATGTCTGCAGCGTGCACTGGAGGGTCAGCCTGTGGACCGTCTGCACAGCTACATGTGGAAACTACGGCTTCCAGTCCCGGCGCGTGGACTGCGTGCATGTCCGCACCAACAAGCCCATGCTGGAGCATCACTGCTCCTGGAGGCCACGGCCAGTGAACTGGCAGCGCTGCAACATCACTCCCTGTGAAAACGGTACTTTGCTGAGAGGAGGGGAGGCAGTGTGGCATGGGAGGAGGACAGAAGGCAGAGTCATATCTCAGAAATGCAGGACTGGGCCTTGGAGCTGGGCATCCTGGGGAACCTCCAGCCTGAACTTGTGCAAAATACAGTGTCCAAAACCCAGCACTCCAGTAGGGAATGGTGCCCACTGTGGTATGTTGATGATAGTGTTAGCACTGGGACTGTGTCCCCTTGCTAATAGCTTGTGAAATAGCTGATGCAGTCTTAACTTTCCATTAATGGTACAGACAGAAAGGAAAAACACAAATCACAGACTGCTGACTATAGTTAAAATAAGTCTAAATCCAGTGGAGGCTGCTTGCTTTCAGGTGACAAGCAACTAATTGGGCCTGACAAAGGACTAGGAAAGTTGCAAATATTTAAAACAAAGCAAAACAAAAAAAGAAGATATGATAATGCTTCTTTGGAAACAATGCCCCACTATGGCAATATCTGCTTGAGAAACATGAGGCAGCGCAAGTTTAAATCACTATCCTTTCATTTGCCCTGACTCCCACACTTGCTGATTTTGATGGGCACATAAGCTGGTTGCTGTGTAATCATTGCAGAAGCAGCAGCAGAACCCACCTGTGATTGCTTACAGACACACCAGCTCCAATGCTCTCTCTCACTAGAGGCAAAGCTGACTCCGTAGGTCCAAACCCACAAGCTGAGTTTGGGGTGCCCTAAAGAAGTGGAAGGGCTGAGGGAAATTACAGGTGCCTTTGCCAAAGGAAGACCTTTGTTGTCACTCCAGCCTCTTCCTGCTATATAGAAATGTCCCACATCTAGACAACAGTGGAATTACTTGGCATAGACATTACTAGAAAGGGCTGTACAACTGACCTGAGATAAGCGCTCTTTCTAGCCTTAGCATGGTAAGTGGGACTCCCTTAGGCACCACCATATTCAAGGTCTTGAAGGGATACTGGACAGTTTTTCAACCTGGAGCTCAAAAGCAGGAGGCTGCAGGCCTTAAAAACTGTCCAAATGATACCAGGACCTAAGTCCTAGAGGAGTTCAAACATCTTCACCCTTGGCTGTGTTCTGCCACACATGTGTGAAAAACACAACACCCAGTCAGCTGGAGTGACATTCCCACATACTGTCTCTTCAAATGCAAATGACTGGCCAAAGTGCTTCTGAGTTACTCTGCTAAAGTCAGGGTTTTTTACTACTTCAGTTTAACAACGGTTATGAAACTCCTAGAGCCTCCCTAAAATGTTGATAGATGACAAACTGACAGTGCTGGAGCAGCCTTAGAAGCCCTCTCCCCAGGCTCTGAAAGGAAAGGCTGTCAACCACATTCTTCTTTGCGCCTTCAGCTTCTTGAAGTCCCTGCTCAGTCTCTGCAGCAAGTCAAACTCAAGCTCACAGTGAGATGTCCTAATGTAAAGCTATCTATCATGGTCCCCCTCTTGGACATCCCAGGAAATGTTTTCAGGTAAGAAATCCTTCTTCCATTGCTTCATCACCATTTCTCCTTTTTGTTTCCCCTTCGGCAGTGGAGTGCAGGGACACTACAAGATACTGTGAGAAAGTGAAGCAGCTCAAACTCTGCCAGCTCACCCAGTTCAAGTCACGGTGCTGTGGGACTTGTGGAAAAGCTTGAAGAGAAAAGCAATGAAAACGGAGGAACAAGGGGATCACAGCCTTTGCTTCACTGAGGCAAGGACTTTTGCAGAAAATATAAAAGGAATTTTTTTTTTTCATTTTATTTATTTATTTCCCTTTTTTTTAAAAAAAAAAAAAAAAAAGAAATTCTTTTACCAAATGGTTGTTGTAAATGGACTTGACAAGTTTTCCCTTCTATGAATCTGGGAGACAGAATGCAGCAAAACAAGATCATGAGGGTAGATGACAATGAGCCCCAGTGCCACCAGCAATGGGCCTGAGAGGAGTGGGGCTGCTCCATAATCCATGTACATGCCTGGGAATACACCAACAGACAGATGGGGAAGCGGATGAGAGTAAAAACCTATCATCACATTGGACCACCCACTATAAAATAAATAATCAGCTTGACAGGTCAGGGGGTACTGGAGGGGGAAAAAAAAAAAAAAAAAAAAAAATGTTAAACATTCAGTTGTGCAGTATACAGATACCTCATCTAGCTTAACTACTTTGAGAATATAATCATATAATTTTGGTTTATAAACCTATTAGTTACAAATGTTCCCAGGTTGTGCTTGTGAGGGAAGATTGGGGGTAGGAGGATTACCCTCAGCATAGAGGCGAGGTGATGATAATTATTATCCAGGAGAAAAGGAGGATGTGTGATCTGCTATTGACACACTGTGGTACAAACCTACCAATGATGTCGTCTTGTGGGCACAGGTGGGAAAGATAGAAAATGTCTGTTAGTAAGAGGAGCTACTTCACATATTGCATCCTACTAACATTTATTTGGAAAAGAGAGGGAGTACAGTTCCCAGAGTTCATGTGCTCTCAGACCTGGGGTTTTGGAAAGGAACTTGAGGAATTGGGTTTTCCTGTCCTGCTAAGGTGAAATTTCTCTCTCCTGGCAGCCTTTTGGACAAGTAGCAGATAAGAGCTGTATTCTGATTTCTTGTGGTTATTCCTACTCAGTAGAAACAGAATGGATTAATCATCAATCAGTGGACTAATGCCAACAATTTTTAATAAAGTTGCTCCTCAAGCTGCCTCCCACAACAAAACAGTTGCTATGAAGCAGCACATTTTTAAGCCCATGTATAACACTCTGAAGATAAGATCTAAAAAGTGAGGATCAGACATCACACCCACAGCATGGCTTTGCATGCTCTCTGTGAGTCTTTCCCACTGGCCAGCTGCAGTGGTTATTCAGCCACTGAAGTGCTTCAACCCTTTAGATTCTGGGCACTCTTTGCTTTGCTCAGAATAGGGCCCTAAAATTAGAGGAGCTCTGCAGAGTAGAGGTTTGAGCATTGTGAAACTTTAAAGGAGAGCTATCTGGATTGGAGGCTTTGGCTCAAGATCATCTCTAAATTAAAGACTTGACTGTGCCTCTCCCAGTGGGCTTATGCCTTGTGGTATGTTAATGAAATGCTGTTCAAGTACATGTGTTACAACTTCCATGACATGTGGATTTTTCAGAAAAACTGGGAGTCCACTTTTGAGGTCAGTGCCAGGTTCATGATATTAAACTGTCTTGAGTTAGTTTGAAACACATCTGGCAGTGAACACTCTTACTACAAATGGGTCTTCAAGAAATAGCATTGCTAAGCATCAGTGTAACGTTTTATTTAAGAAAAGAAGAATGTCTTTCTATGTAAGTAAATGTATATCTTTCTGTATATTTATTAGGATTTCTTGTATAAAAAGTGCAATATTAGTAATTGTACATTATTTTGTCCAGATAAAACTATTTTGTTTTTCTTTTTTTTTTAAATCTCCCCAGAATTTTGTTCCTCTAAAATCAACAATAATAGTGTATTTCTCTTAACTTTAATAGCACTTGCATTTAATTGGGGATCTGCTTCACAGTGCACAGAGTGCTTTATAAACTATGACATGGCAGAGGGATGATGTTTTTAACTTGTGAAGTTATAGTTATGCATGGAATGAAGGACAATTCCTTAATAACAACAATAATAATGATGATGATGATGATGTGGTGAATTTTTCTAGCACAGTAGTTAACAAAAAGCAATACGGGGAAATATTTTCATTTGTTTAACAGCAAAACATTCGGATGATCACATGCTGAATTGTATCTGTGTAACTGCACAGCATAAACACAAGGGATCAGATCTGGAGGGGCCACTGTGTTGTCTCTGCACAATGTGAATTAATTTCACATGTTTGTCCTCTGAATTGTGACTTGGCAGCATCTCAGTAAGATAAGGATTGCTGGATATTTTATGTAAGATGCTTTCCTTTCCTAAAAACAAACCAGTAAATTTGTATTTATATAACTTTTGTACAAGTAATGCGTTATATATTTAGCTACTGATGTCTGACATGTTGTTTATTAATCTTTTTTAAAAAAGCCAGCAAAGTAGCAAAGCTGTTGGAGTACTCTGTCCTTATTCAGTATTATGATAGCAGCACACAGCTGTTATGCAAAGTACACATGATCTACCTGCCCTGGGGAAAGAGGATGTCTCAACTTGTTTTTAAAATTTTCCAGCCATAAAGATTCTGCACCCTGTCTTGGAGATCTATTTTAATTATTCATTTGCCTTGCTTTATTCTTTTTTGTTAATGTCTTGCTTCAGTGCTCTTTCAGAAGTATAAAGCTATCACTGCTGGTCCTAGGATCATGGAAATCAGTAAAATTATACTCCTTTTTTTAATATGCAGCTGTGCCTAAAGACATTTTGTAACTCTCATCAGCAACCTGTGGCATGAAGCAACCCCTGTTACTTCAGTCCTTCCTTACAGGTCACTGCTGCCTTCAGTAATGGAGCTTCCAACTCTTGAAGCATCAAGTGTATACGTACAAGAAATACTGGTAATGGTCAGAATTACAAAGGGGAAAGGAAAGAAGAACTAAATAAAGCAAAAGCATTTTCCCTTAACGAAGACAAAAAGAAGTTTTTAAAACTAAGCTGGTTCTGCCATTGCCCTTTTCAAATTAACTAATGTCTCTTCTAAAAGTGAACAGTGATTTTGCTCTGATTTACTGAGGATTTCCCTAGCGTGATATTCCTGCATGTGCTTTTTAGACACCTACACTGCAGGGAAATAACACCTCACACCTACATAAACACACACAAGCCAAAGACCAGGCCTAAGACTTCCAAGCAACACCACTGAATGCAATGGGAATTTGGTCATTCGTTTTGAGTAAAACAAGTATAAAAGCTGGTGTTGATGTAAAATGAACAGCAGGCCAGTTTAGGTTCTCAAGAGAATAATTATTCTCTTTTTATGCATATGGCTCTAGTTACCAGTCAAGTCAAAAAGCCTTCAAAACCTTCAAAGAAGGCTTCTGGTTTTGTTCTCCCTACTAATTTTCCTCAGTGAAGAAAACCAGCTCTTCAACAAGAAGTAAAATGCAGTGCTGAAATGTTCCCCACAGGAGACCTATTCCTGCCCCCTATTACGAGGCAAGGTAATCACAGCTTAACTACTCCAGGCATGTACATCTATGTACATGCTCTTAAAACCATAGAAGACATAGGCAGAGTTTTCCAAAGTAACCTTTAGCTGGAAATTTTTTTCCTACTATCTGGCCACAGTCATATTGATAAATAAACTTGATTATTCATCAGCACAAGTTGACACCTCTATTTGTAGAAAAATGTGAACCAAAAGCTTACTCTCTTCCAGATTTTCCAGGCTGTAGAAGTCCTTGTAAATTCTTAATAGCAGCTGTCAGTGAGTCACTGATCATTTCAGCTAGTAGTTGAATGAATTAACTTCAGTGTCAGATTTTTCTTCACAGACTACTAGTGTATACAGACAGGAAGCTCAGAACTGCTGATGCTAACTATGGCTCTGCATATTATCTGCAGACCACTGTTTGGAATCATCAATTTAACCATTCTCTTCATCCTCTTATTTAAAGTTATACGTATATTTATTGATAGTGTTATGTATTAACTGTCACACAGCTTTTATTTGTGGAAAATAAGCCAAAGAAGATGTCAAATACTTTAGTTCGTACAAAATTGATAGAGGGGACAATTAAACATCCTTTTTCTACTGATCTTACACATTTTTCACACTAAAAGCATATCAGTTAATCATCATTTTCATGTACGTAGCTTTTCATCATCTCCAGCCAGCATGTCCCCTCCAGTCAATCAGAATCAAATCTAAAATCTTGTCATATACGTAGTCATTTTAATAAAACTTTGATGTAAAGTTCTAAGGTATTTCAATAATATCCAACCCAACATGTTATTTATCCAGATTTATAAGGGGAAAAGCCATGTCTCAGCATCTCTTCTTCTGATTGCAAAACTTATTTCTATCCTCCCCTGCCTTTACACGAGACACAATACTTGCTCCCATTCTCAGTTTCACATGTGAAAACATGAACACAATACAATTTATTCTCCATCTGTCACTCTGAGAAGCAGATATGGTACTCAGCCTCACCTTTCCTTCAGTGATCAAAGATGAAGACTGAGACTAGAAAGTCCATGAAATTACAGATTTCAGTCCTTCTTTTTTTTGATAGAATGGTTACAAAAACCTGGAACAGCCTCTACTGAGCCAACCAATACATTCTGAGTGGCTGAGGCAGCAAGGCTGAGAGTACACAAGTGCCTTTGCATTAAAGAAGTATCATGGCAGGCTCCATCTGGAAGAGTTTTTTTCAAATGCTAAAAAGAAACTGACAGAGCACAAAGTAGCTCATGACATGTATTTAAAACAGGATCATCAACAGTGGCTCTTCATCCCTTGTATATCAGCTTATGCTCATATAAAGAAGGCTTTATGCAGGGAGAAACAAGGTTAGCACAGCAAAAAAAGTCTCTGACCAATAAAAATATCCAACCAAAAAACCCAAAATAAGATGAAACAAAATCAGTTTGTATTATTGCCAGAAATACTGAGGGCAAAACGTATACCGTATCGCTGACATGAAAAGCAGCTGACAGCATAAAGTAATAAGTGAAAGTGTGAAAGTTGCAATATTTGCTGCCAATATCACCAGGTATAGACACAGTCTGATACAATTTATTCTCATGAGAATCTTGCCAGTGCTTTTGGTTTTGCTTTTAATGCAGGAAGCCCACTGGATGTGCTTTGCCCTTCACGCTTACCAGCTTCACACTGGTGACTGCCTCTGGCATTGTGACTGATGAGCACACACATTGGTAGACCTGAACATGCTTACTTCACAAAGAAACAGGGGGTTGCATGGGAATGTCTTTAATGCCCCTCTCTGAGTCTGTATCAATTGGTACCATGTGCAAGTTATACTGCTGCTCTGAACTGTACACATTGATTGTTGATGAAGTGTGTCAGATGGGAAGGAGCGATGCAGCATTGTGTCAGTCACTGCACACCCATTTCTCCTTGGCACCTCACTGTCCCAGTGACAAGAGCCCAGAGCTCTTATCACCCTCACTTGCTTACATAGCTCCAATGAGCTCTGCAGGTCTTTGACCCTGACAGCTGATCTAATTACTAAGTTTAATTACTAAACATTATTTCTTTCCAAGGAGAGATTCCATCCTACCACACTCCTTCTATCCTCTCTTCAAAATAACTGCTTCTGTCAGCAAGAGCAATAGCTTTTGAGGAAGATGGGCTCTGTGTTTCTCAAGGCCAGATTCCTCTGCACAGCATGTCAGTGAAGCTACTTGTCCTGATTTCAGCTGGGATAGAATTAATTTTTCTTCCCAGTAGCTGGTATAGAGCTGTGTTTTGGATTTAGGATGAGAATAATGTTGATAACACACTGACGTTTTAGTTGTTGCTAAACAATGGTCAGAGACTCCTCAGATTCTCTACAGTCCTGCCAGCGAGTAGGCTAGGAGATACAAGAAGTTGGGAGAAGACATGTCCAGGACAGCAGACCCAAACTGGCCAAAGGGATATTACATACCATATGATGTCATGCTCAGTACATAAAAAGAGGAAAGCTGGCTGGAGGTCACTGCTCAGGAACTGGTTGGGCATCATTTGGTGGGTGGTGAGAAACTGCATTGTGTATCACTTGCTTTGTATATTCTATTTATCATTATTTTTATTGTCATTATTAATTATTCCTTCTTTCTCTTGTTCTATTAAACTGTCTTTATACCAACCCATGAATTTTAACTTTTTTTCCAATTCTTTCCTCCATCCCACTGCAAGGAGGGGAGTGAGCAAATGGCTGTGTGGTGTTTAGCAGCCTGCCAGGTTAAGCCATGATACAACTGAAGAACCAGCACTAAGCTCACACAACAAAAGGACCCCTGATACTACAAAATGCTCATCCTTCACCACAGGCATAATTTTTGTCTCAAAGGGTACCTCCATACTTGCCAAGACACAAAAAAATTGCCCCGAGAGCAGCTGAAAGACCAGGCATTTGCGTAAATTGCTAAGGGTATAGGATGGCTGCAGCAGCGAAGGCAGGACTGCAGTAGATGAACAGAGCCCAGGCATGAGACTCCCCTCTTGCACAGAGCAAGTACTCTGCAGCCAGGAAGGAACAGGAAGGCACTTCAGCTGGCTTGAGCAAGGGATGGGGTTTATGAAACTCCACTAACTAGGGCTTTTAAGCCAAAACAATGGACAAATGGTGTGCTACTTGTTCAGGTTGCAATTCTCTATCCTTCCTGCTAAAACACTGCTTACCTCAGAGTGAAAAAAAAAGGGAAAACCAAGAGTGTTGTCTAAGCCTTTAAGCCCTTTGCAAAGAAAAGCTTTATATTTGTGTAGATATAAATAAAAGTATGCAGTTTTATGTGGTTAAAAGGGAAGGGAACACCGGGGGGTTTTACTCTGGTTGCATATAAATACTGTTTGTTTAAGCAGTGGCAGGATGTGAACAATTGCATAGTAAGCATATAGTTATCCACACGTGCTTAGGACGACATGGGCATGGGAAACCACTCCCTACTACTACCCTCTTTAATACTATAAATTAGTCTGCTGCTTCTAGGTCTCATATGAAGTCTGAGCCTACTTCATTTAGAAACTCCCTAGGGCCAGTGGCAAAGCACAGTAATAAAACCTGAACCAAAAAGATCACACCAGACAGGCTATAAACAGCTTGCTTGCCAAGTGAGGAGCCAGGACGGGTTTCTTTCTTTTAAGGAAGTGCTTAATGGTTGGGCTGAGGAGTAATTTGGTTTGGACTATGTGGAGACTTCCCCCTAACCCTCTTCAACATGCTCCTTTTTTTTATAAGTGCATAAATTATTGGTTTAAATAAATAGCCCATGAAGTTGGTGGATACTTGTTAAACTACTTCACCTACTGAAAGACTGATGGAGTCAGTTTTCAACTAATAGCATACAACCTAGTGATTATATTACCAAAAAAGAAAAATCTCAGTTAACCCACTACATACAAATCACAGCAGATCAAATCCAGCTGTGCAGGGAGGATCCCACTGACACTTTTCTTTTTTTTGGCAGAGAGCAAAGCAAAGGGTCACTCAGCAAAGCAGCACCCTCAAGCTTGTGTGATGGCACTCAGCAGTGCCGCATGAGCCCTCTTGCCTGTCTGAGGGTAATTCACACCAGCAATCACAGCACTAGTGAGCTGGTGAAAAGAGGGAATATAAAGCCAAGCACAGCATTGTCTCTTAAAGAGTTACCCTATTTCTTCCCTGCTTAATGAAGCCAAAAACATCTGTGGGACAGACATGAAGTCAGATGGAGAAGTGAAAAATCAGGTTGCCCCAAAGCAGTGTTTCCCCACAAAAGAAAGAAGAGAGGCACAAATCATCAAATTACTGCTTGCAATGTGGGAAGGAGTCAGAGACACTAGTACTGTAGGGAAAAAGGGATTTGTAATAGGATCAGCCAAAAGCAAACTTTGGTCAGAATATTTCTTATGGAAGTTTCCCAACCCAATGAATCCAGACTGCAGTTCTCTTCCCAAATGCCACTTTCCAACTGAGATGATGTGCTGCATTTGTGTGGTGAGAGTTTTTGGTAGCAGGGGAGGGGCCTACAGCAGTGTGAGAAGGCCCCTGTGAGAAGCTTCTCAAAGCTCCCCCAGCTCAAAGTCCAGACACACCTCTGGCCAAGGCTGAGCCAGTTAGCAATCGTGGCTGCACCTCTGTGATAACGTATTTCAGAATGAGAAATGAGAGGAGTTGTGAGGATAAGTTATGAGGATGACACCTCTGTGAACACCGAGGTTACTGGAAGAAAGGAGTCCAGGGAGGTGCACCAGAGCAGAGATTCCCCTGCAGCCCATGGTGAGACAGCAGGGCTGCCTCCCTCTGCCATCCATGAGGGTGGAGCAGATGCTCCCCGGCAAACCTGTGGAGGATCCTACACCAGAGCAAGTGACTGCACCCAGTGAAGGTTGGGACTCTGTGGGAAGAAGCAGACCCCACTGTTGCAGTTTGGCCCTGGAAGGAGTGCAACATGCAGGAGGGACCCATGCTGGAGCTGCTTGGGCAGGGCTGCAGCCCATGGGAAGGGTTCACATCATAGAAAGTTCATGGACGAAAGTCGTCCATGAGAGGGGAACCATGCTGGAGCAGGAGAGAATGTGAGGAATCCGCCCTGTGAGTAGGAACGAGCAGCAGACTGATGGCACACCCTCATTCCCCTGTGCTCCTGGCAAGGAGGAAGTAATGAGGAGGAAAAGATGAGCCCAGGAAGAAGGGAGGGGTGGGGGGAGGTGTTTTTAAGATGTTGTAATGCTGTTAAGTGTTGTTGTTCTTAGTGTTTGTATTAAATTCATGTTTTCTTCCCCTTATAAGTTTGTCTTTTGCCCATAAGCATAACAGGTAAATCATCCCTCCCTGTCCTTATCTCAATTCCTGAGCCTTTTGCTTTATTTTTCTCCTTCCCATTCCAGAGGGGGAAGAGGTGAGGGAGTGGCTGCATGGTGCTCAGTTGCCCTCTGGTCTCAAACCAGGACAGCAAATCAGCACAAGACAAAATTATGATCTGGGGCAGAATGGAGGTGTTTAACACAAAAAATAGAGATGGGCTGCACTGCAGTACACAGGATTTGGTTAATGTTTTCATGCAGAATGAATTTATGGATAAAGGTGAGCAGAAGTTAGTTTTGCCTTATGTTAGTAACAAATTTAACTTTTTCTTAGAGTGGTCACAATCTCAGAGAGAAGGAGAGGCCACCATTGTAGGCCCCTCCTGCGCTACTAAAAACCCCTGACACACACAGAAACCCAGCACATTTGCTAATGACACTGCTCAATTTAATCAAAATTAAACTGCACACTGGGAAGGTGTTGAATTCTTTAGCTGTGTTACAGAGCAAAGGGAGGACTGCTGCCTCCACAGGAGGCCAGAAAGATCAGAAGCACAGTGCTGTCCATGAGGTGCACAGGCTCACCTTGTGATCAGCATTCCACTCAGGAGGAGACTGAAACAGACTGGATTAAATAAACCCTTCCTCCAAGGGAGGTCAAGCAGCACACAAAGGCTCTGCTTCAGAGCAACACCAAATTAGGAGGCATTGAAGTTCTCAATTAAAGAGCAAGAGTTAAGTGAGAAAAAGACAAAAAATACAGAGAAACAAGGATCAATGTGTCTTTTCCCTGTATCTTGTTTTTCATTTGAGCAAATGATCCAGAAAAAGCCCCTGCCTGGAAATTAAGTTTATTTTAAGAGCTCTTCAAATGTGGAATCAGTGATGGATTTGAAAGGTTACAAACAATATCAAACTGTCATTTGTAGTTCACTTAAGCCCTGTTTTTTGAATACATTTCCAAGAAGGCTGCATCCACTCTTCTTCCTTCAGTATCCACCTTGCAGGCATTCACCCTTGGAAGCAGGGACATAGAAATTGTGACCATCAGCATCAGCTCCCTCAAAGATGTAACCAGGTGGGTTTTTGTAAGAAGCCAAGCATCTAACAATGCCCTTTGGTGTGTAGCTGGTATTGTAGGTAGTTTTAGCATCTAGCAGAGTGTGGTGCTTTGGGCCTGACCAGGCAGGTTTATAGCTCTTCGTAACTGTGAGTGGATGTGGCACATAATGGGTATGAAAGGTAGTCAAGCAATCCATTGGTTTTGCTGGGAAAGCCAGCTCCGGAGCATGAGTGATAGGTTTTAGTCTCTTGCACAGCCAGGGCTTATAGTCTTCCTTCATTATTGATAAGCTATTGAATGGCTCAGTACTTTTTTTAAGCTTGGCCAAAGATCGACACATCTTGGCTGGCTTGCCATTTGGGTACTTGTAATGTAACTGAGTAGTAGTGTGAAGGTCCATCTTCTCTAGAGGAGGAAGATATACGTCAAGTTTTTTGGTGAATAAGGGAGCCTGTGGCCAAGCTTGGTACTTTTCATGAAACTCAGTTGTAGAGAAAAATGGAAGATCATGGAGAATCTTTGGCTGGTATGGTTTTGCAAGCTTGGCTGGCTGACCAGCCAGCCCCTTGTAAGAAACTTTGTGGGTAGTGAGGCCATCAAATGGGACCTTATTGACGTTGTATTTCTCATTTTTATGGACATAACATTTCTCCAGGGGATGTGGCACATAACTCACTCTATAATTAGTTATATTCTCAAAAGGAGCTTTTGTTTTCTGGACCAGAGTCAGAGGTTTGCAGCTTTGAGTGGCAACCGGCCCTCTGTAGAGATATTCATCCTGGACAATGGTTCTGTGGTCAAATTTTTCTTCTGATGGGTGAAACCTGTCATTTGGTCTAAATGGCTCTATCTTTGGTTCATGCCATAGCACATAGTCATCTGAAACATAAAATAAATACTATTTAAGTAAGTGCTCAACTGAAGTTCTTTGGTGAGTTTAGGCATATATCACATTATGTTGTGATTATTACATTTTCTACTGTAACAACTTTTAGTTGATGTTGTAATGACTGATAAATCCTATTAAAAGAGCTGCTGTAAACACATATACACTCATGTGCTAACACCTAGAAATGCTTAGCATCTGCATAGAAAATGGAATTAAAATAGTCCTTTACCCACCCATACCTACAGAGATGATGAAGTACAATACCAGAAGATTAAATTACATTCTCAGTCTTGCGGAGACATTTTCTACAGGTGACTGACTGGATGCTGTCCTCATGCTCAGTCAACCAGAAATCACGAAAGTGGAATATCATGTCATTGACTTCAATCCTCTTCATTTACCTTCCTGCAGCTATGGTGTGGCTGGCTCAGAGCACAGGCAGAGTATGCCTACACCTGCAGAAGGCTGTTCAGGTGTCTCCCACTTACCTCCGGAGCAAGGAGAAACACATGTCCATGATTCCACTCTAAAGGTCAAGTTGCAGGGCTACCCTTCCTGTTTGTACCTTCTCATTTGGGGATAATGTGATTTCTCAGCTGCACAGATGTGATGCTGCTTACTATTTGCTGAGTTCAGGGTTTTGCAGCTCATCTTGGTGTCAGCAAGTTGTGCTGTGTGGCACCTCCTCAGCTCTTGGCTTTGCTCTCTGTGGTACTCCTGCTATCAGTACAAGCAAGAACCGAGAAGAAGCTTGTACCTCTGTCTCCAATTCTTCCTTATTAGGAATGCTGGAATTTGAAGACCAAGCCTACACTGATCTGAAAGCACTGAATCATATAGCAGAGATTGTCCATACTTCAGAAATCTTACTATCCAAATTTATGACAGAAAATGTTATAGGTGGCATTTTAAGAGACATTCATATCTTCCCTCCTCAGCAGGATATCAGGGAAAAAGATGAAGTACTGAAATTTAAAAAGATTTGCACTCAAGCCATACCAGAAAGTTGCCTAACTCTCCAACCAGTGTGGCAGCCACAACACCATCATTTTTCCCCTTCCTAGTATTCTTGTGCAACTTCCCCTAGAGAGCATCATGGTTACTGGTAGGAAGTTGAAATGAAATAGTCTTAGAGCTAATCCAAGTCTTTTTTTTTTTTTTTTAAACCACATTGAGAGTCATGAATCAAATAAGCTTCCAGCTGACTCTGCTCAGGAAGGAAGTCTAGATGTTAAAGTCCTAGAGAGTAAATGATGCTCTTAGGTATTAGGATATTTGAACTCTCCAATCCAGTTACTCCTCTTGAACATCAGTGGGTATTTTACTGCACAAAGACAATCACACAAAGCATGTGTTCATTACAGTGTAAGGTTGACACACACACACACAAAAAAAATTTTGTCCTAATTAGGTGTCCATTTAAAGTCCTTCTGTTTCAAATCAAGTTGCTCCGCCCTGGCACAAAAGAGGAAGCAGCAGCCACAGGCGTTGTGCTGCTCCCAGCGAGCACCCTGGACCTTGGGTACTCATGCTACAAATTAGTGTAGTCACCTGAGAACATGGGCCTGCCTGTGTGCACTAGCATAGACTTTCCTTTGCCACTGTAGATCAGGCCGAATGCCCTACTAGTGACAAGGCTGCTTAAATGCACCAGTGCTCTTGTTTCTCTGGGGGAATAGGGAGATGTCTAGGCATCACTGCTCTCATGGGATGCTGACCTTGTGCCCATGCCTAGAGTAAATGATTTTTCTGGAGATACGGTCCAACAGGGTGAACCACAAGCTACATGGACATCTGTCATTAGATAATGTATTAATAAAGTGTTAAAATGTGAGAAGCTGATAAGATTCAGCCTATCTGTAAGCAAGGGATTGTTCAGAGATCTGATATTTCAGATGCCAGCCAAGAGCAGTAAAAAACTTTTTAGGTTCTCCCATCATCTTCGCTGAAAAATAGTGTGTGCATTTTGAACATAACCACAGCTTTTGCAAAATATTCAAAATATGACAATCAGGTCCACCTGTATTCAATTGTAAAAATGTACAAGCTCTACACAGTTGGAGACCCTGTAGGCATTATGAATTAACTTTACTTAGTTTAAGCCAGCAGTGCTACTATTCCTTTAAAATATGTTACAATTTAATTTAAACTCTAATTCTACTCCCATAGATATTAATAGTTTCCCACGTAGCACAATCTTGAAAACAGAGGGAACAGAGGATATGAACCATATGTTATTTTAGGGTTAGGCACATCCCACTATAAACAAGCAAGACAATACTGAAATTAGATTACATACCTGCAGACGGATAGAAACAGCTATCTGTGTAGCTTGGAGGAGATGAGAATTTTGAAACCTTAAGTTGCAAAGTCATCTGACATTAGTTATTATATGCAATAGCATAATGTAAACCCTACATTGTCATTTGGGATATGGTGTGTTTAGTGAGTAGTATGACAATACAGTAGGAAAGGTAATTTAATACCAATACAGCACTGGTTTATGCAGCTTAAATATCTGAATTATGATAATTAATTGAATAGCACGTTTCAAAATTTCACCCTTGAGTAGTGATCAGTAAAACCTAGCAATGCTTAGAGAATAGCACAATGAAAACTTGTATGTTTTGTGAACCTGGACCTTTAAAAGGGAATTCATTCAGTATGCAACTTGATCTTTGAGGGGGTTTGGATGAAGATTTCCATTTGAATTGTTTTGAGAAATACTGCAAATTATAGCCAAATGTACATTTTATTAGAGCTCTGGAGGAACAGTTAAGGTGCTGACCTAAACACTGATAAAAGACAAAGATACACATCTGGTTCAGAATCAAAAAAATTAAGGATATCTAAACACAGAAGGAAAAATGCTCCACTTGCACAAAGAAGCCTTTTTTTTATTGGCTACACTGAAGCTATTCCAATGATTACCATCTGGTCACATTGCCTTTGCAAAATGAAGTGTTCAAAACTGTGTAAATGTGGGTATTTTGCACCTGTGGCTCATAGTCTTTACAACAATGGACAATATTTCCAGGGTGTTTAATGTAAAAATCCCAGTTTATGCTCTTGCAAATATGCACATGCACTAAAGTCTGACTTCAAATGGGTAATCTTAACACTGTATTCACATACTTTTATTTCCTTGCTTCCTTTATCACTCTGAGTTCTAAGAAAATTGTCTCTGTACATTGGAACAAATCTCAATGCCAGAATCAATCATAAGATTTTATATTTGCACAGCCTAATAAAAATAAAATAATTTTAAGAAATACACAATGCTAGCTATCAGCCTAGCAGTGTTAGCT
>NW_020799143.1:21324774-21337880 GCF_003259725.1 Athene cunicularia | reverse complement strand
AGACAAACCACCTACACAAGGTTACTGCTACTGAAAAACAAGGGTATAATTAGATGCACAGTTCACCTGTTTTACCAGGAACAGAGCTTGAGTGCTTTGGACATTTGTGTGGACTTTCTGTGGTGCACAATTCCCATATCCATCTCTTGCACATTCACAGATTAACTCTGCAGCACACACAAGAAGGGTCCCATGCTTCATCACCTGCTCAGACCTAGCAAATTCTATGTACTTTAGATGTGTCGGATCCACTGAATGCGTGGACCAGCCCTGCAGTATACCAAGAGCATGTTCAGTATATCCTAAAGATGATGCTGTTGGACCCACTTGCAGGAGTTCACATGGCCCTGCTTCTACTTAAGATGCCTGTAGCCCTGTCAGACATGCAAAAATGGTGAATTCAGAAAGACCCCAATGCTACTATTAATGCAGGTCTGTATTCCCAACAGTTTGTGCCTGTGTGGTTCCTGCACAGCTTGTTGGCATACATAGATAGAAGGATTAACAACTGCACACTGTTTTGATCTGTCTTCTTCAAAAATGAAGCTACTGGTGAAGTCCTGAAAGAAGCTGCAAGGGCACATACCTTTGTAAGTGGTTCTTGTATCAGCCTTGCCGCTGGGGATCTGTCTTGTCACATGGGGGCGATATGGAGGTACTTGAGAGACAGGGTGAGAATTATAATCTTGTTTGTAAGTGGAGGTCAAATCCATACTCTCATCACTCTTGACATTCTTTTCAGATGGTTTAAGTTTCCGTGGCAACACTTCATGAGATATGTAATCTCTCCTGTGAAGAATAATTTCATTACGTCTTTTGTCTCAAGGAAAAAATTATGTTCTTTCTTCTGGACACACAAATAAATTAATACTTCCCCTTATTTCCACAGCCTAACATAGTCTGGATAGGATACAGGCAATCAGTGAAACACACAAGTCTTTCACATTTGGGGCTCTGAAAAAGGAACTGAGGCAGCTCTGGACAACCTCAGGCATGTCAGGTTCCCCCTTCTCTCCATCCAGTGAGGATAACGGCCTTACACAAAGCTATCTCTGTTCTACAATGGAAATACACCAGAAGACATAACCCCTTTTAAAAATCCAATAATTATAGCAGTCTATCTAATATGTATGGGAAACATATGAGAAAGGCAACAATAGTCTTCAAGACAATGCACTGCACAGCAGTTCAGCTGAGGTTGGGAAGAGAACAATAAAACAGTTTCACAGTAAAACAACAGGTGAGGGAAAAACCCCATCATCGTGGTCAGATAGTGATCTTTTTCTCAGGTACCACCATAAAAGAGCTATTTTAAGATACTGGAGGAGTGTTACTTAACTCAAATAAACAATTACAGAAACAAGATGAGGAAGGAAATAACATCACCATCCAGCATTCATTAACCTAAACCTGCTTCACTGCCCATATTCTTTGGTACAGGGCAGAGAGTCTACTGCCTGGCACCAGCAAATTTAGTCTCTTAATGTCAGAGTACTTTTCCACTGGTGTGCAGATCTGTTTACACCATTGGCAGACAGTGAGGAGAAAGAGTCAGTACAGTAGCTATTCTAATATAAATATAGTGCTTTGCATCTGGATGAATGGACAAGAGCCTGAACCTCTGAATATACTGTATTAGTTATGTATTTTAGCAAATAAATAAGGTTCTCAAAAGTCTGTGTGGAGCAGAAGGGAAGAGAATTATATATATGGGTAAAAACAGAAATGCAGAATTTAAAAAAATTCCAAGAGCATCAAGAGGTACTTATGTGGATGTTACACATGTTGTAATCCCTTTGCATACACTTGTCAGTAATTTAAAGCCAATGGGTTTTTTAAGAGAGGCCAAGAAAATACAAGCAGGAATACAACAACAGGCATGCAGCATCCTCAACAGCAGGGAAGGCTCAGTAACAGAGGATCTTTCCCAAGCCACTCACAGTACACTGCACAATCCCATGCTTGAAACAACTGAGCCTGTACCATCTGCAGTAACAGATTACAGGCAAACAATTCGTTACCAGTCTGATACAGGGTTTTCTGGCAGTGGGAGTACCTTTTCCCACTCTATTGCAATACAACAGAATCTGCAGTGGAAATTACAGAGAGATTGATCTGCTGTCCAATCAGTGGCAACCTGCATACAAGGCACCATGAAAAATGGTACTGCCTGTAACTCCCGACTTTACAAAGGGGGCTTGCTGTTGCAATATAACACCCAACACTCAGCAAAGTGTTATTAGAAAAGACATGATAACTTAAGTGCTTGCTGGCTTCACAGTCCCTGCAGTTATTCCCATACACTTATTCAATTCATTCTGAGTTTAGCCACACAGAAACAGAGCTTTTAGCAGCCCTCTGATAGGTGGTGGCACTTTTTGATACTTGGTCTTGATACTTTCACATTGAGTATATTTTCTTACCAGTGTTTCCCCAAGGACTGCAAGACTTGCAATTCAATAGCTGTTCAGGCTCTGTTTGTCCTCTAACAAGGTGTGCTGGTCTTGGCTGGGATAGAGTTAATTTTCTCCATAGTAACTAGTATGAGGCTATGTGTTAGATTTGTGCTAGAAACAGCGTTGATAACACAGGGATATTTTCATTATTTCTGAGCAGTGCTTACACAGTTTTTCTGCTTCTCACACCACTCCACTGGTGAGTAGGCTGGGGATGCACAAGAAGTAGAGAGGGAACACAGCTGGGACAGCTGACCCCAACTGACCTAAGGGATATTCCAGACTATATGACATCATGCTCAGCAATATAAAGCTGGGTGAAGAAGAAGAAAGAAGGGGGATGTTCAGAGTTATGCTGTTTTGTCTTCCCAAGTAACTGCTACACATGATGGAACCCCACTTTCCTGGAGATGACCAAACACCTGCTGCTGATGGGAAGTGAACGAATTCCTTGTTTTGCTTTGCTTGCTTGTGCAGGTTTTGCTTTACCTGTTAAACAGTCTTTATCTCAACATATGAGTTTTCTCACTTTTACTCTTCCAATACTCTTCCCCATCTCATTTCGGGAGAGTGAGTGAGCAGCTGCTTGGAGCAGAGTTGCTGGCTGAGGTTAAACCATGACACAAGAGTAGGCAAGTTTTACATATGTGGCAAAATTTACATATTTTGCATTTCAGTGCATTCTCTGAAGAAGCAAATAATGTAACTCCAGGAGCAACAGTTACTGTGGGAATCATTAGCCTTATCTGAGCAAGAATAGTTTTGCTGATTGAATGAGAAGTTCCTAAGGACTCCTTGAGAGACCCCACATGTTGGCTGCCCTTCCTTGCCTGACTTAAGAGGACACCAGTAAGCCCAGGAATTAGATATAGGCAGACACAAAGCTGCTTTGGCTCATGATAAAGATGGAAGGCATATAGAGAAGTGAAGTCTGCTCTTTGAAAACCTCTGATCCTTTTGGTTGTTGCTGAAAACTCCCATGTAAACAGAGGAATCCCAAATGTAAATCAGGCATTTCAGACTTCATCAGCCACATTTGTGCTTTAAATTGACACCTCTTAAAAAGGTGTATGTAGGGGAAGGAGTTGGTAGACCTTCCATGTCAGGATGACAAAGGGGTGGTGTTAGCTGTTAAGACTCTATTAATCATAGAATCACAGAACAGTTTGGGATGGAAGGGACCTTAAAGATCATCTAGTTCCAACCCTCTGCCATGGGCAGGGACACCTTCCACTAGCCCAGGTTGCTCAAAGCCCCGTCCAGCCTGGCCTTGAACACTGCCAGGGAGGGGGTAGCCACAGCTTCTCTGGGCAACCTGTGCCAGAGTCTCACCACCCTCACAGGAAAGAATTTCTTCCTTGTATCTCTTATGAATCTACCCTCTTTCAGTTTAAAACTGTTACCCTTACCCTGTCACTACACTCCCTGATAAAGAATCCCTCACCATCTTTCCTATAGGCCCTCTTTAAGTCATGGAAGGTTGCTATAAGGTCCCCCCAGAGCCTTCTCTTCTCTAGGCTGAACAACCCCACCTCTCTCAGCCTGTTCTCATAAGGGAGGCACTCCAGTCCCCCAATCATCTTTGTGGCGCTCTCTGGACCTGCTCGAGCAGGTCCATGTCTCTGTTATACCTGGGGCCCCAGAGCTGGACAAAGTAGTCCAGGTGAGATCTCGCAAGAGCAGAGTGCAGGGGGAAAATCACCTCCCTCAACCTGCTAGCCATACTTCCCTTGATGCAGCCCAGGATACAGTTGACTTTCTAGGCTGCGAGTGTACATTGATGGTTCATAGTCAGTTTTTCATCCCCAAGTCCTTCTCTGCAGTGCTGCTCTCAATCCACTCATTGCCCAGCCTGTATTTGTGCATGGGATTGTCTCGACCCATGTGCAGGACCTTGCACTTGGCCTTGTTGAACTTCATGAGGTTTGCACAGGCCCACCTCTCAAGCCTGTTCAGGTCCCTCTGGATGGCACATCCCTTCCTCCAGTGTCAACTGCACGACGCAGCTTGGTGTTGTTGGCAAACTAGCAGAGGGTATACTTGTACACTCAATCCCACTGTCCATGTAACTATCAAAGATGTTAAACAGCACTCACCCTAATACCACTCTTGAGGAATGCAACCGACCAGCCAGTTCCTTATCCACTGCGTGGTCCCTCTGTATAATCCATGTCTCTCCAATTTAGAAACAAGGATGTCATGTGTGATAGTATCACATGCTCTGGACAAGTCCAGGTAGATGATGTCTGTTGTTCTTCCCTTATCCACATAACCATGTTAATAGTAATTGGCTCCTAGGTATCTAATTCGGTTCAGCAAAGGCAAGAGTAATGTTGCTCATGACTCTGCCTGTGATGACGAAGTACAAATCAAGATCAGGCAGCAGCCACCGTTTAAAGAAATGGAAGCCCTCAGATTCATATTAAATGATCAGATTCCTATTTACTGTGAGTTTCTTCTGTAGACAAACACTTGGCACATCACTCTACCAGCAGCAGGGAAGAGCCTCAGAGGTTGCTTCCATCAGGTGAAGAAGCACAGTGCAAGTGTGAGGACTTCTTCCAAAAGCTAACACTGAGCAACATGATGGCTGAGAAGTAGAAACAGCTCAGCGATCCACAGTGACTGCCTTGAGGAAAACACCCACACTCCTTTTCCAATCAACAAGCTCCACTATATATCCACCTCCCTGGAAAGCAGTCAGTCATCTTACAGTGTACAAAGTACCACATAAAACACAGAAGAAAAGAAAAATACTCCTCAAATATCACCCATACTTTCCCAGACAAAAGTTCTGCTGGTTTCCCAGAAACCTTCCCAAAATAGAAACTGAGCAACAGCCATGACTATGACTGGGCTTCTATGGCCCATGTAATCTCTCATCAGATCACATCTGAACCTCCAGGAAGTGCACAAAATACAGTTGCTTGACTCCACTACAACATCTGACATGAAAAGGACCTGCAACCCTCCGTCATAGTGCCCTCATGAGTATTTGGGCTCCTGAAGTGAGCAACATCATTTGAAGTGCAACATTGTTCTTTTCACACTTCCCTTGTGAAAACCAGTGATTTTTCTTTTCTCTGTTATCTATCTCTTGCACACACATTATTTAAGTCACAGTCCTCACTCTCTTTCACTATTGCCATACTTCATAGTTGAGATGCCTTCCATGGGTTTCTGCATCATTTGGTACACTCGCTTTGGCTTAAATGAGCCTCTAGGAACAGTGATGGGATGAAGTGGGTATTGCTTCATGTACTCCGAGAGTAGCTTCTCACTATTCTCATGGGTCCTGGTGGGGAGTTGTGGACAACGGTGACATCTGCAAGGGAAAAAAAACAGCACAGCAATTAGTGACTCACAGGGTAGCTGAATAATAATGCCTCATTGTATAAGTCAGCTGCAGATTGCAACTACGAAATAGTGGATAAGTGACCACAGGAATGACTGCTACAGCCTTAGTTATTTAAAATGCAAAAGCAGAATCTGCAAAAAGAAACGGCTGTTTCTATCTACTACTACAGCCTGCAGTCAAAAAAGTCCATGAATCCAACAAAAATAGCCTAAGAAAACCAAATTCACCTAGATGAAGAAAAAAGCAAGTGTCATATTGTGCTGGACTAGAAATTCTGTTTAATGTCCCTTTTGTGCCATTTCTCATAAATTTATTATCCTGCTTTGCCCACATATTGAGCTCGTGTAGACAAGTGAGCAAAAAAAGGATAACAGTTTGGGAGTCTCTGTTCACTCATACTTGGGCAGCACTGCTCTGCCCATCTCACCTTCTGAAAGCACTTCAGTCTGGGTACTGCAAGATACGCAGTGCATAATATGCACCATAATGTGCACCAAAACGAGGACAGTGGGAAGTGATTTTCTGAAGAAGCTCCTGACTGACTGAAACGAAAACACCACCATGGATCATCCATCACTGGTGACCTCCTCCTTTCCATACTGGGACCAGACCAGAGCAGGGTGGGCAAGACTCATCCTGTCAAAATGAGGTTTTGGATCTCACCCTCAGATTTCTTCCTAGAGACATAAAAATCTATGTCCCTTTCTGGTTTGAATCAAACTTGCTAGAATTAATGCAAAGGTTGCTGATTAAGGACTTCAGAACCAGCCCACAGGAGTTACAGTGAGAGAAGACGGCCTCTGGTTTTATGTTTTATACATAATTCCTGCCAAAGTCAGAGTGTCCCTACTGGATGTATGTTTTCCAGTGCTATGTCTAGTGCAGATATGAATTACTCATTCAAAAGAGCTTCTATACTTAAAGTCCCTGTTAAATTACATGCTGAGCAGTCTAGAATCAGTAGATGTCTGATTACCTAAATTTATACAGACAACCTCTGGTCTACATTCAAGGATGCACCTTTATATACTGACTGATTTTCCAAACTAGTACAAGAGGGGAAGAAGGACCCAGAGGGCTCAAATGAAATGCAGCACCTTTTTGACAAGCCATTATCTCACTTGGATTACAAATCCTTCTGTGAAATCATAAATCAAGAGGAGTCATAATAGACTCATTTTTGCCTTAGAAAAGTTTTGAGTTTGGACCCAAAGGGAGTCCTTATGGAGTGTAAGGCAGACTATCCCCATCAATTAAAATATTTGAAGAAAAGACTTCAGGGTGGAAATCTCAGAAGAAAAAAAAGAAAAAAGTCCCACTCTTATGAACCTTATAAAATTCCAGCTTTCACATAACTGGAGGAGAGACAAACAAGAAAATGAAAAAAGATTAATATGCTCACTGATGCTAGTCCATGTGACCTTGCTGGAATGGATTTTGTGACAAAAAATTTCTAAATGCAGACTGTACTGACACTTTCTGGCCATATTCATGGTCTCCCAGCACTCCTAGGAATTATTACTCGTTCTCCAAGGCAAAGTGATCTGCCTATTCTTTCTGCGTCAAATCTGCTGGCTTCACATCACCCTTAAAGGCACTTTGGTCCCCTGAGTCTCTTAAAGTCTATGATGTAGCAAGCCAGTCTTCAGCTTGGCTTTGGAGTGTGTTGATGAGGGCTTTATGTTAGCTTTTTATGGTAAAACTGCACACAGACTGGAGTTGGGGAAATAGCTATACTACCTAGTTCATCATGGCGTAACATTTTGAAAATAAGGAATGGCTTATCAGGAGCAAATTAATGACACCTTACTAATACCACCAGTTAGTATCCCATTACAGCTCAACTGCACACACAGCATTTCAAGGAGCTCATTTGTGACATCAGACTTCTCAAATGGTTCAGAGCAAAAGCTTTTTGCAGCTCTTGGCCTGTACAGAGCAGGATCTTCACTACAGACACATTATCTCACATCCTGATGGACATTTGCAAGACAGAGTCCTGCACCTGCCCAAGTAACACTGTTGGCACTGCAAAGGTGAGGGGTCCTGTGGGTCAGGAGGTCAAGGGTTGGTAATGCAGGTACCCCTCCGAAGACCCCACAGGAGCAGGCAGGGTACAATAGCTTGCAAAACCTACATTTTCCACAGACACGGCTGGCAGCCCGGGATGGGAAAAAGGACAGGATTTCCTGCAGATAGCAGCAGCTCAAGGCTGCCAAGCTCTTTGCCCTAGGATGAAGTTAAGCCTTCAGCATGATCTGGCAACACAGGTGGCTTTACACTTCAAGTGTTCACCCACTCTCCATATGTACAATTCTGCTTTCTTTGTTGAACTTCAGAGCACAAAACAGAAGGAGATATTTCAGAGTTAGCTCTTAAGAAAAGCACTTCCCCACAAATAAATCCTTCCTGACATGACAGAGAAGTAAATCTGAATGTTTTGTCTTCTATTATTTCGCACTGAATTGTGATGTACACCCACAGATTTTGTAGTAACACTCACCGTATTACAGACTATGAGCAGAAAATTATCATCAGTTATAATTCACCACCAATACATGATACTATAAAAGTTTTGCTTCTGCATCTGCGAGAGAGACATATCTGAAAATATTTTTTACTGGAGACTACTGTAAATAACAGAGCAACATTTAACAACAACGAGTGGAACAATGTTAGATGTCAAGGTTTGCTACACTTTACTACTCCTTCTGACACAATAAATATTTGTAAAACAACTACATGATTCTTCATTGCTAAAGTCACTGCTATGTGACTGCAGCAAGTTGGCATGATAATGTCCAAGCTAAACAGTTAAAATTACTGTATAAACGTTTTGATATTGCAGCTGTTAAACTGTACCCTATTTTCTAGAAACTGATGAGACCTAAATTTTGACTTTTGTTATGCTTGTCTGTTTAGATATCAGGGTGTTTGAGCTAATTCTACTCTGATTTTCACTCGTGAAAATTATGCGTTACTTTATTGAGGTCTATCAAGTTAGCCTGGACAATATTAATAATAAAATGTAACAACAAGCAAGCACATAGATTTTTTTTTGCTTTCTAACCCAGACTCTCTGAGGGGTAAAAGAATGCAGGTCCCCTGTCTTCAAAGGAGTTAGGTTCATCTAAACAGAAACTGAGATAAAACATGTGAACAATTTATCACTTTAAATACTCGTTTAAACCAGGAAGGACAACCTGGAGCCATGGCTCAGGACCAGAATTCAGAAGTATGAATTTAATTTCTGCATTCATCACAGTCTCCCTACCAGCGCAGATCTCTGTCAACTAAAAATAAAATACAGCCTTCTCCAGAGGAGAAATCCTGTAAGATTTATGAATTTCTCGAGACAAGCTTCTCAGACTCACATGATTTTTTAAATGTCTGTGATTAATAATAAAAGATTATCACAGTGGGCTTAAATGCAGGTGGAATGGTAAGAAAGTTGTACTATTAAAATCCTAATTTAACCCAGTTATGTGGCTTACTACTGGTGATTACTGTTCATAGAGGTCATGGATACCATTGGTATTACTGCTTGAGAGAAAAAACATGAGGCTCAGAAATGGCTGAACTGTCATTCGGGAGAATTTAGTTTTCCCTTGTAAAAAGCATTGGCCCTCAGTCCAGCTCTTGCAGGAAAAAGCAACATCTCCTCAACCATATAATCTACTTCTTGTACCATCTCTCGTTTCCGTGAGTGGTCAGATAAGGTCTATGTTACAGAAATCTCTAGTTTAGATGAAATTATGATGCTGTCCAAAGAAACACAAGGATGTAAAAATGTGCCAAAAAAAATGGAGCAGGCTCTAATAGCAGAAACTGACCACCAGCAGTCAGGCTGTAAAGAAAATCACTGAAGGTGAGTCTTTATTTGTGCAAACCTCCTCTCTTCCAAGCAATGGAGATGCAATCAGAAGCCCAGCTACCTGACTTAGTTACAAAAGGATGGATGACAGATTAGATGTCTGCAAAAGGAAGAAGAGCTTCCATGTGCAAAGTATCAAAGTATATCACATACAAACATTGATGAAAACACACTGTGAATTCAGGCATATATAGGGTTCTGCTTTTAGATGGTGAACGGTTTTGAAGCAAAAAGTAAATGCACAATAAAAGCAAGAAATCCCTTGAGAGGTTTGAAGTTCTTGTGATCATAACAGTACAAAAAAATAGTAATCTGAAACTTTTGGAAGGTTAACTTTAACTACCACACAGCTCAGAAGCATTTTTCTTTGTGTCACGTAACAATGCTGAACTCTGGATGCCAAACTTAACTTTTTCCCCAAGCACATACCTTCACCAAATGTCAGAAGAGAAAGATCAGTAATCACCCCAAAATGAATAAAAGTGACAGTGGAGAAAGAGAAGTTCATCACATTTGCATGCCCACAGTCTTCACTGTGATTTTGGACAAAAGTTTAACAAAAGAGAAACATGTATTTGTAGATATGCAGTGCTCATCACTGCCAAACGAATGAAACATAAAATTGCTCCGTCTTCCAAATTCACCCTCATCATAATGCCCCTACTGAGAACCCAGAGCAGCTAGAAGGACTGTGCCCTGGAAGAACACAAAACCCTAGGGTTTGATATTACATGTTGTTGTGGTTGTGCCCCTTTCAAAAGCTGCAAAAAGCCATCATGGTCATCCTTTTATAGTGACCTAGTGAACTCTGAGCAAGGCTATGTATTAAGCTCACTATACTCCTCATGGCCACTCTTGCTTTTAGTCACACTTTTGTCTCACTTTCCACGTGTGCAACCAAGAAAAAAAAATCTTTTATATAATCTTCCTACTAATCTCATCTCAAATAAACCTCAATGAACAAGAATTGTACTGTTTCTTCACGCTTTCATTAAAATGATTTTAGGTACTATCTGTACAGTTCAGAGGGCTTTATTGACTTACCTGTATTTCAGTACCTGAAGGTTCACAGGAGACAATTTGCATAAATAAATACTATCTTCCTATCTCTTTCAGACATATCATATTTGAAATAACGTAAGCAAAGCTTTGTATTGACCCACAAAGTAGAAAGTAAGTCTTAAAGATCCCTACTGTCATAAACCCAAACAACAACTGTACAAAACCAGACAAACATCCAGACTGAGTAAATCTTTCATGTTGTCAGACTTAACTCATCCCAGCTAAATGCAGCAAACAATGGAGAAACTGATGCCAAAACTCAGTTTTGGGGTCCCAGGAACAGTATGGCAAAATCACACACTAAACATTTGTGGCTGCTTTACTTCTGGCTGCTGACCCAAGACACTAGTAAAAGAAAGGTCCAAAGAATCCAATAACTTCAGTAAATTATTTGTGGAAACAGTATCCTTTGAAATCGAATATTGCTTGGAAATACAAATTTGCTCTTGACAGGAAACAGGTAGATATCTAGATATCTAGATAACAGGTAGATATAGTCCAGGAATAGAAAATTTGAGTGGTAATGGGTGTAACTTTCACAAAACTAATACAGCAGTTTACCTGTGCCTTCCAACTGAGGACAAAATTTCATACCACTCTCCCTCAAGACAGCAGTCAAAGTGTAATTAGACTTGTAATGAAATACTGTAATGCTATCCTCACTGCAAGCCTGAGAGCTCTCAGATTTTGACACATTAACACAATTGCTACAGATCACACTTTACACAAACTCATAATGACAGATTTTGTGATTTACTAAAGCAAGATCTGGTGAGGTCTGTCCTTGTGCATGCATACCCACTGCATGTAACCAGCAATGATGGAGCAAATACCCATTTCTTTTACATCATAGCACTACCATCAATCAGGAAGAGGTGCACACGATATTTATCTGACATGAGACAGAAAGTTAGGAAAGTTCTTCAGGTAACTAAAAATCTAAGAGATTTATATACCAGTCCTCAGAGAATTCATCTGTAAGCCACAAAGACTCCATCAATTTATTTCTGTTTTATAAAAAATGGGAACTGATTTCCCTTGATTTTAGGGCAAACCAGAATTTTTGTTTAAAAGACACATGAAGAAGACTTTAAAAACTGCTATAGATTCAAAGAACCTGGAACAGTATCTTCTACAGGTAATTTTGTTTTACACTACTGAAATGAGGAGCTGTTCCTCTGAAGTCAGTAGTTTTAAACTGGTGTTTAACAGGAGCACTTCAGGGGGAAATATGGTCCTGTGTCATGTTAACAGGACCTGAGCCTGGTGCCACAGTAAAAATGAAGGATTCTGCAAACAGTTTTCGAAAGCATGTTTTCACCAATTGCTCCAGCTTTCATGAAGTGTGAGAGGAGTGCTGATAAAACTTTACCAAAAGGTCTCCAACATCTGCTAGCTGTGATCTATGTAATTTCTAATACACTCTGTATAATGCAAGCCAAGAAAAAAAAGAAGGGAAAAAAAGATTCCCTCACTCCTACATTAAATTTGTCCCTCCTCATGCAAAAGAAAGGCAGTTTTCCAGTACTTCTACCTTTTTATTAAACTTACAACCTGAAGTGCTACGGAAAAGTCTGGTTAGCAGCATGGCAATAAAGTCTAACAATATAAACAGCACAATGAGATCATAAGCTACTCTAGGAGTCCGTTTTAAGTTAGATAATTGCAGGCAAATTTTGGTTAACTTTAAAAGAGTCACCTTACTTTGCTAGGATGGAAGTTCTTAAGCTATAAAAAAATCTTTGGATGGGAAAAAAAAGTTATACATCAGGAAAAATATAAGTTCCCTATTGAATTATTCCCTGTATAAAAGAATTCCAGGCATGACAAAGGGTAATAAATACTGAAATTCTTAACAGCCTTCCATTTCTGGAAATGGAAAAATGGACAGTCATTTTTTCACAGCTGATAGGTGAGGGACTTCCATATTTCCAGAGTTACAAAATAATAATACAATTAGCCCTTCTGGGGAGATATTAATTTGCTAGTCCATCCTTCCCTGTAGTAAAATGCCTTTTGTAATTTCATCGGTTTTATCAGACTTTCACCAGTTGTAAGTTTGAACTGGATTCTGAATTACTGACAGCTTTTCTTGGTCAACATTATCTCATCCTAAGAAAATAATAATTAACAACAAGTAACAACAACTATCATGTATATACCTCAGAAGAGTTCTGTTAACTTGACTGTGGAAAAAGTACACATTCTCTGGTGAAAACTTTGAGCAGTCTCACTTTCTGCAAACAGATATACATACTTGACATCAAAGTGGACCTATTAATATTGGGTTCATTATAGGCCCCTCTAGACAAGAGCCAAATAATGTTGTAGCTACAATCTCCTCTTCCCCCCCCCC
>NW_020799143.1:21286289-21324724 GCF_003259725.1 Athene cunicularia | reverse complement strand
CCCCCCCCCATTGTCTTATCTTAAAAAGTGCAGGAATGGCAAAAGAAATAAAATAGAGACCTTGTGTATAAGTATATGACTATCATGTTTCTATCACGATGCTTACACTGTGCATCTATATTGCTGTTGCATGTGGCTATCTACGCTCTAATACTAAAAGCACGTATAACAGTTGATAGTGATACTATGCCCTTTATCATGATAATTTCTATAAATCTGAAATCTCATTTTAAATATTAATAAACTATTAAAATATGTTTCATGAGGCACAGTGAACAACTAGAACTTCAGAAAATCTTTGCATGTATATCAACAAGCAAATATGGAAATGGATATGGAATTTCAGAAAAATTATTTATTTTTCAGAAAAACTATCTTAAGAAGATATTTAGCTAGCATACAAGCTACCATGTTATCCCTTCTTAGAAACTGAGAGCAGCAAGTTTAGAACTCACAAAATAAATTAAGACTATGAATTACTCTTCAACTACAAAACATTATTTCTAATGCAGGTACCACACAAAAGTCAATACATTATGAAAGAGGTCACACTAGGTAATCACGTGTCCGTCTAGGCTTAAAAAATATTTTCAAAGCTACTTAAGGGATGTAGATACCTATCTTTCCTTTGAAATCTGTTTCCATACATCATTTGCCTTCAATATTTAGAAGCTTTTTAAAACTATTTCTTGGAGACATGCCAGTGCACTAGCAAGTAGTTTACAACCATTCATTCAAAAGGGACACCAGCTTCAAGAGTATTCTCCTGTCACCTTATTTCAGTACTAGCAACACTATCCTTTCTGCCAACCTGTACCAGGCTGCAGTATGTTAAACTATTCAGTCATGAACCAGTTGTCTGAACATTTAAATAAAGACTAGTAAAAATTATGGAAGGGTCACTGACATTCCACACATAAAATCTGCCTGAAATTCTTTCTCTTGTGGCCAAAATTTTGTTAGAGGGCCATTTACTTAGCTAAAAGTTTTGGGTTCTGCCTTTGGCCAACTCTGTCTGAGTATGATGGAATGCCTATATTTTTCAAATCTGTGTGTTAGAATTTATTAAAGTCTTTTTCTCATCCTGCTTTCCTAAAAAATTTAGAGAAACCTAGGAAACTTACCAATTACACAATTACTAATGAGAGCAAATTTGCACAGAGTGAATTTCAGATACTTGTCAACAGCCACCTGTAACAATATGAGTAAGAGAGCCCTTTTAGCAGAAAAAGATGAGGTATTTGGAATTTTTAAACTAGGAATTTGTAGGAATAAAAACTAGAATTCAACTTCATAGGCTTTAGGTAGGTTTTTAAACGCCAGTCTACAATCAGGTTAAATAAATCAGCAAGCACTGTTACATTTTAGAGGGGAAAAAATATATTATTTTAATTAATTCTTTTAATTAAAACTTTCTGAGTTTTCTTCCCTGAAACCCGCAACTTGTGTTGCTTTCTTACAAGTCATTAGCTTATGAAGCTTTTTCTTTAGGAAGCTATGTATGCACTATATAAGCACAATATAGCTAGAACAGAAACCAAAGCATTCAAGGTAGAGCACCTGGCACCAAGTAGCTAAGTCAGAGCAGTCAGAGCATCACCTAGCACTGCATTCCATTTTTGCCAAAATAGTTAGCAAATGCCCCACTGCAGAGAAAGCTGAAAACACAGATGTAGCAGCACCACCTGTGAGAAAGTCACAGCTGTTGGTGCCTTGTGATTATCCCTGGCCACTGGCAGCATAATAGAAAATCCAATACAGACAGTAGCATATGGTGAAGAGAACAGCCCCTCCAGAAGCAGTAAAATGTCACATCCATGGACATCCCATGTTGTGCACAAGGCCACCAATCAGGGCTTAAATTCATCAGATCAGAGTGAGTGTCCTCTGCCCTGAGATCTCTGCTTTTACTCTGAACCAGACTGGAGGGGTGGGTTCCTCGCATGCAGTACAAAACATGCCTCTGTCAGGCAAAAGAAATCTCAGAAATCAGTATTCATCTGCTATGCCTGTCCTGCATGGTAAAGAAGTTCTAAATTATATGTTGTTGAGCAGTGCAGTTCTGTCCAGGCAGCCAGCCCACCCAATTCTCCCATGACAGCTGCTTTTACCAAAAATTACCTATGTTTTTTACTTAAAACTGGTGGGAGAGCTGGATTGTTCCTACCCAGGTAAAACACACTCACCACCCCTTCATTTTCTCTCAACAGCCAGATTGACTTGCTTTCTAAAATGTATGAGATTGCGTTAAAACAGTCACACAGTTTTGTGCTCTTTCTTATTTCTACATGCATCTGTCAAACTTTCCAAATTGCTGACATACCCTACTGATGGAAATTTTAATTGCTTCATTTTCCTTTTCCCTAATCTATATAATTGCTTCCCATATGGTCACATCTCTGCAGAAAAATGTGCATTATTTTGGAAATCTAAAAAAGTCTTATATAATCACTGATGTCTTTGTACAGTTTACAGGCATTCCTGATCAAATCCCTAGACTGAATCCAAAGTGTACAATAATACCTTTTCATTGACACAATACTTTATACAGTGTTGCTAAACACTGTAATTGACAGAGCACGCTGATATTTTCAAAGCAGTTTCTGAAAATGCTAGGAAACGTGAAAGGGCTTTTCTCCAGGATCCTTCCAATTTGAAGCAAGAGGTTGTGAGCATGTAAATAATTTTGAGCAAAAAGGACCTCCTCCACCCTTTCTGACAAGCAACTAGGATTTCAGAGGCTACACCTTGTTCATTCACATTGAAAACAATTCCTGTAGATTTCCCATCAGAAAAGTATTTACAGAAGTCAGGTATGTGGAGGGAAAAAAGCTGCAAGTTCAGGGCAGATGCTCTCAGATATATAAAGAGATGTGAGAAAGATGCTCAGGGCTGGAAGCAGCAAAGAAGAACACCTGAAACTAGAAGGACCAAATGTGCTTAGAGGGAGGCTGGAGTGACACCATGCAGGAAGACAATAAAGGCACTGTCTGGCCTTAGACAAGAGGACAGACAGCGTAGAGAGATATCAATGGATGGAAGGGAACTCAGGGCTTAAATGGGAAGGAACAAGTATGGGAAAAGTAGTGTCAAAGTGCTAGGAAGAACAGACACTTTGGAAATCTGGATTTTGCTTTTAGTGATCAATTTAATTATATAACTAGGCAAACCGCACTAGATGTAGAATAACCTGGCAAAATATATGCAGTGGTTTTAGCATGTTAAAGTCCCCTTATACTACTGCATTAACCTGCAGGCATATGAATCTGTGATAGCTCACTAGCCAAAGGTACTCACCCACTTTAAAAACCGAACATAACATTGAAAGTACATCTGTGTGCAGGCTTTTAATGCTAAATAGTGTGCATAATAAGATTTATAATGAAAATATATATGAATGTTTGAAATCTGACATCCTTCATTCCTGGCTTTTGACTTGTGCAAAGCTGGTCATCAGACAGACTTAAGAGCCCCATCAGGAGTGTTTACTGGGAATGCAACTGCAAATATTAAGCTAACTGAATGCCACAAATTAATGAATTTCTGCCATCTCACATATTTAAAGAACTATTTTGATAACAACATTGTGATTACTTTTGCATAAATATGCCTGGAAAGGCTGCTCTCATATTATGGAATTTGAAGTTTTCTGATGCAACATCCCTCTTAAGTGCTACACATAATATTTAGTTAATGGAACCGAAGGTGCACAATTAAGTATTCAAGAGCAAGGGAACACTGGAATTACAACTGCCTACAACAGACCAGTCCAGCACTGTTCCCAATGTGGAGTATTATATAGTTTAACTTAAACAAACACCGAATTTTCCACAGATAAAGACTCATTTGAGAGCCACTATTTCAAAGAACTTGGATCTTTTACTTGTTTGGTTTGGAATTGTTACACGTTTTGTTGTAAACAGGTCATTAAAAACAGCTGCAGGCACATCACTGTTATGGATGTGGATTAGGAATCATCATGTGCGAATAAGTGGCAACAGCATGAAATATTTACTGTGGCATTTTGGATTCAGTCTGTAGCTTGTCTCTCTTAGCTTAAAACCAGGTCTGGGAAAGCCCAAGTGACCTTAGGTCAGGTAACCTCTTCTTATGAGTCTGTCCATATTAAAAACCTTAAAGAAATTCAGCCTCAGGCACATAGGGAAATACAAATGTTTGGCATTAAGTTTTATCAAGACATGGTACAATGGATCACACTAGCTGGATTTAGTGTTCTCATCTGAGAAAAATGCCTCATTTTCTTCTCCTTATGTTCTTCAGAAGAAGGCCTTGCAAATGGCAAAGTTATTCTGCAATATTTGAATGCACTAAAAATAGAAAATTCATAAATCTATCTAATGGACATTTTGTGCTTGTTAACATGCTAAACATTTACAATGGTAAGCTGCTCAACTCCACATTTTTATCAATATTCACATAAGCTTTTCATTAAAAACAATAATTTTTTCTGTATTATGCAGCATCATTTCCAGTCCTTTCTCCACTTTTGCTGTCTCTGTCACAGAAAATGTGCATTCACGTTTAACTGATGTTTACTGCCAGGACAGTTAATTCGAGGAAGAGAATGAAATATTTTCCTGAACTGAAAGGCAATACGCAACAAATGTAAACTTATTTAATCAACAGCTCTACCTGCTTTTTCTTCCAAAATAAATGCTCTTGAAAGACTATGAAATGAAAGCACATCACTGAACAATGGACAGGACTTGCAGTGTACTCGCAGGTCAGCAGCCAGCTGCACCTACAAACCCACAAAACTGCTTGATGTGCAATGCTTTGCACAGTTTCTCACTGTGAGCTATAGTAAACTATTCGGCTCAAAGGATTTCGCACCATATCTCCACATTTATCCAACAATAAGCAGTAGAAATACTAGTGACTAACATCAGTCTGCTGCCATCTTCTGGTGAAAAGTTCAGGACATTAAACCACCGCAAATAGAACTAGTTCTTGCTTGCTCCCATTATCTTGTGCTTTTATCTCACAGTAAGGCAATGTAATCTTACTTGTGCAATAATACTATTTAGAGAGAAACAAATAGGCTAGTGATCTCACAGGGAGTAAGGATCCTTTTCATAAAACCCCTTTCGCTGACCCTTAATCCACTTTTACTGACCCTTTACCATACCTGTAATAATCTGTCTGGGGAACAAGTGGCTTCAGCATTAAGTAGTAGCTGTTATTTTACTTGGTAAAATACACCAATCTAGCAACATTAACACATACTTCAGAAACCATCTACTTGCATGCACAGTAAATAAGAGAGGCAAAACACAAGTGAAGTCAGGAAAGGCAGCATTTGATACTAAATAGGCAAAGCAATGTTATGTTAACTAAGCCAGAACTGCAGGACTATAAAGGGATGTCACTCCACTCATTTCCCCTAACAGTTAGTCTTGACTCTTGCCTATTCTTTGCACCGTGTGCAAGCTGCAAAATGTTCCTCACAGAGTGACATGTCCTGGGACATGTGAAACCAGGACAAGATAATTCCAAGGGGAGATACAGAATTGACATGCCCAAGCCACTTCTCCCCATATTCACAATGAAGAGCAGCAAATTTTTCTCCACAGCATATCCAAACTAACAGAAAGGATAAGGAATACAGATGAGAAGATTTTAAGTGCACTGTGGTATTCATTTTGGTGCTTAGAATATCCAGCAGAAAGATGACAGAAATTTGCAATCCTTTAGCCCATTTAATCCCACAATAACTAGTTCTTGAACTGAGGTTGACTCACATGAAAAATTACTACTGAAAGTGCCACTGTTTCAACCATTTAGATGAATGTGCTCACAATAAGGTTACCCAGAACACAGTGCTACCACAGTTCAACTAAGCATCAAACACTGCTAGGGGTACCACATGCAGGTCTGTAAATTGTTCTGGCAGACCAAGCAATAAAAAGTCAGATGTACAGTTTGCAGAATGTTTTACAAAGCTGGAAAAAATAACACAGTACTCACATGCAGTACAGTCATTCCTTTTCTTAGGGAAAAAGATATACAGATCTCCTGGTGCAATCAAACACAAGCTTCACCACAGCCTGAAAAGCAAAAACTCTAGGAAGGAAACTGAAAATGGATTGCAGGTTGCAAGTTGCCAGCTGTCTCCAGAAACTCAACATCTATACCAGTACCTATCTTTAAAACCCTGCCAAGAGCAACTATCTGTGCCATCATAACACTGACCCAACTTGTAATAAAAAGAGACAGTAATTTCTGACAGCTGTTTTCCATTAGAAGTTACTGATGGAAATAATCCATGAAAATAGGTTGATTTTTAGGCAATTTAATGGAACTCTTTTTGTTTGATTTGAAAAACAGGTGTGGTTTCCTGTTAATCTGCCTTTACATTTTTCCCTTTGTGCAAGGTTTAATTCTTGTCGGGATGAGAGAGCACGTGGCTGTTGCCCCTCCCCTACCTGCGCCAGTCGGGCTGGAAGTTAAACACAGACCCCGGCTAAAATAACAAGAAATTTAATACAACAGAGTGATAGAACAATCTGAATAACAGCATCATCAATGGTAACAACAATAAACAGCAATAACAGTAAGCAAGACAAAAGATATACAGAGAAATACCGCTCAATGATCAACGGAGCAAACCCGCCCCGTGTATGGCAAAAACCAACACCAGAAGCGAAAGTGAAAAGGCTCCGCCCCTGGACCTGACGCCATCATGGTATGAATAACCCGGCTGGAGATCCCTTCCCCCTCTCTCTCTGCTGTGGAAAACTTTATCCTGGCTGAATCAGGACATAATCCACCCCTTATTCTATACCATCTACATCATGTCCAGCTGCCATTTAGCAGTTAGCAATAACAAAGTAATAATCTACCAGGCACAGCATAATTCACAGCATGTTCTCACCCAGAATCAAGTCCCCCTGTGGTACACATCGGACCTCCCCATTGTTCTGCATCACCCACCAGGTGCACTCGGGTCCTTGGGCAAAAGCAATCCCGTGGATGGGTTTGCCTTTACCTTTGCCTGGCGCAGGACTAAACCAGACCATTTTTCCCAATACATTCCTCATGCACACCACAGGGACTTTATCCCCATCTACAGCACTTGGTGGTCTTGACTGAGCCGGGCCAGCTCGACTGGCAGATCCTCTTGTGTTGACAAGCCAGGTGGCCTTTGCTAGATGCATGTCCCAGTCTTTGAAGGTCCCCCCTCCCAGTGCTTTCAATGTGGTTTTTAACAGTCCATTGTAGCGCTCGATCTTCCCAGAGGCTGGTGCGTGGTAGGGGATATGGTAGACCCACTCAATGCCGTGTTCTTCTGCCCAGGCATTTATGAGGTTGTTTCGGAAGTGGGTCCCGTTGTCTGACTCAATTCTCTCTGGGGTGCCGTGTCGCCACAGGACTTGGGTCTCAAGGCCCAGGATGGTGTTCCAGGCAGTGGCGTGGGGCACTGGGTAAGCTTCCAGCCACCCAGTGGTTACTTCCACCATTGTGAGCACGTGGCGCTTCCTGTGGCAGGTCTGTGGCAGTGTGATGTAGTCGATCTGCCAGGCCTCTCCATATCTATATTTCAGCCATCACTCTCCATTTCGCTGGGGCTTCACCCGCTTGACTTGTTTGATTGCAGCACACGTCTCACATCCATGGATGATCTCTGCAATGGTGTCAATGGTAAGGTCCACCCCTCGATCTCGAGCCCACCTGTCTGTTGCATCCCTACCTTGCTGGCCCGAGGTCTCGTGGGCCCACCAAGAACAGTTCACCTTCACGCTGCCAGTCCAAGTCCACCTGAGCCACTCTGATCTTAGCAGCTTGGTCTGCCTGGTGGTTGTGTCGATGCTCATCAGTGGCCCGACTCGTGGGTACATGGGCATCCACATGGCGCACCTTCACAGCAAGGTTCTCCACACGGGCTGCAATGTCCTGCCATACTTCAGCAGCCCAGACAGTTTTACCCTTACGTTGCCAGTTGTTCTGCTTCCATTGCTGCAACCATTTCCACAGGGTGTTCGCCAATGCCCACGAGTCGGTGTAGAGGTAGAGCCTCGGCCACTTTTCCAGCTCAGCAATGTCCAAAGCAAGCTGAATGGCTTTCACCTCTGCAAATTGGCTCAATTCCCCCTGTCCCTCAGCAGCTTCAGTGACCTGTCATGTGAGACTCCATACAGCAGCCTTCCACCGTCGATGTTTTCCCACAATGCGACAAGACCCATCAGTGAACAGGACATATCGCTTCTCCTCATCCGGCAGCTCGTTATATGGTGGGGCCTCCTTAGCACATGTCACCTCCTGTTCTGGTGACATCCCGGAATCTTTGCTCTCTGGCCAGTTCGTAATCACCTCTAATATCCCTGAGCGGCTGGGGTTCTCTATTCGAGCCCGTTGTGTTATCAATGTAACGCATTTACTCCACGTGGCATCGGTTGCATGATGCGTGGAGGAGGCTTTTCCTTTGTACATCTACCCCAGCACCGGCCATCGGGGTGCCAGGAGGAGCTGTGTTTCAGTGCTGACCACTTCTGAGGCAGCCCAAACTCCTTCGTACGCTGCCAGTATCTCATTCTCAGTTGGTGTGTAATTAGCTTCAAAATCTTTGTATCCCTGGCTCCAAAAGCCCAGAGGTCGGCCTCGGGTCTCCCCAGGTGCTCTCTGCCAGAGGCTCCAGGTAGGGCCGTTCTCCCCGGCTGCGGTGTAGAGCATGTTCTTAACCTCCTGCCCTTCCCAGACTGGCCCGAAGGATACTGCTTGGACAATCTCCCGCTTAATCTGTTCAAACGATTGTTGTAGCTCAGGGCCCCATTCAAAATCGTTCTTCTTACGGGTTACATGGTAGAGAGGGCTCACAATCAGGCTGTAGTTCGGGATGTGCATCCTCCAGAACCCCACAGCGCCCAGGAAAGACTGAGTCTCCTTTTTAGAGGTTGGTGGGGCCATGGCTGTTATCTTGTTTATCACCTCCATTGGGATGTGGCGACGTCCATCTTGCCATTTTATCCCTAGGAATTGAATTTCCCTTGCAGGCCCCTTAACTTTCTTTTGCTTAATGGCAAAGCTGGCCTTCAGGAGGATTTCAATTATCTTCTACCCTTTCTCAAAAACTTTCTCTCTCCAGTGCAGTATGGACCAGTCCATGGCAAATGGTGGAGCTGTGGTTCCACCCCTGGAGCAATCGATTCCAGGTGTACTGGATGCCTCTCCAAGTGAACGCAAACTGTGGCCGGCACTCTGGCGCTATCGGAATGGAGAAAAACGCGTTAGCAATGTCAATCGTGGCGTACCACTTGGCTGCCTTCGACTCCAGTTCATACTGGAGCTCGAGCATGTCTGGCACTGCAGCACTCATTGCTGGTGTAACTTCATTCACGCCACGGTAGACCACAGTTAGCCTCCATTTGCCATTAGGCTTTCTCACTGGCCATACAGGGCTGTTGAAGGGGGAGTGAGTTTTGCTGATCACCTTCTGGCTTTCCAGTTGACGGATCAGCTGATGGATGGGGACCAGGGAATTTCGGTTGGTGCGGTACTGCCGCTGGTGCACTGTCCTGGTAGCAATCGGCACTCGCTGCTCCTCAACCTTAAGCCGCCCCACCACTGAGGGATCCTCTGAGAGGCCGGGTAAGGCGGACAACTGTTCAACCTCCTCCAGGGCAGCTACACCAAAAGCCCACCGGTACCCTTTTGGGTCTTTGAAGTACCCTCTCCTGAGATAGTCTATGCCCAGGATGCACGGGGCATCTGGGCCAGTCACAGTGGGGTGCTTATGCCAGTCCTTCCCAGTCAGGCTCACTTCATCTTCCAGTAGGGTCAGCTGTTGGGATCCCCCTGTCACTCCAGAGATGCAGATGGATTCAACCCCACTGTAGCTCGATGGCATCAGGGTGCATTGTACACCAGTGTCCACCAAAGCCTTATACTGTTGTGGGTCTGACGTGCCAGGCCATCGGATCCACACTGTCCAGTAAATCAGATTGTCCCTTTCCTCCACCTGGCTGGAGGCAGGGCCCCTCTAATCCTGCTCATCATCACTCACTTCTTGAAAGAATGATTTACTGGTCCCCTCAAGAGGGTCAGACATTCAGTTCATCATTCTACTCTGTCTGGGGGATTTCTGACTGGACACTGGAGCTGCTCTCTTCAGGAACTTTCGCCACATCAGGTGTGTGCAAGGGGCCTGATCTGGGTCCATGGGTGACTGCTCATCATTCAGAGCACCATAGATCATCTCAAACACAGCCAGTTCTCTGAGGCTCTGGATACCCTTCTCAGTGTTGGTCCATTTGCTTAGCTGACATAGGATATCATCCTTGTAGGGGTGCCTCTCCCTTACACTGAACAGGAGTCGCTTCCAAAGGCTGAGGGTTTGAACCTGTTTCCCTATCTCCCTATCAATGCCAGCATCCTTGGCCAAAGATCCCAGCTGCTTGGCCTCTCTCCCCTCCATTTCAAAAACACTGGCTCCATTGTCCCAGCATCGGAGCAGCCAGGTGCAAATCTGCTCACCTACCAGGCGGCCGAAATCTCTCCGCATATCTCGCAGCTCAATCGGGGACAGAGATCGGACAATCACCTCTGGTCCTTCCTCCTGTTACCCTGATGGGCCTGGCTCATCCTCATCCCTCACTCTGCGAACAGACTTCCTGGTATATTTTGTTTTCTGTATCGGGGTGACTGACACTGGCACTGCCTGGCTCTCTGGCTCAGTCTGTGTGCTGGTGGAGGCGACTGAGACTGGCTCTGCCTGTGCCCCCGGTTCAGATATTGTTTGTGTGGCCTTTTCTTCCCGTTGAGGGCAGTGGGTGGTATTAAAGAGGACACGGTACGCATGAGCAAGTCCCCAACACATTGCAGCGATTTGTGTCTCCTGGGTTTTGCCAGCTTAGTAACACATCCTTTCTAAGCACTCCATAAACTTCTCAGGGCTTTGCATTTGCTCAGGAGTGAAATTCCAAAGCATTGGGGGTGCCCACCGACTCAGGCCTTTGCCCATCTTTTCCCACACCCCTTGCCACTCACTATTATCTGGCCTCGGGGCAGGTTTCCGGGCACTGCTGTTGTCAGAGAAATACCATATGGCCAAAACCGAAACCAGGCAGACACTCAGAAGGCATTGTGCCACAATCACACTGGCCTGCGGGCTCCATGAATGGTTAAAACTCCCCAAAGCCGAGAGGATCTCTTCCCCTGGCTCACCCACAGAGGGGGTGATACCCCTAACAAAAAAACAAACGGCAAACAGGTACCGGCCCACCCCCCCACACAGCGATACAAAGGCAGCATAAGCATTCAGTAGCCAGTATAACAACATAAGACCGTTTGCACATTTTCCACTGATAACAAACACCACCACTGGGATTATACACTGGATATAAGGGTTAATCCAGCTCCACCACGCAAGCAAATGGGCCAGCATTGCAAACATTTTCTTATCAAACAATACAAACACAAACAGAAAGATTACACCAACAGATTGCTCTACCACACTCTGGTCAGCGTCTGCCCCACGTTGGTGCGCCAATTTTTAATGTGCAAGGTTTAATCCTTGCTGGGATGAGAGAGCACGTGGCTGTTGCCCCTCCCCCACCCGCGCCGGTCGGGCTGGAAGTTAGACACAGACCCCGGCTAAAATAACATGAAATTTAATACAACAGAGTGATAGAACAATCTGAATAACAACAGTATCAATGGTCACAACAATAAACAGCAATAACAGTGAACAAGGCAAAAGATATACAGAGAAATACCACTAAATGATCAAGAAGCAAACCCGCCCCGTGTATGGCAAAAACCAACATCAGAAGCAAAAGTGAAAAGGCTCCGCCCCTGGACCTGACGTCAGCATGGTATGAATAACCCGGCTGGAGATCCCTTCCCCCTCTCTCTCTCTGCTGGGGAAAACTTTATCCTGGCTGAACCAGGACACCCTTTTTAATAATTTAAGGTTTTAATGTTTTATTTCATGTTCCAGCATTTTTTACTCCTTCAATGTCATGTTGATACTTCTGAAAGAAGTTACATCAGAACATCCAACATCATAAATACTCTCTTCATAATCCACTTGCGTTACAATTCAGTAAATAGAAAATTTTAAATAAAATGTAAGATAGTAATAATTTTGCAATCCTACCTATGCAATAAAGGAAGAAATTACTGCCAAAACGTTAAGCTGTAAGTCAGGATTTTTTTCTAACCCTTAGCACTCCCCACTATTTGAGAAACAATGTTTGCAAGGAATATTAACTGATGACTAATACTGACTTCCAAATCTAAACCTGGTAAGCAGCAAGGAAAAGCCTTAGAGACAAATACTGAGTAACACTTACTCTCCTAACCAGCATTACCAGAAAGACTGTTCTTCCTACTGCAAAAAATCTGCCTGAAAAGAAAGCCAGCAAAGCTGGTCAAACCCCAGGAAATTATTCTTGGCTCACACTAATGGCTTGCATCTTTCTTCAAAATCAACAGCTTTGATTCACAAGAACCAGCTGTTCATGCTCCCCAAGCACCTCATTAAATTGAAGAGCGAGGGTGTGACCTCTGAATCTCAGTCTCCAGCCCAGTCTTTACTGTTATGACCAGCTTTCAGCAATCTCATGTTCCTAAAATCAGTGGGAAAGGCTGGGACAAAGACGACTTACCTTTTGTGGAGGGGGAGCAAGAAAGGAAACGAATGAATGGCATACTCAGGTCCGTGGAGCACCTACATGCAAGGGAGTTGGCCGTGTTACTTTGAGGCCATTCTTTTTATCACTGAAACACTGTGACAATTGGGAGGAGTTCCTTTGGGCTGGGAGAATGTAAATGTTGCTCCTGTCTTTAAGAAAGGCAAGAAGGATGATCTGGGGAACTACAGACCAGTCAGCCTCAGTCTCTGGAAGATGTCTGAGTAAATAAACCTGGAAAACCTGTTTCAGACACTGGCTGTCAAAAGGGCTGTAGGAGGTAATTTGGAGTGGTCAGCATGGATTTATGAAGAGAAAATCCTGCTTAAACCAAACTGAAAGTCTTCTACAATGAGAAGACTGATTTGGTAGATGATGGGAGAGCAGTAGATGTTGCTTATTTTGGCAAGGCTTTTGACAGTCTTCCATAACATCCTCATCAACCAACTGACAGAAGTATAGGCAAGTGGGCAGTGAGGTGGACTAAACAACACCTGAGTTGCTGGACTCAAAGGGTTGTCATCAGTGTCACGAACTCCAGCCAGAAACCAGTCATTAACTGTGTGCCCCACCACTAGATAATGGCATAAATACTATTAAATTTCTTTATCAATGATGGGGATAATGGGACAGATGGCATCAGCAGCAGGTTTATGAGTGATATAAAACTGGGAGAAGTGATTGATAGACCCACTGTGTGTGTTGGCATTCAGAGGGACCTCAACAGGATCAAGAAATGGATCAACAAGAATGCCATGAAATTCAGCAAAAGGAAATGTAAAGTCCTGCATTTGGAAAGGAATAAACCCAAGCAGCAGTACAGTCTGACGTCCAACTGGCCGGAGAACAGTCTGTTAGAAAAGACCACGATGGTACTGATAGAAAAGCTGGCCAAGAGTCAGCACCATGTCCTTGTGGTGAAGGCTAGCGGCACGCTGGACTGCATTTGGATTGCAATCTGGATTGCACTGTCAGTCCATCAAGGGAAGTGATCCCTACTCTACTCAGCACTGAGGAAGAGTAATCTGAATGCTGTGTTCAGGTCTGAACTCCTCAGTATGAGACATGGACATACAGGAACAAGGGGCCACAGGGACGTTAAATGACTGCAATGTCTCTCGTCCAAGGAGAGACTGAGAAAGCTTTGAGGAGAAAAGGCTCAGAAAGATCTTATTAATACATACATACCTGGCAGGGTTGGCCATAAAGAAGTGGGTTAGGCTCTTCTCATTGGTGCCATGACAGGATAGGTATGCTACCCACAGAAGCAGGTGAGAAGTAATCCAAAATAATCCTTGCCACACCATCTGACAAAATATAGACAGTTGTTGGAAGTGTGGGAAAAGTAAAACAGCAAAAAGTCTGCAAAACACATTTCCTTAACACATGGTGCCCAGAACAAACACAGGATGGGACGGAGATCCAGTGATTTGTGTTGCCATGGCACCAAGGATGCATGCAAAGCGAGGTGGAGGCTGCACGGTCCTGTTCTTCCACTTTTCTCAAGGAACATTAGACACGACTGTGCAGATCTATCTCCTGCTCTTCCCCTTCTCTCAAGGACTGTTTTGCAGAACTCTGCGGACCTTACCTCTCATTCTTCCTCTTTTCCCACAAAACCACCCTGCGCCAAGGAATGCACTGTCACTACTCCAGCCATCCACAGCCCCTCTAATCTCTGAGGACCAGGTAGAATGCAAGAGAGTTTATCTTACAACAAGAGTATCCATGCCCCATCCTCCAGAATGATTCCATTCCTTTGTTCTACACACTGATTTTTTTTTTACCCTACTTTTTTGTTGTATTAACGCAAAACCACAAGTTAAACAGGACTGGGAAGTTACATGTGCTTTTGCTCATTTTATGCCATTTCCAAGTTGTGTACTGTACTGAAGATAAGGACTCTGTGCACTCTGGGTCTGAAATCAAAGCAGTCAGAGTCTCCATCACAGGCTTTGCATTTATGTATTTCTTTTTCAAATCTATCTGGTAGTCTTCTGTAGAATTACAGAAAATTTTCTGTCAGGATTATAAGAACTGTTTTACTTGATTTGAATTCAACTCTGGCCTTTACTAAAGCTCTTTCTAGATACACATTTGCCAGTTTGTTAACAAGCTATTTCCGATAAAGCAAAAATGATGAAGCCTTAAGTATCTGCTAAAAGAAATGCCACTCAGTTTTTTAAAAGCTTATTTAAATTTAAAGCTATGAAAAATTACATAATCCAATGTGTAGTCAGTCTGTTCAGACTTTTATTTACACTACCCTTGATGACCAATGGAATTCCCTTGTTAACATGATGAAGTTTTTAAGCAGTGCTCAAGCCTATGCTCCCAATTATTTCCTATAAATACTAATAAAATACCTGATCTTTTAAAATGGTAAACAGCCACTGACAAAAATTTCAGCCCCAATGACATGAAATAAAAGAACTGCCCAAAAATTCAAAAATATGAGTACTGAATATAAGAACTCTGTGTGTTTGGAATAGAGACAATGCTGGTGAATCCTATACTGAGCGAACCTTTTTCTGAGATGGTATGTACTGCAAAATTTAGATCAAGTAGCTTTGATAAATTACTGTCAAAAATCTTGATTTGGTCATCTCATCTTTCCATTGCCATGAACTGCCCACCAGTCAAACACAGCTTCCATCCTGTAGGACAGCGTGGAACGCAATATGAGTGCTGAGTAAGAAGGGAGAATAGCTACAGTAAACCTGTTCCAAGGACAAGAGAATCAGACATTTCTGACACAATTTATTTAATGGTCTTTGATGATCGGTGCAGCACTGTTCCTGCATACATATACTATTTTTTCTTATATTCTGATGAACCAGATTAGCAGCACACGTCTTACCCTTCCTTTCTTTCCCACAGACTACCTTGCCATCTGCTTGACTTGCAACTAGTAGCAGTCTCCATTTCTCTTCATACACTTATTTTCTACAGCAGCTACAGTATACACACCACCAGACCTAGTTGGATTAAAAACATCCATCTTCCACATCTCTAACTAGGCTTCTTGGTTAGATTTTTGTCTTTTAGTCTGAAAGCCTCTAGGGAGGACTGTTTCTACTTGTATTTGTCACTGCTCAATTATTTTAAAACAGCCCTCTCTAAATAAACTCTTTAAGCAACTAAAGATGTCCAGACACAAACACAAGTGAAATGATTGTGACCCTGGCTCCTGTGGTACTTTATATCCATGATATAGCTTTTTGCAGCTTTTCCTGACTGGTATTCCTAAGTGCAAACTACTAAAATACATGCAGTTGGAAGACATAGTCAAGCTGCCAGAAAATACATAAAAGTGACTATAGATTAGATCCACCTCTTGGAATGACTCTGCTGATGTGTAAATCTATCAGAAACTACTGGCGGTGCCACAGAGAAACATTATCAGATGTGATATATGATTTGTAAGTGTTAAAATGCCCAGAATGGGGACAAGATACTCAAACTCTCTGCAATTGTGCTTTATGCCAATTAAAAACAGAGTTCCCGATCTGTAAACCCACACACAACCCATTAGACACAGCTGAACAGCTTCACATAGAGTGGAGTGTAGGCAGGTATCACAATGTAGGATGGTCCAAAAAATACTCTCATATGGGAGAACTACCTCCAAATGGTGCCACACTTAGCACAGCTGAAGTTAAGCACTGCAGATAGTGAGAGCTCTCATGCAATGTTCTGCCAATAGAGTAACTTCTGCAAATGCATTTCCAGATGATGAAACACAGGACTGAACCAGAACTATCAAGCCACTAATGTAATTCAGGCTTGCTAAAGGACTCCATGGCTGAATTCAAACAAGAGCAGTCATATCCTTTTAAGTTCCTACTCATCCTATCTTCTCCCAGTCTCCACTAAAAAAGAAAAAAAATGTTCCATGTTAAGCTACCAAGTACCTTAGATCACTTAACCAGCTCAGTTCTGAGAAACCTCTTTAGTTATACTGAAGAGGAATATACACTCTTCTACATGTAAAATAATAAAAGCTATAAGGTATTATGCAAAAGCATATGTTCACTTCAACATATATCTCAAACAGCACAAAAATCTATTCAACTGTATCACACTGTAGAAGACTGCTCATCCCTTGTGCAAGGCATTACAAGAACCTCAGCTGCTGCGTGCTTATGAAATTACAAGAGGTTCATTACTTTTTTGTGCATAAATGAGTTTTGCACAAGATGCAGGAGGAAGAAAATAAGTAATCCTTGCCTGCAGTTGCTCTTGTTCTCACACATTAATTTAAGAGACTTCAGTCACTAGATCCACACAAATTGTGAGAGGGGAAATAAGAAAACATGGCTATGAACTTACCCATCATGTCAAACACCTTCTCACTATACATGGACTGTTACAAAAAGCCATCTTGCACTGCTGCCCTAATACACTGAGAATTCTTACCCTGGTATCTCTGACCATCATCTCATACACACACCATCCACAAATGAAACCTGGCGTTAATTTGCCCCATAAGAAATGATACATGCATTTCCGTATCTCTCCATTTATGCATATATACAGACACATCCATAACTGTCACATCATTTAGTAGTTGTGAAATCAACATCCATATTGAAAAGTACTGAGCACCAAACATCCCTAAATCAGTAGAAAACTTGTAGCTCTCACATGGGACCCACGCCCAGTGGCCTGGTCACTGTTGCTTGTAGTATTTTACCTAGAACAGCTAGGTCAGAAGAGTCCTTCCCTAACATCTTAAAGCTCTGATAGAACAGGTCATCTTAACTTTTAGAAAATATCTATTTCATACCCTCTACTTTTTCTACCTCTCCCAGCTGATTAAAAACAAAGTATTTTCTCAATCCACACAATCACAGACAGTACAGGAAGCATAAATGATTCAATAAAACCACATCTTTCTACCTTTATGCAGGATTAACATGTGTATTCTATTCATGGCTGTTCTGAACACAAAGCAGAAATTTTCTCTCTCAGCTAGTGCTACTACTGGCCACAATGAACAGTACTAAAAGCAGCAGTTACACAGCTAACAGAGGGGACTAGTTGTTCATTAAGTCTTGTAATTGACACTCTTTCTGCCATTACTTGCAGAAATCCAGTGACAGAACAGTATGTGAATTTTTCGATGCTCATCGAACTAGTGACAGCCAATTATATGTTCTTTTAGCTTCACTTTTCAATAAAAATAGACTGATGTATGTTCAGTATGGACAGAGCATATACAGGACAGACTACAAACTGTTATCCTGCAAAAGTTACAGCAATCATGTTTTGTTATAGCTACACATTATTTGCTATTACTAAAGAGTGTACTACTTGATATTTTACTTGGAGGAAAGATTCCAGATACTTCATCACACCTTTATGAGCGAAGTGTATATGCTTTGGTAAGAAGAGAATGCTTAGTATAATCTTCCAAAGTAAAAAAAGAGACCAAGGAGTACAGTAGTTCATAAACCTTCCCTTTTGGAAAACTGGTACAGATCGGCAAAGCTAAACTGCAAAATATTGACTGCTCTGCAGTGCTGCACTAAGTTATGGTATATTCTACGGAGAGGAAAATGAGGTGTTTGCACTGTGTACTTCAGCTAATGATAATCTAGGGCACCCAACTTCAGAAGCTCAAATTCCCTTTTCTTACAAAGTTAAACAGATCTTCTGATTAGGAAGTTAATGAAAAAAATAATTTCCCGAGCTTAATGGGCAAGTACTTGTGAATTGTATTTAGTACAGGTATCTTGAACATTTAACACTGTACACTATGAATACTGTATTCCTATTCAGCAAACACACAGTTTTAAGGAAGTCACAGAAAATTATAAAAGTTATTTGTAGCTGCTAATGCCCTGCTCTTCTCCCAACTCCCCCTCACTGATCAGTAAATCACTGCTCTACAAGAGGATTTTACCCTGAAGTTCAACATACTATGATGGCCTTCTAATATAAGCCTAACCAAAATTTTCTAAGTATCCACCACAAACCAGTGAATAAATGAGCTACTACTTATAAGAAAAAAAAAATAAATAGTGTGGAACTTACCTGCAAGCAGTAAAGACCCCTAAGGTGCAGAGGTATCTAATTTCTGCTTTTGTATATATTACTTGGAATCTGAGGCCAAATCTTCACAGGAAACTCAAAATTCTTAGCTGTCAATCCAGAACTGTCAATGTAGTAGCAACCCAAAATTAAGTTTAATTTTTCTTAACAGGCCATGATCAAGGTATTACCACATCCTTACATTTCAGCTATCCCAGTAGCTCATCTACCATCTAATTACTGCAAACCTCAAAGACAGGCCTGTACTTCAGTACATTACTTGATTAGAACCACAGAATCCTTCTGGATCTAGACTCCAGTGCTACATGTTTAAGTCCTTGACAGCACAGTCCTCTAACAAAATAATCACTGTTACTTCCCTCTGGAACACATTTCACCATTCAAATATAAATACTGAATAAAAAAAAAAAAAAAAAAAAAAAAAGGAACAGTACATACAGAATGAGGAATGAAGGGAACAGATACACCTGTACCTTACAAATAAGAGTTTGATGAAAGTACTCAAAAATACAATATTCCTACTGGTTTTCTTTTTGGAGTACATGCACTTGATACTCATGATGAGTAACTGCATACCAGCCTAATATAAACTCTGGGTGGGAATTCTGTACTTTTAAATTCTCTTAATTATTTAGTAGCTCTAAAGCAAAGGCATGTAATCCGTATGAGTCAAGAAGGTATTTTTTCCCCAAATAATAAGTTTATTCTTAACCTGCAAATACTGGAGAATGGATATTATGCCTAAAGCTAATCATTGCTTTCAAGAAAGGTTTGCGTACATTCACAAGATTAACACTAACAAAGCCGCTAATGAATCCCAGTATTTCAGTTGTCTCTTCCACTGCGTAAAGCTCTACCCCTCTATCTTTTCCAGAATTCACATTGCTTGCGAAGAATTACTTTGTAAGACATTAAAACAGACTCAAAGCCAATAACACCCATTTGAAAGCAAGTTTGTGGCCGAAGAGTGGAAATCTCTCATCTTAAGAGATGTAATCCACCTACTAAGAAAAACAGGAAGCCTTCCTGTCATTTATTCACTCTTGACAAAACCAAAAACCATGTTGTTGAATAGGTAGAATGGGGGAAGAATGCTTCTTGCTTTAAAGCTTTAAAAATGCTCTGAGATACTCTTATTTATGATTTTTCATATGCAACTTAATAGTAATGACTAACAGTGCAGCATTCTAGCCAAGTAACCACTACTCCAAGCTCCTTCCCCCAGCCTTTTACATACCCACAGGAGCACAGCTGACAAATGCACTTCTTCAAGGATGGAACTGTATGCAAAGGCACAGGCAATACAGGAGACATGTTTGTTAAGAAAAACAGTTACGGATCAGGTCTTTCCAAGCAGAACAAAAAAACCCCAACAAAAACACTCTTCAGCAGCAGTTCCTGGAGACAAATTATGTAGTGTCTAGGAAACCCCAGAAGCAGGGACCGAGCACACAACACTAGTACAGGCTACACTACACATCTGAGCTGAAAGGCCCCTTCCCTGGAGCAGCATGCCCAGGTTCCTCTGGTGGCATCCCAACCAGAGCTCTGCAGTCCTGTTTTCAAGCCCCTTCTGACCACAGCATGAAAGCCTTGACAGTCACCTGGGGAACCTCTGTGAAGTCACCACCACCAAGCTCTAGAGCCCAGGTCTGCATGGAACACAGCTGGGCATGTTCCAGGTCAGGCCTTCCAATTCTCTAGCTGTTTGACCATGATGAGATCAACATGTAAACAGGCTATTAAAAAGCACTTCCCTATTAGCTGTTAATGTGTTAGCAGCCACATTATAGCTTTTACAATCAGCCACAAACAATAAAGCTTGTCAAATTCTACTTTAAGGAAGATGTCAAATACAGGTGAAGATTCTTCTTAAAACTTATTGCAACTGTTTTGAAAGAAAGGAGATACACCAAAGCAGAAAAGCAACTTTTTTAGCAATGCTTCAAAACTCTGTAAACACACCAGTCAGCACTTCTACAATAAGTTTATCTGCTGGCACCACAACTTTTACATTCCCACCCCACCACAAGCTATATTATCAGTTACTTATATCACAATGTCATGAACATGTATCAACTATGTGAAAATAACGACATTAATCATACTACATGTCATAATATTTTAAAAGATCGGTGTAAAATATTTATTCAATAAAATGCCTGACAAAACAGGTACTTCAGTGGAAGTTTACAAAAACAGAGCAGACTATCAACAGGTAGAACTGATGGAAATATTGACGAGAAGTCTAAAAAAGAGAGAAGAATCCACTGAAAACAAACCATCAAGTAAACTTGGGATGGGGTTTTTTTTGGAGGGGGGACACGGACAGATGATGGAAATCAGGAGCAAGGTAGAGACACCAAAGTTTTTCCATTTTCTAGGATTATGCCACCTACTCAACACCTGCTATTTTTTAGAACATGCTTAAGAACAAATACATAGTAAATAAGAGTAAATAAGTAATTCTGTACACAGAATGTATGACACGAAATTGGAAGAACCAGAGCAGGCAACTGACATTTCTAAATAAGGAGACTGGAATACAATCTCTGCAAAAAATAGAAAGGAGTGCAACTTCTTCATCTAGACAGTGCTTGGAGAAGATCCTACATGCTCAAGTGAACCATAACTGTACACATACAGTTGTCCTTCTGCTTTAAAAATTTGGTCCTGATGGCTGCTCCTTACTTCTTGACTTCTCATTCAACTTATCTTTATCTGGAAGCAAAAGAGAATTAGTTAGCATTCTATAATATTCAATTAATTGACAGAAATACTGCTTAAAAAGCATTTACAAAAGCATATATGAAATGGTACTTCCAATTTTGGTAACTGTTCCACATAAGATGTGCTGGGTTTTTGTGTGTGGTGGTGGGTTTTCGTAGTGGGGCAGGGGCTACAGCGGTGGCCCTATTAGAAGCTTCTCAAAGCTCCCCTGGCTTAAAGTCAGACCTGCCTTTGCACCAAGGCTGAGCCAATTAGAGACAGTGGCTGCAACTCTGAGATAATGTATTTAAGAAGGGGAACCTGGGAGGAGGACTTGGAGTTGTGAGGATGAGTTGTAAGAACACCTCTGCAAACACCAAGGTCAGTGGGAGAAAGAAAGGAGTGGGAGAAGATGTGCCAGAGTAGAGACCCCCCTTAGCCCATGGTGAGAGGGCAGGCTGTCCCCTGCCACCCATGGAGGTCACAGTGGAGCAGATGCCCACTCACAGCCCCTGGAGGACCCCACACCAGAGCAGGTGGCTGCACCCAAAGGAGGCTGGGACTCTCTGAAAAAAAGCCCCCACTGTTGTAGTTTGGCACTGGGAGGACTGCAACACATGGGAAGGATCCACACCAGAGCAGCATGGAAAGCACTGCAGCACATGGGAAGGACTCAGGTCGGAGAACGTTCATGTAGGACTGTCTCCCATGACAGGGACCTCACACTGGAGCAGGGGAAGAATGGGAGGAGTCCTCTCCCAACTCTTGAGGAAGAAGTGGCAGGACTGACCACATGCCCCATTCCCTGCCCTCTGCACCACTGGCAGGGAGGAGGTAGAGAAATCGGGAGCAAAGCTGAGCCCAGGAAAAAGGGAGGGGAGGAGAAGGTGTTTTTAAGATGTGGTAATGCTGCTCACTGTCCTACTCTGTCTGTTAAGTGTTGTTGTTAGTGTTGAATTAAACTGATGTCCTTTTTTTTCCCCCTAATGAGTCTGTCTTTTGCCCATAACCATAACGGGTGAGTCATCCCTCCTTGTCCTTATCTTAATTCTCCAGCTTTTTGCTTTATTTTCTCCTTTCCATTCCTCAGACAGAAGGGGTGAGTGAGCAGCTGTATGGTGCTCAGTTGCCCTCTGGGCTCAAACCACAACATAAGGTAAAATCATCCGCTATCAGTACAGCCACACTTTTAAGCAAAAGCTAAATTGCAGAAGCCTTTGCACAAAGTGTAATCTCACTACTGCAGACTAGCTTGTTGTGATAAATTTCTAGTACTCCACTAAATACCATCGCTTTTGGTGAGTCTTCTGTATAATCATTACTGACTCATTTTTATTAATGCATTTCAAAATTGACCTCACATGTATCTAAATACTGCGCTACTGGTTAAAGAAAGTTGACACTTCTGTTGGAAATGGGGTGAGAGGGCAGGCAGGCTGGAATGCAGGCTACTTCATAATAAAAATTATATTAATAAAGTATTAGACTATGAACACCTGACTGAACTCACAGAAGTTCCAACTATCTAAAACACATTTCTAAACAGCCAAATTTGTTCACAATAAACACACTATTTCAAACTAACTGTGAATTCTCAAAATTTAACTCCGATTACTCCATTGCTAATACACCTTGAGGGTTGTTTGTTTTTTTTTTTAATAGCTGCAGATTACCTCAGAAAATCAGATTAACATCTTTCCTCCTACTTGCAAGATATTTATACAACTAAAGGAAGCATGTTTCCTTTGCTTTTATGTCTCATCTCCCATAAGGAATAAGCATAGAAATAATATGTCTCCATACACTTCCACAGCACAGTTCAGCTATTCAGAGTAGGTTATATACAGTACTACACGCTGTAGCAGAATGGACAAAAATCTTGTTGCTCAAGTACACAGACACTTACCCTTCAATAGATGTATTAAGTCTGGTGGGATTTCGTTTACCATTGATGCCATTTTCTCCAGATTTTTACAGGATACCAGTAAAGATGAAAGGTAATATTCTCTCTCATTATGAGATTGTGGCGATGGCATTTTGGTGAATTCTTCATCCAGTGAGAAGAGTTCTGGAGGACTGCACAATTCACATTTTCCTATTTTTTCTGGTGAAATGCTTTGGTCTGATCTACAACTTAAAAATTCATCCCCATCAGATGTTTCATGAAGCTCTTCTTCACTTGTAGATGCAGACATTTTCAGCACTTCATATGTGTTGAATGGGGACTGTAGATCTAGCTTTGATTTAATATCCCCCTTATTTTCTGAACCACCTGCTAAGTGCATGCTGTCTATTCCATCAAAATCAAGCTCTGAGCTTGCAGATTTGTTGAAACTGAAGTCACCAAGTTCTTCTGGAAATGTCTCATCCAATATGCCCAACTGGCCAGCTTCAGGACTGGTAGAACTTAATGGTGGAGATACATTCCTGTGCTGCATACTATTCATTATAGAACCCTGAGAGTGGTCTGAAGGTACAACACTTGTTCTGCTACTGTCTTCTGAACAAATATCTAGAGTATTCATGCTACTCTTTACATACTGAATAGTAGGTTCTTCTGTATTGTCTACAGAACTTCTGTTCAAAACAACGTATTTTAATTCTTGTGTTTTATTTCTCTCACTCTCTTGCATTTCAGATGTTTCCGAAGCTGGAGACTCAATGACATGACTTATCCCCATCTGCTCTTGAGGTCCAAATTCTACAGAATTCAACTGGGACTCCCCTTCTGACAAGGGAGGATCAAAGTCAGAGGCCATGCACACAAATCTAGAGTCTGCCATGTCCTGCGTTATAGGTCCAGCATCCATTGGAGCTTCTATCATTACTTCAGTTGGGGCCAGCTCTATGTCTGATGAGCACTCAGTCTGAATAGCTTTTCTCCATGAGCTTCTAATTTCAGTAACTAAATGGAACAAATCATGGTAAAATTTTAGTACTTTCATACACTCAGTGCATTTTTCTTTTGTACCTTCACTAACCTAAGCAATCCAAGAAGGAAGATGCATAGCTGTTTTACATTGCTTATGCTTAGTTTTCTTCCTCAATACAAAGGGGATTCTACACAGGGAAAAAAAAATCTATTTTAAATAAAATTAATGGTATTCACAGCTTATTAGGCCTGTATCTTACTAGGCTCACTATGTTATGTTACAGAGTGAGCCATTAGAACAACCTGCAGCTTCAGTGAAATAATTATCTTTTTGTTGTGTGTCATGTACAATGTCAATGAACTAACCACATTTCTAATCAGTAAGTATTATCAAACCACAGTTTAAGACTTACTCAGATTTTCTGGAGTTCGAGGAATTTCTTTTCTTGTTACAAATGGGTTAAAACACACTGAGCTAATGATATCTTCTAATGCCATTCCTTTTTCTTCACCACTCTGAGGCAACTCAGATATCACTGTTTTTACAACCTGTAGGATGTTAGAGAAGGGCAAATCCTGAGAAAGCAAAATTATAACTGTTTTATCTCTGTCAGTAATGGCTTGATACATTCTCCAAATGATCTGAAGAGCCTGGAATCTCCTGACTCTTCTGCTATTTACTACTTAGGTTCACAATGACCACAGTGTCCTACTACACAAAATGAAGACAGGGGACTGAAATCAGAATTGAAGACAGAAATTAGAATTGAAGTTCCTTTATGAATCAATCTTTAAAATATGAAATTGTGCTCAAATATAATATATTTAAGACACTAGTCAAGGACTGCGTAAGCATACAGACTAGAGCTATATTTATACAGCATTTTATAAACATTTTATATACAACATTTATAAAACATTTTAGCAGATGGAAAATAACTACCATTTCAGTGAAGATTCAATTTGCTTTCAAAATCAAGCTGTGGCACATTCTACAGTAACTCTTGTAAAAGAATTCTTCAGTTAAATCTTAAATAAAAGACCTAAAAAAGGAAATACTTAAATTTTTGCTTAAAATTCTCAAGTCCCTGGTAAATATTTAACCTGCATAACTTCAGAAACAAAAAGGACTGCTGAATTCTTAATATATGCAATGGTTCATAGATTAATGTGTGCTGTGATAAAAATCATATCATGTTTCTACTGAGAATGCTATTCACTTCACCATGATTTATTAACTCCACACGCTCCATGCTTTCAGGGTGTACTTAACTGGGCAGTCATCCCTAAAACTTAGTGACACTATCTAGCAGAAAAAAGTAACTGTTGATGTATGCAGATTACAAGAGGCATTTTATAATGGAATTCGTAATTTGTTCTCTGAATTTAATAACCATTTATTTAAAAAAAAAATATAAATTTTAAATAACTTTTCCTAACCTCTTCTACCAGTTCATCTCTAGTTTTCTCGAAAGGGTCTTCTTTTATGACAGCAGACTCTGTCTGGATAACATGATCACCTCCATTCTGACACATTTCTGAAATGGTAGACTCATTCTTTCCATTTTTTGACATCTTTGGACTCACAGGCTTTTTTTCTCCCTTGCAAGTTTCAATATGCAGGTTCTAGAGGAATACACAGGAATTAATAGAAGTTTTAAACTCAAGTGTCAGAAAATTATCATGAAGAAACTTCTGTACAAATTCTGAACAGCAACGGCTTTAGTCAATAAAAATATTTCAGTCTTAAATTCTATTTTACAATCGTATTTAAAGTAGGATGTAAATAGTGGCTGTACTAAGGTGTTGCACAGAACACAGATGACTCATCTGCAACTATCTTGAACACACTACAGTGAACAATTGCGCAACAACCTACTCTACATCCAAGTTGCTTTTAGGCCCCGTTATAACCCTTAAGTTCACACACAACTTTAAGAAACATCAAAGTCTGACCACTGCTTACACCAGAAAAATTGCTTCAGCAAGCAGTGAATCAGTGACACACTGTAGGTTGTACTGGAAGTCAGGTACAAGTCCCTTCCTGACTCAGATCTGTAAAATTACTACTTAAAACCCCCACAACCCTCCCCCCTAATACTATGTCTAGGCTTCAATCAATGTAAAAAGCAAGTATCTTTGACAGGTAGGAAATTAATAAAGAACCACCTTTTCAATTAACACATCTCTGTTTTCAGATGTTTTTGACGACTCCAAAGGCACTGAAGAGATCCTTAAGGGAGGATGAGGGAGAGAAAGGGGGAATAAAAATAAAATTTAGAGACAAATTAAATGTCTTAGTACAAGGCCATTACATATGTGTGCCCCGTATCTGTCCGTTACGATTTCCCTCAATTCGTCCCGGTCATCAGAAGGCAATTTTACTATAGGGAGAACATGTGACAATTAGAGTAGATTTAGCTCTAGTTGTGTATCAGCCTCCCAAAATTAATAAATTATGCAACTTTTCCACCGAATAACAAAAAGAAGGGATTTTGGGATACATTTTGTAAAGAAGTCTTCTGCAATCAAAGATAACTAAATATTCTTCCTCTGAATTGCCTCTGGCATCCACAAGTCTGTTCCTATATGAACCTACTGATATTTAATGGTCAGCCAGCTACCAAAACCATCAGCCTTTTCACTTCAGATGAGTGTAGTGCTAACTGCATAGCTCTCTAAAACGTAAGATAGTCCTCACTCATCAGGAAGAACGCACCTTAAAATGTTAGTATTTGCTGTTACCTGTCTTTAGAATCAGTAGCAGACAGAAATCCATGCTGTATGAAGTCAGTGAGAGAAATCTGTGCTCTAGCTCCTAACTGTGCTACTTGGACCTTCATTGAGACTTACATGTAAGTACACCTACTAATGCCTAAATACAGGATAGCCTTCCTTTGCTAACTCCCTTTCTCTCCTAGTAGGCCACTCTCAAGTATCTGTAGGATACAGTGTTTGTAAGTCAAAGTTTATGAAACCTTCTTGGACTGAGTAAATGACAAACAGGCCAAAACTTTTTAGAATACCATTGATTTGTGTTCTGTAATTTCCATGAACTGCAGTAAGAGAAGTTAAAGAACAAAGTAATTTTAGAAGATTTATAAGAAAAACCTTGTTGAAAAGGTTTAACACAGTAATTCTGCTTGGGAGTCAAGGGGTTTTGTTTTGGTTTGGCTTTAGTTTTTTTTCAAACACAAATAACGACTCCTGTGAATATCTGGTTTTTTATTCTCAGGATATACTGAACATATATGCCCTCCATCAACCCAATCTGAGAAACAGAATTCTGTTTTCTCTACCCATCTCTTAATGCTTTAAAGAATATAGTTAAAAGTGACATAAAAACCTCACAACTTCACTGATGCACATCCTATTCAGCAACAACCAGTTAATCAATTAGTCACCAGTGGAAAAAAGTTACTTTAGGACTATGAGGTGGATTCGACATGTAAGGAGAGGGCTGCTGAAACAATCTACTAAGGATCAGGAGATGCAATATATTCAATTCCAACAAGTACATTTCTATTTTTTCCACCGTTTTTAATCAACTTCTCATTAACATCCTACCGTCTTGATGGTGATGTTGACTTATCCATCAGAGCTTCCAATGCCTCACCACCTTTTGCATAAGATACTTCATGAATAGAGTCACATGCATCTAGAAAAGCAAGTCAAGAGTTTTGTTATTGCCTCCATTTTTTCCACTCAGGCTTCCCAGGTGACACATGTAACTCAGACCACTTCTGTAGACTATTCATAGGATGCACTTTATGAACAATCCAAGAAAAATAATATATAAGCAGGACAGTGGAATCAATCCTTTTGCTCAGGTACCACCTGCAGTCACAGATGTCACTAGCACCCAGCATCTATTTGTGTTATACACAAAGCGAAACTCCACCATTTTCCCCACCAGCATCACCTACATTATTCAATAAACATCTCTGTGGACATACTCTGTCTGATCAAGGCTGCCTGAGTTCAAGCAAGGCAAGGCACATTGTAAAGGCAATATTTTGCACATTATCAGAGGTCCACATACTTCAGCTCAGGACTCTCTAGAACAGTAATTATCAATTTTGGCATGTCATTTGGATAAACAGTCAAAGTTTAACCTCAGTAGTTCTCTACTAACCCAAAATTTCAGCTTCTGCAAATATTAATGGCATTTCCTTTTGTATTCACCTCAACACCACCTTGAAAATCCAAGCTCACTTCAATAAGTTAGGTGAGGTTAACTTTTTTTTTTTTTTTAAAACCTTGGTATGTCAAGGTATAACATTAATTTTGTTAGTGGCTGGATTCTCAGACCAAGCATCTTAACCACAGAGTAGAGAGAACAGCACAGACACCAGTTTGTCTCAAACTAATCTAGTATTACCAGAAGTTCACAGCATTATTGCATAGTATTTTAATCTTTGGAATTTTTAATGCAAATTACCTTCCATTTTCAGACCTGTAGCTTTTCCTTTGCAGTTTCTAGCCTAATATCTACATACCCTCAAGACCACTGGAGAAGTGTTTTTACCTTTATAACAAAAAAGATCTCCCTATTGCTTTGCACCTTGAAATTTTTCCTAAACAGGACTGCAAATGACACGATTCAAGCAGTCTTCACTCTCCTTTTCCACCCTTGCTTTGTGGCTTCTGATTTATAACTCTATTCTAGGTACAGTCAACACTTTGTCAATAAGCACTACCCAGTAAAACACAACCAGCTCAGCAGTCATTTAGCACGTGCAACATCCATGCCTGATCAAAGTGAGTTCTGATCACTACAGTTAACCTGATGACCGAAAGCAACCAACACAGAGATCAAGTAAGGTCCTGATCAAATGGCACACTTACTGTGAAGTAAGAATTACAGAATGCACTGGAGAAAGACGCTTACCAGGAAAGACACCTTCAATTTCTTTTCCCAGCTGGTCAATGGGAAAAATTTTCTCTTCTTTCTTTCTTTCTTATTACTCCTCCAACCTGAAGCAACTGTTACTGTTAAGAGTGAATGTATTCTCTAGAACCCACGAATGAAACTTTGTACATGGAAATCTGTTTCAAAACCCTTGGTGCAAGAACAACAAAATACCAAACAACTCCAGCATTGTTTTTTTGCCATATCAAAAGCTTTAGAGAGTCTCTGAGATACAAGAAGGTTGAAAAATGTAAAGCAATTACGGCAAGGAGTCATTCAGAACCAGATTATCAGAGACTATCAAAGATACATGCAAACACAAGCAGGGTTCAACTCTGTAAGTATCTTTTAAAAATTGTGGCAGGAGAAGAAGGAGTAGCTTCTGCTCACCCACCTGAAACTGATACTACATGTTGGTAAGGGGCACCATCCTCATCTTCTTCTGCAAGATTAAAAGAAAGGGGTGGCAAATCTCTTAACAAATGCAGTTCCTTTCAAAAGAAAAAAGTTACACAAGCAGGCTGAAAAAAATCTGCATATCAACAGCAATTAAAAGACAATTATTTACAACAGTTTTTCTGCAAACCAGCTGTTTGACTAAACATGAAACTTGTCCTCTCTCTGCTGGGTAGTTAAGACAAGGGTGTAACCTCAGACTCCTGTATCAATGTGTCACAGTAAAAGTTACAGTTCATTCATCAAGCAGATCACATTAAAAGGGAAAACCAGAACTCAGAAGATGTTCAGACTGACAGCACATGAAAGCACAATTTCCACAGGGGGATGGATACGGACAAAACCAAAACCAATCAGCTTGCTCTTATGCTGATATACTGTCTTGACAAGATGGTTCCATAACCCATCTCAAATGAATACATTTGACTTAATGGCAGCTAATGTATCTTCTTCAAGAAAGATTATAAAAAGCAATTTTTGCTATTGTGCTACCTGATTCCCTAATCTCACATACAAAGCTTAAGTGTTGCATCAGAACACAACAGCTTGGATGTAAAACCTCTCTCACCTTCACTCTCTTCCCTAGAATCAGATAAATTGAACACTACTTACCTCATCCTGATCTAAGATTAAATTAAAAGGACACAGGCCAAGATAGTTTTTCCACTTCACTTCCCAGTCTTCCTGTTTTCTAGAAATAGATCCACTCAACACACAGTGATGTTTCTCTAGTTTTAGGCTGTAACATGAATGTGAAAAATGAATATAACCCATCTGCTGGTGGAGATAACAATTCTGCATAGATGGTGAGTATTATGTGTTCCCCTTAGCCTGAAAAATATTTTGTATGTACCAACTTATTCATACATTTCTGCATTCACTAAGAACTAAGTGAATTTCACAACCTAAAAAGCAGCTGCTAGGTAGACTTTATGTTTCTTATAGCAGAGTTGGAAGAACTATATTAAAACACATTCACACAATGCAATGCACACTTTAACTTTCCCTAAGCCAGTTTCAGATAGTTTTAAAATCCCAGAACTGATTACCATAAAAAACCCCAAACAAATGAAAAAAATCAAACCATCTAGCAAATAAGGTCCCCAGGACAAAAAGCCTAAAATATTAATGAAGCAAAGGCAAAAAGCTGAAGTCACCTAGAGAAGAATCTCAAATCTTAATCTTAAAAGTTAGACAGATGATCAATACAAATGTGCACTTCCCAGTGGCAAAGGAAAAAGACCAATGTGTTCTCACTACAAATGTTATTATTTTAGAAAAGACTCCAAGGTTGGAAAACATGATCCTTAGACTAAAGATCAAGGAACCAGAGAAAATTTCCAGACAATTACCTCTTTGCTTCCAAACGCTGTAGTAACTCATTGAAGGACTTAATACTATTCTCAGTGACCACACATTGGTTAAATTGACTACGTTCATCTCTCAATGTCTTCAGGGCTTCATTTAATAACTGAATGACTGTTAAGAAATTCAGTTCTTCAGCTTCATATAAATTTCCTGTACAAGTCTTGAAGCATAGGAAGAAAGAACAAAAAGAATTAATGAATATCATCAGTATCACAAAGTTATGTCTTCTGTATCAAAGCAGTGATACGACGTTCCACTTTGTATTTTGATTCAGTTCCTGACAGATTAATTTTTAAAAAAACACATTCTAAATTTAAGTGTCAGGTTTGTTTTCTAGAATCAGCTGCTTGAAAGAAGCCTATAAAGAAACATAAACTAATAAAACTTCAACTAATGAGATATTCTGTTTACCTGCTCCCCCAACAGATGTGGCAGGCCTAAACAGCACTATATACTACAGTGGACAACAAAAGCCCATTAATTAAAGCAACAGTTAAACTGGTCAACCTAGTTTTAATGTCTAAACAAAGAAATCAAGTACTGAGGCAGACTTACCCATGCAGTTATTGAACTTAGAAAGTTAATGGTTGAGACATAACCAATACAAAACAGCAGCATAATCACAACAAATTTTACATGCATTGTTAGACATATCTTCTCCATCCTTGAGCAATCATCTGTCACCACCTGTGAAGTCTGCTTTGAGGGTTTTTTTTAAAGGCATCTTATTACACCCCTGGGGACTAAAAAACCAATACAATTTAGCAAGGACTAAAATTACTTACTTGGTATATGTCACTTTCAAGTCTGTGAGCCAACAGTTGTGGAACACTGAAAACAATGTTAGTTCCATCTAAAATGAACTGATCAACAGAACCTTCAAGTACAAAATCCACAACTTCCTTTTCATTTTTGAGAGATGTAAGCATTTCCATTATAAGTGTCCACATACTGCGGACCTTAATAGACAAGGACAAAAATGCTATGTTAAAACGTTTGCCATAATAACTATGATTACAAAGTATTAAAACAGCACAAAGGCACATGACAGTAGGCTAGCACAATCGCAGGCAGACACGTGGAAATGAAAGTATCTGAGTAAGCATTGCAGAAATCTAATAGAGTAGGCTGCCACAGCAGAAAAAAAAAGCTCACCTTTTGAATTCTTTCAGTTTTATCATTTTTGCTTTGGTCATTTTGTTTCATCCTATATGCACCATGAAAAACAAAAGTTCAAGTGGACCACAATGAAATTACAGTTCATATTTCATAAAATTGATAAATCAATTTTATATATACTAACTTAGTTACAAGGAAAAACACTTACTTGGAAGACCTTGTGTGCAGGACTGAATATTCAGACTTTATCTGTTTTATTTCTTTCTTTAATAGCCTAGGAAAAAAGTTAACAATTACACTACAGATTTTTAAAACCAAGTTTCTTCTAAGAATTCATAACAATCACCAATATGCTCATTCGTTTCAAATCTACATACTGAGGCATTTTTGGAACTTGTAAAAGAAATTTATCCTTGACTGTCTCACCATGACTTTGTGCACAAAGGCAGTCAGGAAAGCCACTAAGGTTATTTGTAAATTAAGCAATGTAGCTGTCAGTTATTCTACTGCAATGGAACAGCTTTTATTAGAACCAAGAACAGTAACAAAGTTACTAGAAAGGTACAATATCAATATAAACCTCCAAATATATTCAGCAGCTGGACAGTACCAAATCCCTTAGTTTCAAAAAAACACAGAACACAATACTGGAGTACAGGAAGCTGGATGACCAAAGTTCTTTTGCCAAAGCGCTTTAATTAAATTATTAAGCATTTAAAAACAGTAGCCTGATGTTCAGAAACACTGTGTGCATGAATGAGACTGAAATCTAATGAATCTTCAGAGCTCTGATGCCTTGTTAATAGAACACTGCATTTTTGAAGGGTACCACTCACAAGGTAAGCAAGAGCACTAACACCTCCCAAGCAAGGTGAAAGGAGATGCAAAATTAATAGGAATCAGAGAACTTTAGGAGACTTTGATCTCTAGAAATAATATTATTGAGCCTTCCATTAAAAGCAGAGCCTTATGTGATAAGAGTATCATGGAATGGTTTGGGTTGGAAGGGACCTTAAAAGATCACCTAGTTCCATGGGCAGGGACACCTTCCACTAGAACAGGCATCTCAAAGCCCCATCCAACCTGGCCTTGAACGCTGTCAAGCCACAACCTCTCTGGGAAACCTGTTCCAGTGTCTCACCACCCTCACAGGAAAGAATTTCTTCCTCGTATCTCTTATGAATCTACCCTCTTTCAGTTTAAAACTGTTACCCCTTGCCCTGTCACTACACTCCCTGATAAAGAGTCCCTCACCATCCTTCCTGTAGGCCCCCTTTATGTCCTGGAAAGCTGCTATAAGGTCTCCCTGGAATATCGGGCTGTTCAGAAATTAATTGCCGATTTCAACTTGTATGTTTGAAGAGGCATATCTCAGCTCAGAATAAAATGTATTAATCAAAATAAAAACCATTAGAATCAACATATTTTTTTCCAACAAGAAACAAGCCTATTTATTCCGATTGCATGAAATTCTGGACTTCTGGAGGTGAGGAAGTTACCGAAGACAGTTTCGGCCTCCCCTTGGTTTCTGAGGCATCTCCCGCACAGGAAGCTGTCAAGATGCTTGAAGAAGTGATAGTCGGTGGGCGAGATGTCTGGTAAGTACGGTGGATGAGGCAAAGTTTCGTAGCCCAGCTTGTTCAACCGCTGCAGCGTCGAAAGTGCAACATGTAGCCACGCGTTATCGTGGAGAAGGATTGGATCCTTTCTGCTGACCAGTGCTGGGCGCAGCTGTTGAAGTTTCTGGTGCATTTCATTGATTTGCTGGGTGTACTTCGCTGCTGTGAGCGTTTCACCCCGATTCAGGAAGCTGTGATGGATTAAACCAGCAGCAGAGCACCAGACAGTCAGCATAACCTTCTTCTGGTGCAGATTCGGCTTTGGGAAGTGCTACAGAGCTTCATCACGGTCCAACCACTGAAAAGATCACTGCTGGTTATCATAGAGCATCCATTTCTTGTCGCTCGTCACAATACGGTCGAGAGACCGGTTGTTCTGGCTGTGAAAAAAAAGCGCCGACGACATTTCAAAAACAGCGATTTCTGTGATTCTCATTCAATTTGTGTGGCACCTATTTGTCGAGCTTCGACTTTCCAATCTTCTTCAGATGCTTAGAAACAGTTGATATGCTTACCACGAGTTCTTTTGCAAGTTCTCAATCAGTTGTATAAGTATCTGCTTCCACCAGAGCCTTCAATTCATTGTCGTCAATAGCAGAAGGACGTCCGCGACCTTCTTGATCTTCAAGGTCGAAATTGCCACCTCAAAATTTTTGGAATCAAAGTTGCACTGTCCATTTGTTAACACTTCCCAGGCCATATACCTCATTGATGTTTCGAGCATCTTGCACTGCATTACGTCCAAGTTTGAACTCGTAGATCTGGTGAAACTGCTGGTTTGACATCTGAACTTCAAACCTCCAAAATTTGTCAAAAACGCAGTTTATATTATAATTTAATGATACAGCATGAAAGTTCATAATATGAGCTTTTCAAAAATATGTAACAGTACACCAGTCGAGAAGGTATTATTCCTGAAACATATACAATAAAAATCACATCACAAAACGAAAATTAATTTCCGAACAGCCTAATAGCTGGGGCTAGACCATGACAACCCTACAAACCATCAATTAGAGCAGGTAAAGGAGGAAAAAATCTGAAGTTCAACAGAACTCATGATATAAAGCGATGTGGACTCCTCAAAACGTTTTAAAAACACACACACAAAAGTCAGCTTTTATAAAAAGACTCTGTTCCTTTAAATGCATTACTTACGCTGCTTTTCTCTCATATTCCTGAATTATAAAATATTCCCTTCGAAAAATGTGCAGAAGTTTACTGCATGCAACTCTATGTCTTGCAAATGCCATGTACGTATCCTCAGGTTCCAACTCTACATCTTCAGCAAAAGGTGTATCAGTGCCTAAATGAAAGTTAATATTTGAATTATATCACTCACTTAGCAAACAGACAACTTCCACACCTGAACTGGAAGAATGACAAATCAAGACACTCATTTTACCTGGACTGAAAAAGGGTATGCAGTGCCTTGTCTTTTTTGCCAGCTCTTGCTGTTGTATGTCTTTTCATTCCCTGACTCTCACTCCCCCTTCCCTGTTCTTTAGGGTCACCAAAACAATACAAGATGCCTAGAACATACAGTTCTGAGTCTTCGGAATTCCTCAAGCTGTGAGAAAGAGTACAGTAGAGTGGTCCAATACTTTTCAACAAAACCATTGTTAATGGTAATGGTATACAGCATTACACAGAATAACCTTGGAGCAAGACCCATAATGCCGTAAAAAGCAAAACAATCTACACGGTTCTACCAGCAGTAGCTCTATACAAGTGCACAGAACCCTGTGAAAGATTTTGAACTGAGCAATCAGAACTACTTAGAGCTCTTGGCTTATATTAAAGACTTGACAGATTCACTGTTACACATGACAAATGAAGCATTTTTATTGCTCCATTACAGCTTACCTACAGAGTTCAGCTTCATGTCCTCAACCATTGCGTGTCTCGCAAACAAATACAATTGTTGAAAACATTTAGGATTATCAGGAGAAACATCTTCAGGTAAAATCTGAGTAACATCGCCTTCATTCTAGAAAAGTTAAACCGGTTTTAAACAAAACTGATCTAAGAAATAAAGCTTAAACAACAGCCATCAAACATTTATCTGAGTACCAAAACACTGCAGTCGACTTGCTAGCAAGCCTGATGCAAAGATTAAGTACTTTGCCACCACAGCTGATGTCTACTCTAGTGAGCAAAAGAGACTATAACTTTTTGAATGTTCCCTGCATAATCCCTAGTTCTGTATGCAAGACAGTTTCAATGCAAAGACTGACATCAATGATGGGTGAATGTTAGAAATCTCTGCCCTCCTCACTCCTAACTGGTAACACTACCTTTAAAAATATATTAAGGGGGTTTTTTCATATTTTTTACTGAAGTCATTAATCAGCGTACTTTGTTCTGCTTTTATCTTACTCGGAGATACTACATTGTTGGCTTTCACCCTGGCCATTAGTACTAAAAAAAATCAAAGTACATAAAGACCTGATTTATAGAACTATCAGGAAAACAAAGGCAGCATGAGAAGATAACATAATAACCAATGATACCTGAAACAATCGATTTTGGTTTGCCTCTTTTCCTTTAGAAAACTCACCTTAAACTTTAGTTCCTTTCCCCATATATAAGGAAAGACAGGTTCTTGATGCATCTGAAACCATTTTCACAATAATAAACACCTTTCCGGGCAACTTAGACAAACACCTCTCAGGCTGAAGATAATTATTCTTACCTAGAGCTGAGGAACCCTTAAGACTTGTTTAATCAAACCCCATTATCCAGAAGCAAGTCACAGCAGTTTCAAGAAACAACATTAAGTCTCTGTCACCTAAATTCCACCATGCCACCCTTTTATCCTCAAAGAAATCTTAAGATCAAGTATATGAAATAAGACACAAGGCAAAACTGAATTCTTTGGTAAAGCAACCTTATTTAAAAATCCTTTTTAAAAGCACTACATATTCTCTCTCAAAAAAAGAATGAAGTCACAGAAACCAGTAAGAGCATCAATTTCCACTCTTCATAATACTCACCATAACACTCTTTAGCCACATACAGCACTGCTTCAATACAGAATCATCGTTTTTTTCTAGAGGGACATCCTCTCTTTCCATTTAAAAAGCATGGGGAAAAAAGAAAGAAAAAAAAAAAGAAAGCCATTTCAAAACACATTCAAATATTCAGTTACTTAAATAGCCATTATAAGAACAACACTAAAGAGAAAAAGATTTCTTGGTGATGCCTCCTGGTGGAGCCAGAAAATGAGGCAATATAGCCTAGACCAAAAGTAGCTTGTTTTCTTGCCATAATAAGTTAAATACAGACTATTTGATGGGGATTTGTCTGCAGCTCTTTTTAACTCAGGAAAAGGGAAGAGGAAAAAAAAAAAAAGGGGGGGTCAGAATGCTGACAATTTTCATATCACTTGTATTCCTCCAGACATCTATCATAATATGTAAGCTAAAACAGCTCAGCTCTACGAGGAAAAACATTAAGGAAGACGGGAGTCTTGCTATGTTGAAGATCCTGGCAGCAATTCATACCTGGGAAATGTTGCTTATTTGGTCTGGGAAATGCAAGGGAAAGGTAGATTACTTTGCAGCTATTAAAGTTTTTACAAACTCAGCAAATTACAGATACTATCAGAAACAACTTTAATTAAGGCGAGGCTTCTGACACATTACTGAGTTATAATCAGAAGGAAACTAATCCTCTGACTGTATGTTCTTCTTTTCCTTCATTCCCCATGAGACCACTTTTTCTCCCCTTCAACAACTGCATAAATTATATTCTTGATTATGTAGACAGCGGTAGCCTCACAAGCCAAATACACACTTCTGCACAGGACTATCAGTTTACCAGACAAGAAGAGGGCAATGACAGTAAGTGCACTGCTCTTTGGGTTATCACACGTGTGCTTAAGATGCAAATAACGGGCTACATGAGTAGTTAGGATGCCGAATTAAAATAGCGTTTCTACTGTTCTCTTAAGATTACAAAATACAACTTCATATTAAAGTGCTACAAGTTATACATTGGATGCTTTATTTTCTGCACAGCTAAAAGTATACATCCTTCAGCCCATTTAAGAAAGTTGAAATCATTTCAGTGAGAGCATCTTCTCTCAAAGAACTTTTCAAACCAAGAGGTACAAAGCCAATCGGTTCACTTTCTCCATGCGACTCTGCAGGATGCATCCACCGGAGAGCAGGAGTTACTGCCGTATCTGGGTTTCCTGTACTCAGGCACAGGTAGTGCAGACCACCACGGAAATTCAGGCGTTTCCTCTGTGTTACGTCAGGCTCCTCGGCGGCCACGGCGAGACCGCGCCCCACGCCTCCTCTTGAGGCCTGCGCTGCTGGGTGAAACCCAGGGCCCCGTTCGGTGGCCGGAGGTCACAAAAGAGCCACCGTCCTCCACCTTCTTCTCATTCCCCGTCTCTCCCTCGCACTTACTCTGATATCAGAGTCGAGTCGCTGTCGTCAGCCCCCTTCTCGACGAAGCCCATGGCCAGCATGTAGAGACGGAGATGGTCGCGCTCCCACTCGCCGTCCATAGTGAGCGCGCAGAGGAGAGCGGGAGCGGAGAGCTGGAAGGAAAGAGCGCGGCCGCTAATGGCCGCCGAGCAGCCCCGTGAGAGCGGCCGCCGCCATCTTCCGCCGCCCGCTAAAACTTCCCGCGCGCGCGCGGCCGCCCACACCCGACCTAAC
>NW_020799143.1:21275302-21286239 GCF_003259725.1 Athene cunicularia | reverse complement strand
CTCTGAGGCCGCCCCGGGGAGGCCCCGGGCAGCGTGAGCTGAGCGTAGAGGGCGTCACGCTTTGGGCAGCGGTCGGACTAGCCGGCCTCCAGAGGGCCCTTCCAATCTAAATTATTTTGTGATCAGATTACAAAATTCAGCGCGAAAACCAAGTAAAACTCGCACCGGCAGCAGGCTGTGTAGTTCAAACTTTTATTCCAAGGCATTTCAGTGACTAGACTTAAAAGTTTTTTCACAACAACCAAGTGATCCAGGACAGGAGAGCAGAGGTGCTGTCTCACAGCCGTGCCGATGGCCGACTAATGTTTCCGCAGCAGGGCAACATCTCCAGGCTTGCTGCAGTCATACCGGCAACATCGAGGAAATCTCTGCGGGAGGAGGTCTGCCTGATCCTCGAAAGTAATGCAACAAGCCTGATTCCAGTCCAGTTCCCGTTCACCTCAGCTCCTATAGAAGTCACCGTGTGCAAGCAAATGTGGATTCAACATTCTTTAGCAAGTAGTGGATTGAAATTTTATTTAAACATTAAAAGATCATCACTGTCACCAGAAGTATCCCTACCTTCAGTTCCTTTTCTTTTACAGTTTTATTTTGTGCCCTCCATTTTCCCTTGGTTTTTACGGTCTCTTTCCCTTTCAACTGTCATCCTTATTCCTGAAAAACTTTCCTTTTTAAGCATTTACCTTGTTCTAGTCTCAGGCCCCACAACTGACAGCATCACCAAAATTTTTGGAAACCGAAGGCATGTAGAGAGTAAGGAAGTCCTGTGCATAAAACACTCTACCAAAGGGAAGCTCTGTGCTTCTAAACTCAGTAGGTGCAAAGCCTAACAAAAAGAACCTGAGACCATCTGAGACAAAAGTCTTTTACACCTTTGAGCAGCAAAGAGGTAGAAGCAGAGGTGCTTTTCATGTAGACTGAAAAGGGGAATTCTGTGGTCAAATCCTCATCAACTCCTTTTGTTGGCAGCCCTTTACGCAAAGCACTGCAGTGTTCTCATGGCTGCTGCCAGCAAGAGAACAAATCATTAACAAAGATGAGATCAGCTGGCTACACTGGTTAGGCTATACCTGACTTGTAGAATAGGAGCTTGACATTTGTGCTAATGAATTAATGTAGCATACATTCCTTGAGTAGAATAAAAAATCAGAATCTTGATGTAGTTAAGTGAAACAGTAATGATTTTTTAAAAAATCCCCATAGTCCCTACACTAGGCAGATTCATCTTTCAAAAGGAGAAATCTAAGTTAAACATGGTAAAAGCACATTGTATCAAAAAGACGGTTTTATGCTTCTTTTTAGTCAGCTCTTTGCCCTGTAGTGTAAGGGCCATTTGTGCGTGTAAAGTCTTGTTGGTCATCTTCATCCAAATCCAGAATGTCTGGGATATCATCTGACTCTGAAGACAGGTCTGTGATAGTGAAATCTGGAACCTGCATAGGAATAAAATTTCAATCAATTTAAAAGTAAAACTAAACAAATTTGTGGCATATTCCTCACTGAAGTCAGGAGACAAGGTGCTCAGCATCTCTAGAAATCAGACCCAAAATACTGAATACAGAGTGAAATATGCTCAGCCACATATGAAACACAGGACGTTAAGACAGACCAAATACTATGCAAAACGTTGATCAGTTGCTTAGAAAACAGGATTTCATAGTAGAGATGGAACAAAGCTTAATTTAGTGGAGTGTGTTTAGTGAAACCAGTGACTGGAAAATTAAGAATATTTTTTTAACTTATTTTGCCTTTCTTCTTTCCTTGGAAGCAGTGGACTATACAAAGGAACCTGCCCTGAAGAGCTTGATATGGATTGCTCTCTATGGCTCTGCCTGCTCTCCACATCAAACCATCAATAATCTGGAATTACAATCCCACTTTGGCCTCTTTTAACTGCATGTATAGTATTCTGTACTGTTAAGCAGCACCAGGTTTCAGGAATTGCCAGAGACATTACTGGACACATGGATGTTACACTTCTAAAAATGTTGGCTAAGACACTTAGGAGCTTAAGTCCCAACCCTTAAGTCCCCTTAGTAGGACTTAGATTACTTAGGCATTTCTGAAAAATGGGATATAATTAAGCAATTTACTCATAAGCAAAAGTTTTTGGACCCAAATGAAAAATACTTACACCTACAGTTTTGATACATGGTTAGCTTTGCTGTTGGTGATGGAGTCAGGCAGAGTATCAGCACATAATGATTGCTGCGTGCTAGCAGGACTTTGGTTCTGCATGTACAAAGAAGCAGCAGTTTGAAGAGGCTTCTAGGCATTTGTGTAACTTAAGCTCAGTGCTGACTGAAGAAGCAGTTTTAATCCACTTCCTAACTGCAAAACATCTTGCTTATGACTTACTTCTATGAAAGACAATATGCAAGACAAACCTATGCTTTCTTTGCCTGCTATGAAGACATGTCAGAAGAACAAAGAACATTTCAAAAGATAAAGGGTTTACTGTTTCAGCTATCAGGTTGTAGATAACACTGAAGCACTGAACGTGAATCACTGAGTTCCTTAGAGTAGGTAGCCATAGGGCACCAGGAACTTAAAAATATTAAAATATTGAGCTTCAGAATTTAAGAAGCATGTCACTTACCAGGCACTAGTGTGAATACAGTGAAATGCATAGACTGCTTTAAGAAACTAAGCTTGATCAAAATGACATGAGTCATCTTTGTCTCCTAAAAAATCAAAAAGCACTGGGAATGGGGGGAACACATCTTTGTACCAGGAAGAATTATCTTGCATCTTTTTGCATATGATAGTTTACCTAAAACTCTACTGCACTTAGAGAAATCAACAAGTTTTCCCATTATCAGTATATGACCCTGTATTTCACTCTGCAGTACAAATGGGGATATCTTAACAAGTCTAAGGCCAAGTAGTCCATATGCAAACTCATTTAAGAATGTGCCCAAACAGATGGTTTAAACAAGTTGTTTCATTCTCTATTTACCCTAAGCAGGGTACACGAAGTTGTTCAGTAACTGTGTCTGACCAGTGATAATTTTCACATATCCTAGGTTGAAGACACTTTTATTACTTATATCCATGTTGTTTTTACTCAAATTTAAGTTTGTGATTTCTTCATCTCCTCAGTGTGCACATTATAAGCAGCTGACTCCTTTAACATACTTGTAATATGTTAATATTCATGAGAATTTCAAATTGGAGTTTATCTGTCAGCATCAGAGTAAAACAAGCTTGATGTTTGTAAAATTTATCTGTTTTGAACATGCTAAATTGTAGTGGAATAGCATATTCTGACATCTGCACCAGTCTAACAAAAACAATGCAAAGCCCCTGGTATTGTGGGCTTGATTAGGTAAAGGACCTTCACTTCCATATCACTTCTCACAGTTGATAGAAAGTTGAAACAAAGCAGTAAGTCAGTTCTTGCAACAAAGAATAAGGCCAGGTATTACTCTTTTTCATGCCATTTTTCTGTAAGATGCAGTTAGATCATTTACAGAGAATAGTAAAAGACTTGCAAAATCCTTGCATGAAATAGTGCAAAACATACTTCAGTGTTTTGCTGTCTTCATATACAAATGTTAATGCTGATACTAACTTAACTTTAATCAATTTCTTCTTGCTTAATTACAGAATTGAACCACTAACAATTTGAGAAATGTTTCTTATTTTATGCACTTTCAGAACAAGCACTTATTTTTAGTCATCAGAGACTGTATCATCCAATAGAAATAAGATTTCCATCTTAGTGTGAAAATAAATATATTTAACAAAACAATGTGCACAATACCTCCAGCAAGCTGTTGCATGTAAGACTTTCTGATCATGGAAATTACCAACAGATGATGCTTTAAAAATAAATTAGGTTCCATTATCTCTTTATAATTAGTAGCTGAGTTTTTGGGGTAGTTTTTGTAGGTTTTTTTAAAAATAAAAATAAATTATCAGTTGTTTCCAAATCCTTCAACCTATTTTACTTGCTATTAATTGTACTATAAGTTGCAGTTTGGAAAAGATTATTTCAAAAAAAAGGCATCTTAAGAAATGGGAGAGATTTCAAAAGCTTTCCACCTTTCTTTCACTTGAGACAAGTTAGCTCTATCTGTGCAGCTCCAGTCCTTATACAAACCTTGTAATTTGTGTTTGACCCATGTGTATGCTGCTATAAATATGTTTGCAGAACTTTTATACCATATGGAGCTATTTATGAATGCTTATATTTAAAACTTTGCTATGAAAGTCTTATTGGCAATGATAGAATAGTAGTTGTCTGTTAAATGAGCCTGGAAAGAGGAAGTGTCAGCTAGCATGAATGATTTTTGAGTGATCTCTTAAAGAGAAACAATCATTTTCTGAATTGTAAATAAACCCTAAATAACCTTACCAGGGATTATTACTTTTTTAGTATTATAACCTTTACTATCCCAGCTTTTGTGTGACTAGCAGCCTTTGACACTGTTGTTTCATCTACTTTATCTGCTTTGCTGCAAATACATACTTCCTATCATTTTCAGCATATCTAGTCTATCTTTTTAAAAAGGTTCCTAAGAGAATTCACAGCTTTCTAGCACAAACCATAGTCTAAAAAGTGGATTTGGACTAAGAGCAAGTAAGTTTCTGTGCAGTATAGCTGAGTTGCACAATATGTGCAATTACAGATAAACAAGATGGCAATAAAAATTTATTAACAGGTTCTGCTCTACTAATATCTTAGGTTTTCCTCCTTCTATTGGAGAGTTTTCAGCCATTACTAGCATACACTTCAACATCAGTCCACTGTGGCAAAAAAAAAGATGGTTTTGGAAGGTCTCATCATTCTTGCCTCCAGGGGGCATTTTAATAGTCAGTCACACTTAACTATGCTAGAGAAAAATACCAATTTATTTCAAGCTACAGCTGCAATTCAGTTTAAAAATTCAGTGCTGTCCTTATTAGGAGGGTCTAATAATTTCAATCCAGATACTTTTATTCAATATAATAAACCAGGAACATACTGATTTGCTGTTACTCAGCCCTCTTTTCCTCCAAGGAAGGGTTCCTAATTCTATTGGGGGTGTGGATAGAAACTTACACACTTTTGAGGGGGAGAGGGGCAGGATCCAACAAAACAACCACACGCCACAATAACATGATACAGGAACCTGCATACAGCATTTTGGTGTAACAGGCTATTAGTACAAGCATTAGGTAAGCATTTAACCAGGCATTCCTCTGCAACCACCCGTTGTAGGTCAACTGTCAGAAGTCAAAGTAACTTCTACAGAGGAGCCACTCAACAGTGCATGGTAAGGGAGAAATGATTTGAAGGTCTAGGCTGGTAACATTTTTTCTTGCTCTCTACCTCATCTTCCTGCCGACATTCAGTACAGCTGGATAGCCATCTAAGAGACTATGAAACAGTAGTGCAACTTACAGCTGAACAAAGAGATGTATTGCTCTTACATTAATACTAGATGGTACTGTTTATTTCTGTCCTCAAAAGACAGTGCAGTTTGAATATCTTATTTGATTGATCACCTCAGAATAAAGGACCACAACCTTCAGATTTTAAAATGCATGTAGGAATGGGAATTCCCTTCTCTGAACTGCCAGGTGCTCCCAGACCTGTTCCTAGTCCCATTGAGTTCCTGAGCACCCCACAACCATAGATGCAATCTACAAATTTTATTGTAAGTGGAGATAAAGGATAGTCTATAGCTGGACTCAATAAATATTTAAAGTAAACAGAATGAATTGCTGAAAGAATTCCGCAAGTCTTAACTCAGGTCCTGGAAAGGTCCTCATCATGAAAAGGAATCTTTCATCATCTCATGTTATTTCATATTAAACAGCCCCCTTACAAAAAACCACATTTTTTTAAAGCTAGAAGTTACAGAATCTTTATCTGTAATCCCTTGTTATAATTTTGTGCTTAGAACAGTCTTCCTAACAGTTCTAGACCAACCCTGGCTCAACAACTAAGCAAGGCCTCTCACATTAGAAGACAGCTAGACAACATGTAATTTGCTTTAGTGCCCACATTGTACCAGATGGAAGTATTGTTTCATGTAGCACTGTATCACTAGGTGACAAGCTCCCTTTGAACTGCATTTTGCTTCACACTATCTGGTGACCTCTCTGAAAATGGTGACCAGCACTTCCAAACAAGATGACTGCAACTCAAATTCGCACAGGACGTGTTGAGAACAGACACAAAACTTACCTGGACAGGGCTACACTTAAGAAAGCTTATTTCTTACTGACTGTAATACTGTTCCAGAGGAAGGGTTCACAGGATTTACTAAGGAAAAATTCTATCCATGTAGATCAGCGTTAATGTACATTAGTCACTCAAGTTCAAAGGAGGGTAAATAAACAGGTTAAAACTGGTGTTTGCAGCTAAAGGAGTACATACTGTTTATAGGGAGCCAGCAGCCAAAGCAGGTAGCTGACAGCCTCAGGCACACAGAACACCTACTGCAAAGGCAAGACAGGGTTTTTTTTGTCCATATCCTTCCCAATGTTGGAACATCAATCAGCTCAGAGCTTAGGTCATCATTAAAGGCAGGCAACAGTGAGCACCAAAAAAGCAGCAGCAAAGCTAAAACTGAATGGAAGAATACACAGGAACTCAAAGGGAAGGAGGAAATGCTGCAGCTATATCTTACTTATCTATACATACACAAATACATTTTTTAATGCATGTCTACTTCATTTGCATTTCAAGCTTGCTTTCTGCTAGACCCAGTTTGAAGGATTCACAGAACAGCAAGTTACATTTGTTTTAAACACCACTGAAATGGAGACAGACTTTAGCTACTGAAGCATTTATTACTAACATACAAAATGAATTACAAAAAGAGGGCTACAAAAAAAACCAACAACCCACACAACAGCAGGCACCTCAATACAAACAGCATGAATCTTGTCTCTACACTGCATGTTAAAAACATGTATGGATAATGATTTGGTCATTCACTGAAACAGGCTCCATAGGAAAGTGATCGTGGCACCAAGCCTGTCAGAGTTCAAGTTGTATCTGTACAATGCTCTGAGTCATGTGTTTTACTTTTAAGCAGTCCTGCAAGGAGCAGGGAGTTGGACTTGATGATCCTTATGGCTTCCTTCCAACTTGAGATATTCTGTGATTCTATGGTCATGTTACTGTGTTATACAGTACTTAAGATTATATAGTTAATAATACACTGTCATAGCATTTAAGTAACTCCAGCTGACTCATTCAGAAACCCCACTTTCAGCTTTGGAATTCTGCACTCCAAACACTTTTGTCATGAATTGTGTACCAGTAGAATTTGAAACAGTCAGATCTGTAATAATCAAATGCATGACTCTGCAGCAAACATGAAATTTAAGCGTAGCTAGACTGTAGGTCTTTTAAATGCATTTTGTAGTACGTAAGGCTTTCACATCACTAGTACAGATTAAGCAATAAATCTAATGCTTTTAGCTATGTTAGGTTTCTTAGACTAATGGTATTAATAGCATTAATAAGCTTGGTGAGGTTTCTTGACGAACAAACAAGGCATCTTGTCAACTGTAAGCTGTCAATATTTAGGCACTCAAGACAGTCTGAATTTTTGGAGTGGCTCAACTACACAGAACAATACAGCCAATGTGTGAGAGTGTCCTTCCTTTGTATCATTCCCCCACTTCTATGTTTATGGATTTTGCTCCAAGGCTTTTGACAGCTACACTTGCTAAGGCCACTTGTTTGGTCAGTCAGCAGAATATATGCATGCTATGCAGTTTATTCATCAGTGTGTTCAGGCTGTTTGTCTTTCTGGCTGGATTTTTCCTCCCCTTCACCTTTGCTCTCAGCATGCTGAATGCCAGGCAGTTGTGGGTAAAAGGGACCTACCAGCCAGTTGAGCGGCGTGTTGTTAACAAGATAATCCATCACATCATCCAGAGACTCCTTCATTTTCTTCAGCTGTCCTTTGCTAGTGGTAAGAAAGCTGTCTGATAACTCTTGGAAGGAGGATGCTGACCAAAAGCTCTGGTAGACATCACCTGCCATTGACCCAACACTGTAAACCTGATCCTGCACATTCTGTGGCAGCCCCTGTAGGCTTGAGACCAGTGTGAGGCAGGTGGTCTGAAGCTGCTGAGTGAGGCTCCGTGCAATAGCTAGAGTTCTTGACTCAATGTGCTGGAAACAAAAAGTATTACAGCATATTAATATATTTTCATTACTGTAGCAGCTTTATATTGCTAAAGATACATAAAGAAGCAAAATAAATGTGATGCAAGTAAAATACAGCTATAGTAGATAATAAAACAGGTCCTAAGTCTAAAGAGTCAGGAACTTGAAAGTGCTTGATATTTCTTCAGTGCTCAAGTACTTTGTGGAACAGAAACATTGGTAGCATCTACCCAGCAACAGATAAGCAAGCTCTTGTCTCAACTCTGCATAACAAGTCACAGCAGGTAAGTACATTCTAATCAATGGACCACTGTTTAAAGCTACATATAAGATTCAGTGAGTCTGTGCCTAAGACTGCTTTATGTTGACAAACTGTTATTACTGGTTTGGCCATATCGGGTAAGGGAGTCCTAGCTGATCTAGATATGGATATCCCAACATAGGTTCACATCCTAAACAGCATCAGCATTCTCATGAAAGGAGAATGAACCCCAGAGCATTTGCAGGAAGCAGGCTCAATTAAGAGTTTGGGTGTCCCTTACATTACATAGTGGTCAGCTGCCCTGAGCTTCAGCACTTAGATTCCACAAGTACACATAAACTTCTGTGCTGTTAAGATGCTGTACACTTTGGATACTGGTAGTATGTTACTGCCCTGACAGTATATAATTAATTTAAATCTGGTTTACATTTACATCTATTTACCTCAGCGCTATGTGGTTCATCACCAACATTTTGGCCTGTTTTTTTCTTCCACTCTACCCAGGATTGATAAAGCTTTTCTTGAGCATCAAGAAGTTTCCGATTGGCACTATTCATGTTCTTTCTGGCATACTCAATCTGAAATACAGCCAAATAACAAACAGTTCCATTAGAGCTACCCTACCTTACCTGCTTTGTAAACCTCCCTTTTAAATACTTCAAAAATTCAGCATAAAAGCCTTTGGGGAATATAAGATTGTGTTCTTTCTCAAAAAGGAGAAAACTAGAAGCAGTTTCGAGATATGTAGTATATCCCTCTCCATCAACTATTTCCCTCTCCCCCAATAGCATTCTATACAAATATTTGAAAGTGTATAGAAGGCCATGACTCTTTATGCAGTTTGTCCTGTAGGTATAAGGTATGTTGTAAAGATAAGACTACTGAAGTACCCAGAAATGCTCAGAGATACCTATAGCAAGAATAGCAAGCCCATAAAGAACCCAATATTAACAAAAAAAAGACTTTAAAGGACTGAAGTGTTTCAGTGAAGAAAGTGTCTTGCAATTTAGAATGAAGTCTGTGTCAAACCCAGCACTCTAATTGAGGAATATAATTTTAAGGATGTCACTTCTATTTCTGCAGTGCTTAAAATTGCAAGCAATTGCTGGTTACAATTCAGCAGCTCAGCCTGATGTAGGACCTCTTCTCAATGGTGGTGAAAAGCTCTGAATGGGAAATGCTTTATATTTAGAAAATGCATTTAGTCTGAGAGCACAATTCCAGTTTTCCTATGCCTCTTTTGGCTGTTTTCTGCACTCTAAAACTATGCCAACAGTTGCTTTTTATACCTCAGGTGAAAGCTTAAACTTACCAGACTAACAGTGTGGTGGAGCTGAAAGATTGTCTCCTGGCTTTTCTGTTTAGCATCTCTAACTTTGTTTAAGGCTTGTTGGTAGGCACGTGTGCGGACCTTTGAAGACAGGGATCCTAGTCTAACATAGTAGCTTGGCTTCTGAACTCCAACTTCAAAACCTTCAACTTTTGCAGCTTCTTTCTCTAGATATGTAGAAAGGAAGCAAATTGACTACTGAAAGAAAACTTAAGCAGTCTGAAGTGATTTGACTTGGTTAGTAACAGCTGAATACTGGATTTGTTTAGTAGTCCTTTAGCACCAGGGTAGTTTGACAGACCACCATACATGGAAATCTACTTTTACTCTGCTTCCCTGTGAAGATGCCATTACAACCAGCAAGGCAAATGGCAGTTTGAGAAACATGTGCCCCCTCCCCACTATGAGTAAGTAGTAAATGGATGATTGCTTGCTTCTCTCCCGTACAAGTATTCCAACAAAATCAAACCTTGAATTGGTCTTACCTAGTTCTGCTTCTGTAAGTGGGAGATACTGGTCTACAAGGGTCTCCGATTTAGTGAGAGCACTGTCAACTCCACTGCTCACCATTTGCACCACACGACTTCCCAGGACAGTGTTAATGCTGCCATTGACAACTGACTTGGTCATTTCTACACTGTCTTGCACTGCTTCTTTAGTTTTGCCCACAACTCCAGTGATTGTGTGAGCAACAGTTTCCTTGGCACCAGTCACAGTGGTTGTTACAGCTTCTCTGGCTCCAACAACTACATCCTTGGCATTAGCAACAACCTGCCATAGGAAATAGGATGATTCACTATTTTCCAGTGAGACCTACATAATCAAGGCAATATAACTTTATGCTAGAGCTTGTACAAGTATTGGCTGTCTAGGAGAAATTCTGCCTTGAAAACATGTACAAGACAAAACGATATGACTGCCACACAGCCTTCAGCTCAAAGCACCTGAGTGAATGTAATTCAGGCACTACTTGCTTCACACTGAGCAGTAAAGAGACAAGGACTCCAATTTTAAAAAAAAAGATGCCCACCAGTGAACAGCTGCTATAGAGAGAAGTGTCAAATGGCTGGCAAATTTAAAGAAAAAAAAAAGAGGCTTAAACCCCTTTCGCTCCATCACTGTTCTTAAGCTGTGCTTCAGGTGTGGCTTATCGAAATCTGACTCCCTGTATTTTTAGTGATAATAGAAAAGAGGAAGGGTGTATAGTTGTGCTTAGCATATATATA
>NW_020799143.1:21271824-21275252 GCF_003259725.1 Athene cunicularia | reverse complement strand
GCATATTATATATATATATATATATATATATATATATATATATATATGGAAAGAACTTACCTTGTCAGTGGGTTGATTCAGTATAGGCAGTCTCTCTTCAATTTTGTCTAGACCTATGCATGCATAGTTGTTGGCAACTACAACTATAAAAGAAATTACAATAGTTGGTTTTAATGTTTGGATGGGGTTTTTTTTCTTAGTATAAGTAACTCCAATTGAGAATTCCTCTTGAAACAGAGCTCATGCAACAAAGCTCTTAAAGTAGTTTCCTCACCTTTTTAGTGAGATTTGAGTCAGCAAAGCCCAAGAACAAGGCAGGTTTACATACCAGCAAAAAACCCCCCACACTTGCAGGCAGGGAAAATCCATTTGATACTTTACAAGCAACTGTTTGAACATGATGAAGCACTTGGCCTGCTGCCACTTTGTGAAATCAGGCTCCTGGTTACAACAGCCTTGTGACATAGTTGCCAAATTTAATCACAAGTTGTTCTCAGTGAGAGAAAGTACAAAAGTAGATTTTGAAACCAGGTGAAAGGTAAAGGTGGTGTTGAGCAAGAGACTACGTAAACATCTTGCATATCAAGGAGTCAGTGTCAGTTTAGTATTACAAAAGCTGGAAACTGCTTTCACTCTGGATTTTTTTTTTTTTTTAAATCATACCCATCTGTAATTAGTTGCTCAACAAGCTAGGCAACAGGTTCAGTCAGCTACCTGAAACAGCATGCCAGACCAGCATGACCATGCTAAACTAAGCGCATCTGGATATACAAAGCAATCACTTGAATTAAAAGTTAACAGCTCCATCTTTGACTTACTTTGTGGTTCCAGTTTCTGGATGATAGGCATAGCACTTGTCATGGCTACCGAAGTAATTGTCTTCACCCCTTTCTCTGCCATCTCACATACTGACTTCAGATAAGGATGGTTATCCTTTGTGGTGATGTAAGCTGTGGACACCATATCATAGGTGGAGCTCACCAAGGGAAGGTTTACAACCCGTGATACAATGTTCTGTTTAAAATAGAAAGAGATTAGCTGACTCCTATTTTTCTGAATTAGACAAAAAACTATGGGGCTAACTCATACATACCTGGTGTGGATCAATTGCTGCCAATGCCATTTTTCCAGGTCTTGAATCTTACACAACCTGTGAAAGAAGAATATCTGAGTTACAGCATCCTCATTAACCACTTAATCTAACAAGACCTTGAAACCAACAACCCTTTTGTAATCAACCCCACTGGTCAAGGGGATTAGGATGTTCACATTCTTGCATACAGAAATTACCTTTTATTGTAACAATCCAGAAATCCAAAACTTTGTTTGCTAATTACTTTGGTTTAGGTAACACAAGTAGAGCACATGCAAGAGACAGGTTTTGAGGTACAGCAGTTCACTGCAGATTTACCGAAGAGTTACTGACTGGTAGATGAATTTGTTTGTCTACAAGAAAATAGACACACTTAGGCTTACCTGTTGAGTCAGGACAAAGAAACACCAGCCAGTGAGTCACTACAATGTCTAAATCAGATGAAGACTCCAACAACAATAGCTTTAATCATATTAGATCTGTTAGCATAAGAGAGTCAAGTCTGAAAACTTCAGTTATCATTGCTGCGAGATCTTGAAAACACATGGAAGACTAATATTAATTTCCAGTAACCTTAGCTCATGGAGTTCATCATCTCTAGTGCCATGCCTGATGCCCACATAGGGCTCCTCCCTGCTCAAAAGTTATCATTCCTATAACACACAGAGCATAGAATTTTTCCACTGCAGAAAACAACTCTCCTTTATGCTATTTTAGACTTAACTATTACCCATCCTACAGTAAAACAGGCTGCAGACACCAGTCATTCAACAAGCTTATGCTACTGTACTTTCCAACATGTATTCCCATGGAGAAAAAATATTAACAGCTCTTTCCATATAAACCCTATAAAAGGCGAGGGGTATTGCAGTACCACATAAGGAGAACACGCAGAAGTGCAGTCAGCCTAGGCATACATGCAGGCTGAACTAAGACTGCAAGAAGCACTTTTTGTGTTGATGGTTTTATGACACTTAAATTCCAGAACCTGCATAAATGAAGGCAGCAGAAAGGCAAGCTAAAACTCAGTCCTCAAAAGGACTGTGGTTTCCAAGGGTTTGTTCTCGATTTGTCAAAGAGCCAATAGCAGTTTTCTGTCTCATACATATGAGAAAATCAAAGGGAGTGTGTTAATATTCTGCCTGGGGTCAAGTAAAACTTTTCCCCACTACATAAAGGGGAACATGGGCAAAAGCATACTGTTAACGTTTTACAGGCATATTTGCACATATTAACACACACATGCCATAAGGTAGTGCCTGTAATGAGATTAGCAACTGAACCTAGAACATACAAGCAGGTAATAGACAAGGGTTACAGCAGTAACAGAGTTTTCCTTCCATCAGGTGATGAAATACTCCCAGAAAGTATTGTTTCTCATATAGCATTACAAGTCGGATTAGAGTACAACTGGATTTCACCTTGAACTGCAAAGCATGCTCTAGGAAAGAGGAGACTAATAGCACAGATTCTGGCCTCTGAAAGGAAGAAGGGCCCTTATTTTAAGGACTACTCAGTATTTGTAGTATGTCCCAAAAGATCCAGCCACACACGGCACGGATTTCAATTTTAGTCACTAAAATAGAAGAGTTTATCTATAAAGTTATTCCTGCTCTTAAAGACAGGGAAGATAGCTAGGATCTTGCACAGTTTCAGAGATCCCCCGAGTAGTTTCAGCTCTGGCAAAAGTCAGATCCACTTCAGCTGGAGCAGGTAAGCGAGACACCTGAATCAAAGCTCATGGTACAAAAGTGTATTTCGGAGACAGCAAAAGATCCTGAACAGGAAAGTGAATGAATTGTCACGGATTTCATTTCTACTTTCCCACCCTCGCTATGGAAAGAATTAAAGACCAGAAAGCAGCACAACGAGCCACGCGGAAGAGTCAAGGAGCTTGCCCCAGCTAACTGCGGTGCCCAAGGGAGGAAGGCGTCGCAGATTCCAGGTGCCACCACGGACCTCTTCAGGGATGGGGCAGTCCAGGACCATTCCTGGGGGCGAGAAGGATCTCGGGACTGCCTGGCCCCGGGGGAGCCTTAAGCAGCCTACCGAAATACACCGGGATTTGGGCGGAGGGACCGCGGGGGCGATGACGGAGGCAGAGGGGGCGAGTCGCAGAGGGAACCGCAGCGCAGGCCCGCTCCGCCGGCAGCTCCAACGTACTACGGAGTCAGCCCCGCCGAGCACTCCAGGCCACCCCGCTCACCTCCGCAGGCGTACTCACCCGCGCAGGGAAGAAGAGGAGCTGCTGCCGCCGCCTGCGGAGGCCCGGCCTCGCCCCGCTATTTATGGGCAGCGGCCACTCTGGCCGCGCGCCGCCCGCTTCTCTCGCGAG
>NW_020799143.1:21249095-21271774 GCF_003259725.1 Athene cunicularia | reverse complement strand
TAATAATAATAATAATAATAATAATAATAATAATAATAATAATAATAATAAAAAAAACCAAACAAGCTATTAGGTGCTTGCTGAACTGTACTATGCAGAGTGGCATAAGATGCCAGAATTATTCTGTGTGTACACAGGATGATGCATTTTAGTCAGTGATACAGGGGAGTGAAAATCAGCATATCAAGGTTTGAAATCCATGGTTAATGCAGAGGGCCTTCCCTAGATCTCATGATCTCATACAGGCTAAACACAGAACTTGTGATCCAGGAATTTTTATCACTATATCAGCACACCACTCCTCTCAAATTCATCAGCTCCATTGAGAGGCAGAGCACTGATAGGCCCAGCTCAGGCATCCCATTTCATTAACAGTGTTACATGGCTTCCAGACTGCAGGTGCTTGTGTCTCAGCCAGAGTGGAGCATAAGGCTGTGGAACTGGAGTCTATCTATGTTGATCTACCCTAATTTACAGAATTTGGAACCGGTTACTTCATCTCTCTGTATCTTCTCTAGAAATGCTTCACAGGAATACTGTGAGGTTTAATTGGCTTTTTACTTCTGAATGTTTTTCTTAGAAACAGAGCCCCTTGCCAAAACCAGCAAATCAACTTAATAAAGCAATAATGCTAATGTAACTGTAACTGGTTTTTCATTATATTCTACTATGCTTTATAATGTAGTGTTGTCCTTTTTCAAATCAGAAAGTACACGCAGGTAGCTAACACAACTTTGCACAAAGGCAAACTCTTCCTCATCTCTAACTGGAGTTCCTGAATACTCAACACCGCTGAAAGGCATGCCTAAGTCATACATTCAGTATCAGGCTGCCTTACTACAAGCTGAGTTCTAGTTCTTAGTGCTTTAATTTTCCCAACTGTAAAATAAAAATGTTCAGTTCACTTTGTTATTAATAAATGAATATGAGATGCACTCAGTGACCTTCAGTCTCTGGGGAAGTTTTCATCGTCCATCCAACAAATTCATAGCAGAGGCTCAGAAGCATAAAGAAGCCAAAGGAAAAAAAAAAAAAAAAGGACTTTATAAACCAGATTCTTGTCTTTAATAGCATCTCAGATGGAATAGGAGTGATTGAAAAACTGAGGAGGAGTAAGGGAACAACTGGACAACTGAGAGCCAATAGGGCTGAACCTTAGGCTTACTGACCGCAGGCAACTCATCAATGAGGCAACTCATCCAAGAGTGACTCACATTTATTGAAAACTGATCTGTTTAAGTACTGTAAGGCTCATTCATGCTGATTCCCTTTTCTCCCACGGTACTTCCTGGCTATGTGTATTAGGAGTAATAGGTTTGCATAAAGAACAGAGCACACAGGCTGCGAGGGATATAACAGTTCAGCTGGAGTACAAATTTAGGGCTGCCTGAAATACCTTTCACAGGAATACTGTGTTACTGATTTTATTATCAACTGAAATTAAATTGTGTTTGATTTTAATATAAGTATAGAATTAAGAGATATTTTAGTAAAAATCATTTATTTACATTTATTGTACTTTGAATCTAGCAACCAACTGCTACTCTAAAATCCCCTGTACAGCCCCGTACCAAGGCTGAAGGGATTTGTCGTAATTGTCTAGTAGGAACGGTTAGAGTCTAGGTAACAAAACACAAGGTGATTTGTAAACTGTTTTATAATACATGTATAGGAGTAGAAGAAAGCAAGTAGTTGTCAAGGTCCAGGATTAATGGGAACTGAGGGAAGTCACCGTAACAGCTTGCAAGTACCTGCCAAGAAAACTGTGTCCTTAAGCAAAAGGTAATTCTGGCAGGGGGAGATCACGACCACCAACTCATGGACCACCTACTCACATCACACCCCAGACCCATTTCTAGACGTTTCTAACCTTTACTGGGCAGAATCGGAAATAGGAGGAGAATATGTTAATGATTTATTGGAGATTGTATGTTTATGTATGTTACTTAATTAATATGTATGAGTAAGTTCTATATAAAGTGTATGATCCTGGTGCCCAGCACGTGTTGTTGGTGAGAGCACTCCCCTACATGTCTGGCCATCAATGAAGAAATGTCTGCTTATCTACATCACATTGGTGTCAATAAGTTTTTATTCCGTTTTTTGTTGACAACTGGACTTCCTGTGATCTGCTTGTTAGAAAACGTTTTTCTCAGGTCATCTAGTTTGTTAAGGGACAGTAAACAACAGCTGTTTTGGCAATGATTTTAAATCCCACTTCAATATTTTAATTCAGGATTTAATAGCCCCCAAATCCTAAACTTCTCTTTGATTGAAGTTTTTCCCACATAATATAATCCAAACATCTGCTCTTGTGGGGTTGAGAAGGGCTAGTAAATTTCAGAAGAATGCCTGTTTCATCTCTGAGCTTGAATAATGTATTGTTCAACTTTTAAGTACTTCGAAATGCTTGTGAATGATGCTGGCACAGTCATTCTATTAAACACAAAGCTTCCATATGCAAAGACATCCTGGATAGCCTTCAGGCAGACTTAACAGTATCTGTATACACTCTGAAGTGTTGCTATTCTGGCGTTAGAACCATAGTGATTCTGCATAAAGGACTTCTATATTGGTGGGTGGTGCGCTACACAGCTTTGTACATAAAATTGATTTTTTGACCTATTGGTCATGCCTGAGTTTACATTTTTTATTCTTAACATTTCACAAGAGGCTTTATTTCATCTACAAGCATCTGAATAACTCCATGCATAGGAGTTGCATCAATGCCTACTGAAATCAGTGGAAAAGCTTCTACTAGTTTAGAGGCGTATGTATCTAATCTATAGCTTTGTCTTTGCAACAGGAGGGGGCAAAATTTTCTTAATCTGAGCAAGAAAGTATTCTTCCTCTGAACTAACTAACTAAAAATGAATGCTAATGAAGGAAAAATGTAAGTTTCATACCAGTGGGATAGCGTGGGAAGCCTGATACTTAATTTGTTAGCTTGTGTAAAACCTATACCTTCACTGTTTGTACATTCAGTAGACTAATTTAAGAATACTTTTTTTTTTTTTTTTAAGAGAAAGCTAAGAGACTTTAGCCAGCATCTTCTCCTCCAGATCCACCTTTGCAAGTGGAAGAGGTTATTTTCCCAAGCTGCTTGTCTTCCCTTTGCTGTATGAAGTTACTTTTTTCCTTAGATTAATTGGCAAAGGACTTTCTGGGAGTGTTTAATTTACTTCTGGCAAAACCAGCTCAGCTTGCTTAGACAGGTTCAAGGCAGACAAGCAACATACATTAGGCTGTGGATGTTTCTCAATGTTCTATCCCCCAAAGGTCAAGAAAAGATAGTAAAATAGACAGAAACTGAAGGTTGTTCCTTGCCAGCTTGTGTTTCCACTTAAAGCAACAGGTACAAACATCAGCAAGTCCATGACAGTCCAACCCTGTAACAGCAACTGAAACAGAGTCCAGAAGGAGAAGAATTTCCAACAGAATAAAAAAATAGTATCTCCATAAGCTTAGCTGTGTTTCTGAAAGTGAATGAAGTTCAGTTCTTCTGCTATATTTTGCTAAGTGTATTTTGAAGGTTTAAAGAAACTGGTCTTATTTCCTCCATGCCTCACTATTATTCCATCATCTAGGCAGTCTATACTACCAAGGTAGGATTCCATTGGTCATGAACCTTCACAGGTTTTTTTGATAGCTTAGTAATTACCCATATTAATGTATCTACTTGTATCAAGTTCACATATAGTTAATCAATCAACTGTCCCCATTTGTGATGGAGGGGAGCAACCAAATTTATTTCAGGATATTATGACCCAGTATTCTGAAACCTGTACAAAATTCCCTAAAGGGGACCTGAAAGGCATCTTAGTCAACGAAACCACAAAGTTCATATTTCTCTGGTGCCCCTGACTACAGATTAAATGCAAAGACAAAATAATGAAAAGAAATGTAGAAGAGATTGCTACCCTAACATGTTCCCAGCTATCTACTATTCCATGCCACATCAGATGTCAATGCCTTCTCAGATCTGCCAAATGAGCAAATTGTGTAATACTCCCCCCCAACCCCTGTCCATGAAAATAAACTTGACTATTTCAGATAGCTTAAATAACATTGTTAACGCATCTCATGTTGCCTTATGTGGGTTAATGAATGAATAATTCATACAAGCAGCTCAATTGCTAGATCTGATCTGAAACTCTGGTAACCCTTTGTAAAGGACAACAATCTGTTCCATCAGCACTGGTGAAACAAAAAGTTGTGTCCCCCTTCTCCAACACTGTAATCATGCAGTAATATCATCATAGAGCAAAACCTGGTAAAATTACAGTGTCACCAAAGTAAAGTTTCATATTCAAGTAGTATTTCCTAGAATTTCACTCTGAAACAGTTTGAATGCAGACTTCACATAGTACCCTGATATTCTGTTTGTTAAAGCCCTGTTCTGTAACCAGATGAACAATAGCCTATGAGCCTATGATAAACTCTAGAGTAAGTCAGTGAAACTGTGCTCGTAAGAGGTTTCAGGTCAAAGGTAAAACCAGCTTGAATTACATGTACAGAACAAGAACAAAGTTCACTTGTTGGAACTGTGTATTCCAGTTATATAATGGAACTTGTAAGGAACAGAACAGGCTGACTACCAAAGGGAAGGATGTGTTGGAATGCTCAAGGCCATCAATCTCGTTTGCGGAGTGTATCAAATCTAGCTGAAGCTGAAGTGGGATTTAGTTTGTAGCTTTGCTTCAGATATACTCCTGGAAGGCATATGCATCATGTGCACCTGTTAGAGACTGATTTAGTTCCCCTCTTTGGTCAGCAGTTTTCTATAAGCAGACTTAATTTTGGTTTCTAAGCTCCTGACTTCCTGGGTCTGGACAGTCAGTCACTTGATTTTTTTGACTCTGTTAGGTATGTTCAAAGGTGCTATTTTCTCACATGATACCTAGCAGTATGACTGCTTCAAACACAATGTCATACATGCATAAATGTCAAACCTTTATACATGTATATATACTTATATAAAATTAGCAGGAACTCTGTTTAATCATTTATCCTGGGAAGCAAAGTAGCAGAAAAGTATTATCCCTTAATAAAAGTAAGTACTGTGAGTGTACCTCTCTTCCCAGAATTTTGTCTGTCTGGGCTGAGGAACTAACAGTCACTATGCAGCACAGGCTGGCTGCTCCCTAAGGGATGGGAGCTGGGAGCTGAGGGAGACCCCAAAAGCTTGCCAGCCACAGACCTGGCCAGGCTGTCTCACAGCCACTGAGCAAGATGAGTAAGACCTGCTCAGGTGTACTGGCTTTGCTGGGATAGAGTTAATTTTCTTTATAGTAGCTCTATGGTGCTATGTCTTGGATTTGTGACCAAAACAGCATTGATAGCACACCAAAGTTTTATTTATTGATGAGCAGTGCTTATACAATATCAAGGCCTTTTCTGTTTCTCACCCCACCAGCAAGTAGGCTGGGGGTGGGCAAGAAGTTGGGAGGGCACACGGCTGGGACAGCTGACCCCAACTGACCAGACCAGACCATATGACATCACACTCAGAAATAAAATCCGGGGGAAGAAGGAGGAAGGGGGAACTTTAGGAATCATAGAGTCATTCAGGTTGGAAAAGACCCTTGGGATCATCAAGTCCAACCATCAGACCTACACTGCAAGTTCTCCCCTATACCATATCCTCCAACATCTCATCCAAATGACCCTTAAACACATGCAGGGATGGTGACTCCATTCCACTCTATTCCACTGTCTGACCACTCTTCCTGTGAAAATTTTTTTCCTAATGTCCAGTCAAAACCTCCCCTGTTGCAGTTTAAATCCATTCCCTCTTGTTCTGTCACTAATTACCTGTGAGAAGAGACCAGCATCAACTTCTCTACAATGTCCTTTCAGGGAGTTGTAGAGAGTGATGAGGTCTCCCCTCAGCCTTCTCCTCCTCAAACTGAACAGTCCCAGCTCCTTCAATCGCTCCTCACAGGATTTATTCTCCAGGCCCTTCACCAGATTTGTTGCCCTCCTCTGCACTCGCTCCAGCACCTCGAGATCTCTCTTGTATTGAGGTGCCCAAAACTGGACACAACACTCCAGGTGTGGCCTCACCAGAGCAGAGCACAGGGGGACTGTCACCTCCCTGCTTCTGCTGGTCACACTATTTCTGATACCAGCCAGGATGCCATTGGCTTTCTTGGCCACCCGGGCACACTGCTGGCTCATGTTCAGCTGCTTGTCAATTAGAATCCCCAGATCCTTTTCTTCCAGAGAGTTCTCCAGCCATACTTCCCCAAGCCTGTAGCATGCATGGGGTTGTTGTGGCCCAAGTGGTGTTTGTCTTCCCAAGTAACTTTATGGTTGATGAAGCCCTGCTTTCCTGGAAATGGCTGCCTTCCCATAGAAAGTAATGAATTAATTAATTTTTGGCTTTGATTTCATGCCCAGCTTTTTCTTTAAACTGTCTTTATCTCAACCCATGAGTTTTCTCACTTTTACCCTTCTGATTCTCTCCCTCGTGTCACTGGAGGGGAGTGAGCAAATGGCTGTGTGAGACTGAGCTGCTCAATGGGGTTAAACTGCTACACTATAAATGGCAGCCAGAGTCAAGCAGAAATGCAAGTCAGCAATTCAGACTTACGATCAGGCTCTCTGAGGGTAACATGTGATTGCCAGGCACACCCATAGTGATGAGTAAGGTCCAAGGTCAGGCTGGGACATCATCCTGTGGGTCAGGATCTTGGCCTAGATTAGCAGGCCAATGGCCAGTCAAAGGCAGGGTTATGATGCAGTGACAGCTGTAGCTCCAGTGGGATCCAAGAACTACAGCAGCACCTTAGATCAGTTCCCACAGGAAACTGAAGACTTCCTGCAGTGCTGTCTGGACGGGATGTGTCTGGCAGGGATCTCTCCAAGGTCACCAGAGTGAGGGGACAGTCCTCAACTGTACTAAATTGGCCCTGAGCATAGGCAGCCAATCCTCTAGGAGGAGGGATGGTCTTAGGGCCCTTAGAGCAAGTATATTTCATAACCCCACTAGCCAACAGACCTGGAAACCATTCTCATGCTCTGCCGAACCAACTTATTGCTCCTTTCATCCTTCTTTGGCTCTTTCCTCCTTCTACCAGATACTTACAATTTCTACACTGAAGCTTAAAAGCAGAAGGATGATACAAAAGGGAAGCGGAAGGGAATGCTCAAAGTTACCACATGCTAGCGAAAAAGAGGTAACAGCATGTCTCTTCCCTAAAGAAGTTAGGCCAATAGATTCAGAAATTCATCCTAGATTAGTTTCTTGGTAAATAAATAGCATTAAGGTTGTGACTGGTCTTTCAAACAAGAATTAAGGCAGACGTCCAGTAACAATGATTTAATTGATGAAATTGCTGATGACATCACATAAGAATAAACACCCAGAATCCTCTGTGAGTGACATTTCATGCAAATCCCAGCAAGCAAGCACTGAACCCACAGGTGCACACAGATCCATTTAAGTATCCATGTCCTTCCTACCCCAGCAAGGAGAGGATCCCAGAGGGATTACTTTCTGAAAACCTGTTTTCTGAGCATCTGCAAATTACTATTCAAGAGGCATCTCCCCTTATTACTTTAAGCAGGTGGAATCTACCTTAACCATGACTTATAAGAATATCATTAGTTTTTCTTCCTGACCCCTAATAAAAACCTGGGTTTCCCCAGCTTTTCTTATTTTTGTGACAATCAGGTTTTATTGCAAGTATACTTTTAGCTCAGTTAATATTCCTGTTTGAGCTAAACTGCCATTAACAAAAAAAAAAAAAAAAAAAAAAAATGTGAAGTTAAACTCAATTTCTCTACTACTGTTTACACTTTAAAACTCAGGGATTTTTCCATGACTTTTCTCAGAACTGAAGTCCTCTTCTCCTGAGGAACCACTTTTTCTGGATATGAAGTAATAGTGAGTCAGTGAGTCAGCAGACAAGCTTCCTGAGTGAAGTCAGCAGAGCCTATTTTCCCCCTATACTGTAATACGGTAGGATGCGTCAGGCAAACACAGCCAGACTGCTATATATATTTACCAGGACTGACTCATACTTCATCTTTGACCTTTCCCCTAGTCAATTTTTTCTTTTTGTATTTGCCTAGTCTTTTGTATCAAAATCAACACCCTTGATTTAAAAAGTAATGAAACAGATTCACAAATTAGGGTATCTTCTCCTTCATCCTTTTTTATTTGATCAGCTCTCTGATCAGTAACTACATTTATACAAATATTAAGGGCAGAACTATTCAGGTAGCAGAAATACAATAATTTATTCCACTAAATAATTAATATCAGTACTTCATTTGTTGCTAAATCCCTTCAGTGGGACCTGCTTATAAAGCTCTCTTTCTGATAAAGCTGGAAGATTATGGAGCTTCTGACAGAAAACAATCATCATGACTTCCTTTACAGGCATGTAATGTTTCTCAGAACAGCTGCAACTAAGAAAAGCAAAGCAAAAAAACCCAGGTCCATGCTATTGTTTCATAAGAACTGTCACATTTTGGAACCACTAACAGTGACATCTGTAAATGTCATTCTGAAGGAAAAATATTAACTGTCCAAAACCACAAGGGTCTTCTCAAAATGTAATATACACTATTTGGAGCACCAAACATTCTCATGGAAATTATGCTAATAAAACTAAGTAACAACTATACTCAGAATGATTTTGCAGCAATAATTGATAAAGGATATAAGTACCTACTTAGGAGTAGGAGAGTATTTTTCCTTAAACAGCCATCCCACTTCTGACAGTCAAAAATAGATTAAAACTTGTTCTTGGCAAAATTCTTAACTTCACTCAGTTTTGGATTATACTCCAAGTTATCTGTCTAACATCCCTCAAGGAGCAGGCAGAAATTCCAAAAGGTATTGCATGAATGTCTCAGGATTTGGAGGTCACTCTTCTATGACAGTTATTCTGAGCAAAAAGATTGTATTTTCTTAGGTTAATGGCAAATAATGTTTTATTTAGATCTGAATCAAAACGCTAAAAAAAAAGCATTGTGCTGTAAAATGGCTGGTATTCATAAACTGAGGTGCCATTTTAAACCATTAAAGTACACATAATTTAATACTTTTTATGCAAAGGCTCTGTTCCCCCACAGTGAAACAGTCTCATAGTCTTGTATTTGCTTTTGTAGAATGACTTAACTTTCATGCTCACTTTCACATCCCTCTCTCAAGACAACCCTTATGAACTTACTCAAATTGCTTGAGTCTATTGGCTTCCAGGCAAACTCTAGTGCAGCCTGTATTTGAATGAAAAATGAGTAGACATGACCTATGGACTGTTAACAGCAAGTAAGTAAACAATGCACAAGCCTACTAATTTTCTTCCTTCTTAGAAACTATGGTGTTACCAGCTTTTCAGCATTTTTCTTCTGATATTGATTTTCTTCTGATCAGTGAAGCATGGAAACTTGTAGATATATAATGGCTAGACCACATTTAATGCTCCATAGTGAAATGAACTATTCATAAAATAACTATTCAAAAGTCTTAACAGTTTTTAAAAACTAGTGTTTCTTTTTAGGTAAGAAGAGAGGTACAGTACCATGAATGGTAATCAATTTTCAGATGATATCACTCACTTCTTAGGAGTATAGTTACCTCATACAATATGCTCATACATATGCTCTACATGCTCACAAGCTCTTATGTTCATTATTTCTTTGGACTTTTGTGTATAAGTTCCTTCTGCACAGCTGTATGATTTAAAGAATAATTTCAATTATTTATTTAGGAAAACTCATTTCCTATTTCTCTTTATTGACATCTTAGATACAAATAGTAGCAAACTAATCTTCTGGCAGTTTACAGATATCATCTTGATATCATCTTGCAAATCCTACACAATTTTATAACATCAATAATAATAATAATAGCTTTGTGTCTACCTAGACCCCCAGGGCTTTTTCTCCAAGCAGCTCTTCAGCTGGTCACTTCCCAGCATGTGACGGTGCATAGGTTATTCCCAGGCACAGAGCTTGGCACTTCATGAGGTTCTTAACAGCCCTTTTCTCCAGCCTGTTGAGATCTCTATATAGCAGTACAGCCTTGATGTGTACATTTAAGAGCATGTACCTTGGAGTTCTGAAATAAAGAAAAAAAATCTGAGTTGGCATGACCATTAAAAGAGATAGTTCTGTCTTCAGCTTTTCATTGTCTTTTTGTTGCTGTCCCTACCTCTGCACTAGCCTACTCTTTTAAACTGTCAGAACAATCTGGACAGCTGCTTGGTTAATTAACTTGCAGAACTAATTATCATGTTCCTAAATTAAACATTACTGTCAGATTAACACTGCCATGACCTATATGAAGACCTGTGCTGACACTAAGGATTAAGGCAGCTGGGACAGAAGTAGGCTGCAGAGAATGAAAATAGGGGTATCCACCTTTTTCTGTGGTAGCACTAATCTGACTCAGTTTAGAGCACTCGTGGGATATCAGCAATAATGTTTATCTTTAAAATTTTAAGATAAAAGATTTTAAAAGCTCCAAAAAGCCAATTCAACAAAGCTTTTGGGGAGTCAACAGCATAACTCATGCATCAGATGAAGTGCAATATTTAGGTCTACATAGAAAAGATACATTATACACAAGAATAATGTCAGTACTGTACACAGAGTTACATAACAGGGGCAATGATTTCAGGATGCTGCAATTATTTTTTGATTAGTGGCAAGACTGGTATATATGTATATGAAATACACATCAGGAACCTGAGTACAAAAACAGGCTTTAATTGCACTCACCAGCCCTGTAATAATAATTCTCCATGTTTTTCTTCTGAAACCTCTTTCCCCAGTGAACTAGGCATTTAGCTGTCCTTGTTCAAGATCTGATCTAATCAATGCAACTGTGCAACCTTGGATGAGACTACTGTTAGAACAGCTGCTGGGAAAAAGAGCTGTGAGAAGCATCATCTGGGGCCCACACCCATTCACCATCTGACTCAGGAACTAGATTTAAGTGTAATTTCTTGCTTTTGATCCTTACTTAATCAAAGCATGATATGTGTCTTCTGCCTGGATTTGTCTCTGACTGATCCTGAACCTGACTTGCAAAATAAAATTCATGGAATCACTGATGTTGGAAAAGACCCTTAAGATCGAGTCCAACCATGAACCTAACACTGCTAAGTGTACCACTAAACCACGTCCCTAAGTGCCACACCTACAGGGCTTTTAAATACCTCCAGAGATGGTGACTCAACCATCATCCTGGGCAGCCTGTTCCAATGCTTGACAACCCTTCTGGTGAAATTTTTTTCCCTAATACTCCATCTAAACCTCCCCTGGCACAACTTGAGGCCATTTCCTCTCATCCTATCACTTGGTACTTGGGAGGAGAGACCAATACCCACCTCACTACAACCTCCTTCCAAGTAGCTGTGCAGAGCGATAAGGTCTCCCCTGAGCATCCTTTTTTTTCCAGACTGAAAAACCTCAGTTCCCTCAGCTGCTCCTCACAGAACTTGTTCTCTAGACCCTTCACCAGCCTCGCTGCCCTTCTCTGGACATGCTCCAGCGCCTCAGTATCTTTCTTATAGCGAGGAACCCAAAACTGAACACACTATTCAAGGTGCGGCCTCACCAGTGCCAGTACAGGGGGACAATCACTTCCCCAGTCCTGCTGGCCACACTATTTCTGATAGGAGCCAGAATGCTATTGGCCTTCTTGGCCACCTGGGCACGCTGCTGGTTCATATTCAGGCAGCTCTCATGTTTATGTTCATTTAAGCTATCACATCCAAAAATTATTGGGTAGCCCATACAAGACTAATGAAACAAACCAAAACCAAAGACTCAATTTTGCCCTCAAAATTCTAGAAAGAATGCTGTTGCAGACAGCAGTGCTTAAAAGTTCCTTTGCAGACTGAATAAATAACACAGAATCCACATGGTTGCAGTGGTATCCTTCACATTTTTCTAAGAACAGGTATATATTCCTATCTTTCTTTACTTGCAATTCTAAGGGAATTTTTGGTTGAAAAATGCTTCCCTAGACCTGTCCTGGTGTTATCGTATGACACAGCTGGCATTATCAGTAATTATAGTACATTATCCTTTGGTTAAAGTCTAGAGAACACACAGCATAAAACCTGTCACTATCACGAGTCTGATCAAAGTTGTATATGAAAGTAACAGTTTTGTTGTGCAATTCCACATACATAAGCATAAAAACTATCTGTACAGCGAAACAGTGTTTCAAAAAGAAATTATTCAGAAATAAGCATACCATGTTGCATAAGACATATATGAAACCTTTAACCATACTAGCATGACAAAAGTGCTGCCCAGTTCAGCACAGATAATTGTTGAAGGGAAAAGTTAATTCTCGTTATATTAGTATTGATATGGATGTGCTAAGCAGTAAGATTCACTAACCATACTAATTCTAAAAAATTTCTGTCCTTCCCTGCGTAGCTATTTACGTGTTCTCTTCTACGAATCTTTGTTACTTCTACAAAATACTAAGGATGGCCAACTCTAGTCACATGGCTATGTGGTATCCCATTCTTGGAGGGCAAGCAACATCAACCTAAACCACATGAACTTCATCCTGACTTTTCAAGACTCCTTAAACAGACTAGATTTCACTGTGCCAAGGGGCAGGAAGAGATTCTTATCTAGAGGGTAAAAGCCTTCAATGGACTGAGACAACTAACCAGAACAGTTTTCACTTCAGGAGAAAATATTCCCTGAATCAGACTCCAAAACAGTGACAACCAGTGGAGAGAGTAATTATCATCTCAGTAAAAACAGCATAGGCACTACTACAGCAAATGATGATTTACATTTTATGTCCCTCAAATACCACAGATTAATGAATTATTTGACAGAAATATTGTTTTTTTCATAAAGTGCAGTTTTCTCCTTAATAAAACCAGATGGAAGATTTGCTTCTGCCTTGCAGGTATCATCTAGCCAATTTGACTATATTTTATGGCTTACAGTTTACAGGATATTTTAAACAAAAGACATTAATTAAACATATTAAAAGAATGCTGGCTTCTACATTTGTATATCATATATGCAAAGTAGCATGTGTCACAACAGAAAGGAAAGTTTTGACCAACACAATTTAAAAAACCTTCTTATGAATGCCACACACATAACTAAAAAAAAAAAATCTCAGGACATATACAAAAGGCTATAGTATGAAGGGTGGTGAGATGCAATCACCAAGAGTTCTTCAGATTATCTACATGGAATATGAACAAAATAGAAACTTAAACAGCATCTTTGTCTATGTATAATAGCCACAATCATGAAATATTTTCCCTTCTACAAAAATCACACTATTGCTAACACATTTAATATTTGTTGTGCTTCCTCTCACCACCACATAGAAGAATAAATCCTATAAACTGCAAACTTGTCCCCTTCCTCTCCTGCTTCAGTACAGTTACATATTATGTGAATTACAAATAAAACTAGTACATTCACATTTCAAATTATAGCCTGCTATTTTAACTGTATATTTGTGCAATAACACTCTGTCAATACAACATCAAAGAGACATGACACATTTAAATTAATTTCAAGTGTCAAGACATCCCACATCATCAATTTTAGCCTGTTTTCACTTAAATATCAACATCAAAAGATAAGTAGGTAGGTAGATAGGTATTAAGGTCCATGTGATAAGCAGGTTTATCTCAACAGATATTTTAGTGCAGCAATCCAGATATATGTGGAATACATAAGATGCAATCCAGTCAAGTGCTTGAACATTCATTTAATGTAATATAAACACACTGATTTGGGGATTTCACTACTGTACAAGCATGCTTAAATCATCTTTGCCCCTGTGTTACGCTCCTTTTAGAAAACATGACGGTCATAAGGATTCACTAAGGATTAGTACAAAGTCTTAAAACACTGTAATACACATTCCATGTTCTGTAAAATATTAAGCTTGATGACATCCATAATCAGAGAAGCCTTCACTCTTACAATTTTGTTGCTGATCTTATGAAAATATTTTCAGACAGGATTTTAGTGTCTGAAGTTTCCTGAGAGCAGTTTATATAAAAACGCCACACTATCAGGGGAAACTGAAAGCACATCAAAACCAAATAGAAGCAGGGATAAGTTGACTGAAAGAAATGAACTTTCCCATTTACAGAATTTTTAGCTCCACCTAATGGTCAGAAAAGATTTTCCTGTCTGCCTCCTATTTGCTATGTAATCACTATTTGCAGACACATGTGAATAGGTGCATCGAAGCAATAGACATCACATCAAAATAACATTATGGGTAGGACTTACAGCAACAATAACTAAGAAGCACTGGCACCTTTACCTCATACAACCAAAGCTGATGGACATTTGTTATCCTTGGAGCCTTATCAATGTTTAGCATGGCAGTTTCCAAAGAACAGGGCATGTTGACTTTTAGTGCATTTGTATGCTAAACAATAGGAAAGACCCTTAGTGGGCAAAGACTGATAGCACTCGAGGGAACTACATGAACTTGCATTGGTACAGATCTGGTCATTATGTTTTATTTGACAAAGCTTTGTTCCATATTCTACAAGTTACCTACATAACATGCATTCTTGGCTAAAAACAAAGTCCTTCATACATGTCACTCAGTAATATATGTACTAATTCGTTAAGTACTTGCAGGGTTTGGGTTTTTTTTCACCAGGCATGAACTTGGAGCATAGACCAAGCCAAGTCAGATCCAGTAAGGATCTTTTTTTTATGCCTATATACACATATACTGTATTTACACCAATGCATGTAATGAAAACCATCTTTCTTTTAAGTTTTGAGAAAAACAATGGGAAGGTACCAAGGGTTGCACAAGCTGAATTCTTATACTTTGTCCTTTTCCAAAAAAAATGCTGTTCTCACATATATAATATCTGAATCCATATGCACTATATCTTTACTAAGATACATAGAATACCTTCAATAGTGGTAGATCTGTATGGAAAACATTTTAATATTACAGTAAGTTCCATCTTGTAACATGCCTGTGGCTCTAGATACTAAAGCACCAAAAATGGGCAGATTTGGTTACAAATTTTCTATGAAGGACCTGAATACAGCTAACATTTGATCTGACTTGTTTAGTCATTAGCTCCGGGGAGAGGTAATTCTGTTCCAGACTGTATGCAAAAGCAGGTGACCCCTCCGTTTCCTTCCTTGGTAACTGGATGGGAGATGAACATAGGTGACACAATTAAGATTGCTCTTGCTCTGTTAAAAAAAAAAAAGAGTATCAAGAACAACTAGTAACATACCACAAGATAATTCAAAAAGCATTTTATACCCTATTCTGTTAAATAGGATTATGTCCTAATGTTAATTCTAACTGCAAATACCACTACTTCCTTTCCTTGGGAATTTGTGCACCTTCTATTTAAAAACAGAAAAAAAAACCCAACAAGATGAGAAAACCAGCATTAGATAGACAAGAAGAAGGACAAAAGTCTAGAAATAGATTTGCATGTGCTAAAAGAAATATTTTCAATGTCAGAAAAATATATAAAATAATGTTTTAAAAATTCTTAGTTTGTTCAGAATTGAGCAGAAAGCTTGCTGTACCTAAAACACAGGTACTCCAACTAACTTAGAATGCATTGTCATTAGCATCACTTTAAAGATAGGCTGTTCTGTAGGTGTTTAAAAGAAAAACAATAAACTCATAATGAAATACATGAAAATATGCAATATACCAGTTTCTCATTAAGATACTTAGTCATTCAGATTCTAATCACACTAAAGATCCTTCACATCTTTTTTAACAGTATAAGGAGCCTTTCTATTTCTAGAGTTTTGCAAATAAGAAAACATTATTTTGGAGATGTACATATTTTAATGTACAAATAAGTAAGTTTAGACTTCAAGCTACAGTACAGAGCTATTCTGAAATTGGTTAAGATTGCTATACATGTATTAAACTGTCCATATATGCTTGTAATATAAAACACCAGAGTAAGAGCTTTTGCTGGTGTACAACAGTACAATTATGATCATATATAACTCTTTATCAAATATTAATCACTCCATCATTTTAAATATACTCAGAATAACAAAAATGAATGTACAGTCAAGGGTTTATACCGTTCCTGCTTTAGAAGTTCAAAGAATACTAGATTTATATAAAGTTTGAGTTCTCATTATACATATATTAAAAACCATGAATATTATTGTACTGCAATAAGTACTTTAGAAGATATATATCCACCAAACGTCATACAGCATGTGACATCAGTCCATGCTTTCAGTTAAATCTAGTTACTCTAAGCCTGTTGTGCTTAGGCAACACATAAACAAGGCTGACTAACGTAGCAGGGAACTATTTCTGAACCAATTAATATCAGTGTATTTCACCCAGTGCTAACCATACATTTATTCATGATGTTACTCATTTTATTTGTAAAATAACATTTGTTTTTGGAAAACTCAAGGGAAATCTGTTGTATGGGTTTGGATTATCTCAGACTGAAACAAAGGCTTTGCAGAGATTTGAAATGTTTCATGTATAAACCCACATGACAGTTAAAAGAAGTCTGAAAACACTGTTTTAGCAGAGAAATGTTTTTCTGTTTGAGTCCTAAGTTTTCTAGTTAGTCAACAGTAATGTAAAATTATAACAATACTTTTCACTTTTGATGTGTATTTATTCTGATATCTCACAATGTTACAGAAAATATTACTTATACAATGTTATGATTAGCATAGAGATTAATGAATTTATGCAAGCTAGTTCAAAAGCTATGGGGAATAAGTAGAAATACAGTGGCTGTGCGTATTTACTGTGCCTTTGTGATATGCTTTGCCTAGTACCTTTTGCTGATTCTTTGAAAAGGTATAAATGAACAGCATGGATCTGGAAAATATCTGGACATCTCACTGCCAAATAGCACTAAATTGATTATATACCTAGGCTGTCTCTTAGTTATGCTATAAGTAACAAAATCAGGAAGGAAGTAGAAACTGTAGCAAAGATTCAGCAAAAAAAGCACAATGAGCAGTTACACTTCTGAAAAGAGCAAGGAGCAATACATGGAGCAAAGAGAACACAAACGTCTAAGGTCATGACTGAAACCACCACCCATGGTAAACTGCAGAGAACTCTATTTACTTCGGAAAGATGAAAGGCTGACTCACCCCAAAGCCAATGATATAAACTTTGGGTAGGGAGATATCCTGCCTCATTACTCACTCATCTGATGCCAGAAATATGTTACAAGGTCATTCCTCCCAACTTTTTCAAGCAGGAGGTACAAAACTTGAACAGAGAGGCCTCTAGGAATGCTGCAGTGCTTTGTGTTCAAATAAAAACACCATTAGCTGAGAAAATAAAAGGGTTAGCTGGCACTTATCTAGCTGACTGTTTACCTGTGGAGTCCTGAGAGAATCACTTCTGTAGGACTCTCCAACAGGATCAAATATTCCATTTCTACATTCAAACCAGCCTCTGCACCCAGTCTGTTCTCACATCTGACTTCCCACACTTTTCCCTGTAAAGCACTTAGTAAATGAGAAAGGAACTATGAAAGGAAAAAAAGAAAAAAACAACAAACACATATACCCCTATTTGCTGTATTTATATTTGCTCTGGAACACAGGACCACACTCTATTATTTGCATCGAGTGATTATTTTTTCCCCTTAAGGAAAGGGTCCCAGGTAGGTGCTTCCAGGATTAAAATCCTAATAGTGGATTTAGCTTCTAAGTCCACTTAGTTTCTAAGTTCACTTACCCTAAATGGATGTAATTTACCTTGACTTTAGCAAGGCTTTTGACACTGTTTCCCACAGTATTCTCCTGGCAAATATGACTGCTCGAGGTTTGGACAATTGTACACTTTGCTGGGTAAAAAACTGGCTGGACGACTGGGCCCAGAGAGTTGTGGTGAACAGAGTTAAATCCAGCTGGTGGACGGTCACGAGTGGTGTCCCCCAGGGTTCGGTGTTGGGGCCACTCCTGTTTAACATCTTTATTGATGATCTAGACAAGGGGATCGAGTGCACCCTCAGTCAGTTTGCAGGTGACCCCAAGTTGGGTGGGAGTGTTGATCTGCTCGAGGGTAGGGAGGCTCTGCAGAGAGACCTGGACAGGCTGGAGCCATGGGCTGAGGCCAACTGGAGGAGTTTCCATAAGGCCAAATGCCGGGGGCTGCCCTTGGGCCACAACAACCCCCAGCAGCGCTACAGGCTTGGGGAGGAGTGGCTGGAGAGCTGCCAGTCAGAGAGGGACCTGGGGGTGTTGATTGACAGCCGGCTGAACAGGAGCCAGCAGTGTGCCCAGGGGGCCAAGAAGGCCAATGGCATCCTGGCTTGTGTCAGCAATAGCGTGGCCAGCAGGGACAGGGAAGGGATTTTGCCTCTGTACTAGCACTGGGGAGGCCGCATCTCAATTCCTGTGTTCAGCTTTGGGCCCCTCACTACAAAAAGGACATTGAATGGCTCGAGCATGTCCAGAGAAGGGCTACAAAGCTGCTCAAGGGTCTGGAACACATGTCCTATGAGGAGCAGCTGAGGGAACTGGGGTTGTTTGGTTTGGAGAAGAGGAGGCTGAGAAAGCATTTTGCACTTTCATAGTGTAAGAATTGTTGTTTCTCTCATTCTTAAATGAAAGTAGCAATATAACGATAATATTTATACTTACTTGCCTCCATTTCCTTATCACCCTCTACAACTACCTGAAAGGAAGTTGCAGAGAGCTGGGTTTGAGCCTCTTTAGCCTAGTAGAAAGCGACAAGACAAGAGGGAATGGCCGTAAGTTGCATCAGAGAAAGTTCAGACTCGATATTAGGAAGCATTTCTTTACAGAACGGGTTGTTGGGCGTTGGAATGGGCTGCCCAGGGAGGTGGTGGAGTCCCCATCCCTGGAGGTGTTCAAGAGTAGGGTCGATTTAGAGCTTAAGGCTATGCTGTAGGTGGGAACGGTGCTAGGAGAACGGTTGGACTAGATGATCTCCAGGGTCCTTTCCAACCTAGATGATTCTGTGATTCTGTAAATGTAAATTGTTAAATTTTTTGATAGAAGCCTGAACTGTCTGGATGAGGCAGCTCTACCTGCTGCCCCACAACTCCAACAGTACTTATCTGCTTCCATAGTAACTAGACCTGCTATGAGTATGCAATCGCTTTTCAGAGGTACTTTCTGAAGGACTCCTTAAGCTGACTGACTAGCTTGGGAAAGGAATGCCTTCGCTGATGCCTTTCTTTTGCTAGCAAAAGCATTTGTGAAGCCACAAGAAAACGAAATCTGTACTTTTTTTTTTTTTTTTTTTTAATGATAGTTGCCTGGGTTTATTCACTCCACAGGGACATGAACTGTCTTGCCAGCATAAAAGAGGTAAGAAGAGAATTAAGAACTAGGCACTGGGATGTGATGGAGGCCTCCCTGCATTGGCTTGAACTGTTTTTGGAATCACAGTATGAGTTAGTGGGTCTCAAGACTGCATTAAGATATCTGTCTCTACAGATATACTAAATCTAGTCTTCATTATATGTGGCCAAGAATCTTAGCATGAGAACTGTTTAATAGGAAGCTTTCCCCCTCATATGAATCCTCACAGAGAGGGATGGTTGAGTACACATGGCTGTCACTGAGATGGAGGGATAGAGTCAGAGGACAGAAAAGTAGTGAGAAAGCTACAATCAGCAGAACTCTGTGATTAACATTCAGGGAGAACTCCCCCACTCCCACTGAGGAGTAGCTGATGTCATGCAGCTCCCAGACACCTGGGTTCCTACTTGAAGACTCTCACAATGGCTTGAGTCCACAGCCACCTCTCTGCTCCCTTCTCAGAAAGCATTTTGCACTTTCATAGTGTAAGAATTGTTGTTTCTCTCATTCTTAAATGAAAGTAGCAATATAATGATAATATTTATACTTACTTGCCTCCATTTCCTTTTCTGTGTTTTGTTTTGTTTTTTCTTTTTTTTTTCAGTTTTCTAGGAACACATCCATTTCTAACAGTATCTGTGAGACTTAACAAGGAACATACAATTAATATTGAAAAAGATTTCTTTATCTATGTTTTATCTTTCTGTAAAGGATAGATAAAATAACAAACTGATTTTGCTTACTGTTACGCACTTCCAGTCAGTCTGCATAGGACCAAAGAAAGGCTCTATTTTTTTTAAAAAAAGATCTAATGTTGGGAGCTAATTATAAATATTGAAGCCAATAAAAATCAGTAGCTCATATTGCCTTCTTTAGACTACACAGGAGTAAACCATGTTTCCCAGAAAAGGAGCCAGAAATTAAATATCTACCATTTTTCAGTGGGTTCTATCAGTTATTATTACATGGTAAGGAACTATGTCTTATTTCAAATCTGAGTTTTTATAGCATTATATATTCCAGCCATTATTTCTTGCTGTTTTTTCTGGGAATTAAAAAGCTTATTTACTCTTTGTGAAGGTATTTATTTATTCTAACCAAGTCAACTCAGATATTTTGATAAACTGAGCAAGTCACAATCTTTTAGTCTCCTTCTAAGATGTCTCCTTGAGATACTTACACTGGGTTGCTGAAATCATAGCATCTCTAAACTAAACTATATAACTGTCTTCTTGAATACTGACTGCCCTTTCAATATAGAATACTAATAGATATCTTGGAAACCCAGTATTCCCCACAATTGATAACCATTTCTGCCTCAGACTATCAACATCTTTGGTTTAATATGAATCACTATGATATTCTCCACACCTTCACTGTTGCTTTATGTATGCTACACACATTATATAATGTGATTACAAGAGAAAGTGAAACCAAATCAAATTCAGTCATTTTGCTGTCATCATTGTATTACAGAAGTCTCAATGGAACAAAAATAGTTATCCATGATGACTACTATAAAAAACCAGTAAAGACTTAAGGAGAATTTCAGGGTCTGTGTACTGACTGGTTACAAGAAATGAGTTTTCCTGAAAAGGAAATTAAACATGAGGTCATGTAACTAAACACAGACAGTCAGGCCGAAGAAAGTACATACAGGTCACCAGTCAGATTAGATATTGTGAGGGACAGAGTGAGTCAGCATAAACTGGCTCAAAGTTTAAAACAAAATTTGTGTTCTGAGATATTCCTATTAGGATAGGATCGATTATCTCAGCAATTACAGGTAGATCAAAAATCACATAAATCACAACGCCGAGTGTACTTACAAAATGACATGTCTTTTTGCGTTTCTGTTCGCACAGGCTGACCGATCAGGTTTGACACTCAGCAGCATACAGAACACTCACTTGAGTACAGAGAAGTGTCTGTTGTGTAACAGCAAACCCAGGAACATGCTTAAAAGACAAAGCAAAGGCTAACAGCAGAGACCAGACAACAGAGAGTCCTAGCAGAAAGACATTGGAAGAATCTTGTACTTATTTACAACTCCGATTTCTGTGGGTTGACAAAAATAAGAGTACCATGCTCACTCCTTTTTAGCAAGAGTAACCTCTCTTTTTCAACTGCTGAGGGCTCATATAAGAAATAATTCTGGAGGGAACCACAAGCAATTTGAAAACAGTTCTAAAACCCATTACCTTCTAAGCTGGACACAGAAATGCTATAATGGAAAGCTTTTAAAGGCAAAGTGAACATAATGTTTCCAGAAAAATAAACAGAGAAAGCCTCAAGAAGATAACTATTTCAAAAAATCCTGTCACGTTTCATGCAGAGATCGAAATAACTTGATTTTTAAAAATAAGTGATTTCAAAGTATTCCTGAATTTAGGCCAGTATTTTAAGCAATATTTTAATTATATTTAATATTAATTCATTGAAGAATATAAAGAAAGGGATCCTTCTGCTCCCCTGCTGGTATTTGTGAAGACCTTTCCACCAAGAAGAGCCTGTCTAACTTAGGTTTTGATCTCATAACACAATAAACAACTAGAGAAGACTCAACTCCCCGCTGGACTTCTTGTCCAGAAGGATGCTGTGAGGACCAGTATCAAAAGCCTTACTAAAATCCATAAAAACAACATCCACTGCCTTCCCTTCCCCTACTAGGTGAGTGACCTTATAATAGAAGGGTATCACATTAGTTAGACAGGTCTTTCCCTTTGTAAACTCATGCTGACTGTGCCTGATGATTGCACTGTCCTTGAATGCCTTCCTGTAGCACCCAGTAGGATCTTTTTCTTAATTTTTCAAGTTACTAATTAGACCAACAGGTCTGCAGTTTCCTGGGTCTTCCCTTATGCCCTTCAGGTAAATTAGAGTAACACTGGCTAGCTTCTAGTCAGCAGGGACCTCCTTTGATAAATGATTGAGAGGGGTCCTGCTGTAACATCTGCTACCTCCTCCAGTACTCTGGAATGAATCCTAACCAGGCCCCATGGATTTGAGATGTTCAACTGACACAACTGCTCCCTTACAACTTCCATGAAATGCACTCCCTGCCTCCCCAGGGCACAGGCATGACCTCTGAGCCTGTCTATACCACCACAGCTTCCCACCTTACATAAAATGTGCCGTCACATTGGGTAACGAGAACCACCTACAAAATGAGCAGCCTTGTCTGGGCAGACGGCTGAAACGACCCACCGAGGTCCCTTTCGGACTTTTTTTTTTTTTTTCCTGGTAAAAACCAACACCTCACAGAAGCCTCAACAGGTCATTTACCCCGCCATGCTGCCTGCCTAGAGGGCCCCCCAGCGCCAGCCCCCTCTCCCTCACGCACACCCTTCGCCTCCCCGCCGCGGGGCCCAGGC
>NW_020799143.1:21155434-21249045 GCF_003259725.1 Athene cunicularia | reverse complement strand
CCTCTAGGCTTTAACCCTTGCGAGGGACGGAGGCGAGGCGAGGCGCTGGGCAGCGCCCGGGCGGCAGCGCGGACCCTGGCGCTCAGCGCGCTGTGCCTGCGGCGCAGCATGGGCGCGCAGGGGCTGTCTTTCATCTGAGCCGAAATGGAGGTCGTGAACGGTGGTGTCATGGCTGTTCGAAGGATGTTTGAATAGCAGGGGTCGTCCCTCACCGCCCTGCAGCCCGGTGATAAAAGGCACCATTGCTGGTAGTCATGTTATGCTTTGGAAGCTGATCCGATCAGCAAGTTGTTACAAAACTTACTGTTTAGGTCTGCAAATTTATTAAAAAAAAAACAAAAAACAACAAAACCAAACCAAACCAACAAAAACAAAACACCACAGAAAACTAGACCCATAACTTTTAATCAATCTGTACTATATCTGGGGATGTCTGATGACTCCTTGCTGCGTGAGCAGGCAATCTGTGTAGCAGCAGGATCTGGTGATATGCTGGGGCCTTAGTGTGTCAAATAGGGAAAAAACATTTATGGAAGCTGTCAGAACTTTAAATGTGATGTAATCTGATTAATTGTGCTGTTAATGCCAAACATCTTCTGAGATGTTGGAGCACTACTTAACATATTGTTGGTGCTGCAGTATGGGTAAAGATGCAAAAACTGAACAAAATTATATTAAATCTGAATTAAATGCCTGTTCCATACCAATCTTTTTAATAATACCATTTTGTCTTATGCTGTTAAGATCAAGCATATTGCAAACATGGGTTGGTGTTCTAATTTCAAACTTAATGCCTGTGGCTAAACTTTCAGATCTGCAGGAGAGCTTACCTTGTAAACAAACAGGACTTGATCTTTTTTTCTGTAAGCTGTGTTAGTGTGACTTCTGTAGTGTTTTCTTGGCTTATTGTGATGTTTCTAACCAAGCTAAATTTCAGCCTGTACATGGATGTGTTAGTGAAAAGGAAATTATTTGCTTTTAGTTAGTTTTGACGGCTTTTTTCTTATGTAGATTAACCACAAAGTTAGTAGAAGTTTTTGCACCACTGTTTTTAAGGTAGCAGTAAACATTCTCTGTGTTCTTGGGGAAAAAAATAATGATGGAATGCAAAATAATTCATACCTGTTTGGAAAATGAAAATATTTTTTTGTGAAAAGTAGTCATGGCTGATCTTAAGTGACTAACCAGACAAGCACACATATTTCAAATGCTTGGCATAAAGGACACAAATTAAAAAAAAAAATAATCAAAGCTGTTAAGAGAGTTTAAGAATTCGATTATAAATGCATCTTTCTTAAGAATTTTTAAAAATAATTGTCTGACAGGCTGTTTTTTACTGTTCCAGTGGATATGAAATACTAATAATGTATTCTGTTTTGAGTAGTGCAATGAAAGAATTCAACAGAAATTGGCAATGTAAATATTGGTATGCCTACATGACTTATATGTTGAAACGATTACTACCACACATAGACATTACTGCTAAAATCACAAAACTTGGATTTTTAAGGAAAATTATTTTATAAATTAAGATGAGCATTTTCTTAAATAGTTACGGTAACTATAATGTTGTATTTGGCTGTTCCTTCTTAGATTAAGGTTGCGGTCTCTAGCCCAAAGTAAAAACTGAAATCTTGAGCCACGTCTTACATGTTTGTTTTCTTGTATGAATATTTTATGTGGGATTTCTTTCCAATACACTTTTGTATTATTCTGAATGAAAACCATCCAACTTGAGCAAAATTGGGATATCCATATGGTGGTGTGGATAACGTTCCTCTGATTCATTCAGCATGTATGAATCCTCTTTTGGAATAGCAGTGCTACTTATGGTTGAAATACAGTGTTTGGAATGGTATCTTTTTAAGTTTGGTTCTGTCTTAAGTCTGTCTTTGACCAGTGGACAATTGAATTTGGAATTCAACCTCAATAGGCTTTAAGGACAAATAAGTTCCAGTGTTAACCTTGATGCATGTGTCTGAGTTTGCCTAAAAATACTATAGGACAAAAGCCTCCAGAGAATGAGGGAGGAAGGGTATATTGCCAAAGTTGTAAGGCAGTCTTTTGACTGTTAATGTAGTATCAGATGTCTTATTTGTTAAGTTTTCACATAAATTTCAGTGGCAGACACAGGCATAGAACAGTAATGTGTAAAGACTAGCATGTTTGGTAGTGGTCTTGCTGGTTTCATGTAGCAGTGTCTCCTTTTCTGACTTAGCCTTCTGACTGAAATAACAATAAAAAGCAGCTACAACCTCTAAAAATGGTGTATTTTTGTTTAAATGTAGCTTGCACTGTAGAAATCTACCTGGTAGAACTTTTTTTTTTTTTTCCCCTGTGCTTGCTAGTCATCCTAAAGTGTGGATTAACAACCTTCAGCACTCTGCTTTCTTGAGTAATACTCAAGATACTGAAGATCTTGGTGGAGGTGACCTCTAAAACAGTTCCTGGAGATCAGAGTCATAGTTACTAAATTGCTTCCCATGTGCCTTGCCAGATAGTTGTCCATTACTGCTTATCCGAATCTGTAAAATGAGAATCGTTTTGCTGCACCGTGCAGCATGAGACCAACTTTATTCCTGCAGTGCTTTAGACTGTAAACAGAAGCCTTAGGATTTTTGGTCTACTTTTGAGCCTCTGTTGTGCTACAGAAATCATCCCTCTCAAAATTATTGCTGTTGTCTGCAGAAATGTGATGTTGTTTCTTTCCCATTGCATAAAAAAGTAGTGGTGCTGGAAATATTCCATGTGCATTATCCTAACGAGTGCTTTCTTTCTGCAGGTTTGTGGAGATAGGGGCTCACAACTCTGACCTTAGTGCAAATGGTTTTTAGAAGTGAAGTGAGTTACTTCAAGACTGTTTCTGGTCTACACTATAGGTTATAGTACTGAGCGTGACTGTTGATGTTCAGTTATCCTTGAGACTGCATCTGTCACAAAATATGCACATACAGCCTTAGTTTTCTAAAGTTTCAGGAATACAGTTACGCTTGTTATGCATTCCAATCTGGAATAGAGCAGAAAGTTTTGTCTCAGTATCTCTAGTCCTTTATTTCTGCTTACAGACTCTTGGAGCTTATACATGTGGCTCTGATGTTTAGTGTTTGCTTTGGCAGACAGTAAACTTGAAAATAGTTTTCGGAATAGCAAAGATTGTAATGATGTTCTCTGTTTATGCATGTGACTCTTTTCACTTTTTTTTTTTTTTTTAAAGAACAGCAAATTCAAAGTTGATACAGAGAACAGTAAAAACTTACCAGTGACTTCTTGCTTACAGGTTAGCTTGCATGTCATTAAACGTTCCTTTTGTTTTGTTTCAGTTAAATGCAGTGAGCCAGTTTTGCCTTATTCTGCTTTCATCTTAACATTTTGTGACACTTACTTTACTCTCAAAAATCTCTCTAAGGAGACAATGTTTTCCAAGCATTGACCAAGAGCCTGTGTTTCTCTGTCTAAAAGATGTTAAAAATAGTGTAAATCAGGGATTGACTTGCAATTTAAGTTGTTTAGTTCTGGCAGCAAAAGCTGAGTTTACAAGTGGAAGTCTCCAAAGTAGTAGAAGCTTTCTTCCTCTTGAAATGAAAGTGTTTTCCAGTTGTGAATGAGTTGCATCTGTACTACGAAACTTGCGCCATTTTTCACCAAAGAGGCAAAGAACCCCATGTTTTTGCTTTCTTTCTGAACCCACACATTGCAGTGATAGCTTTGTCTTTATAATTCATTACAGTTTTTGATCAGTAATTTAAACTGAAGTCTAGCCACTAATATGTTCTTCTGTGCTCCTTTTCTCCTTTCAAGTCTTTAATGTTAAGGCATTGTGTGACTGGTGAAAGCAAGACTTTTTTTTCCTTTTTTTTTTGTTTCCTTCCACTGTTGGGCAACCCAGTGCTGCTATTCCTGGTGTCACATAACATGGCCCCAGCCGTCTTGTTATTCTCTGGGGAAGAAACTATACTCTTGCCCAGATAAGAAACCTGACATAGCTAGAACTCTTGCGAGTAAGATATCCTCTAGCCATGTCTATATAATGTGTAAACTATATCTTTCTGCTTTAAGAAGGGATAAAAGTGTGGTTGAAGTTAGAAAGAGAACCGCAACTAGAGAGCAGCTATGTAGGAGCAGTGTATGAAGGAAAAGAAGTTCTAGCACTTAATGTTTCAGGATAAACAAGAAATGAAGACATCTAAAGCTGTATAGTTAAGCCCTGAAACTTCCACAGGATATCTGTCTCTGTCTAAGGGAAAGTTATAGAAAGGAAAAATAAGGTAAACTGCTGAGTCCCAGCAGCAGGTTATTGAGTCAGATATTCTAACCGTTGAATGGAACTGTGGCAAAATACAAATACTGGTGTGGCCAGTTCTCAACAGTTGATCAGCCAGCCAGCCTTGGAGATAACAGCAGCAGCTCACCTGAAATAGGAAGTCATTTGTACCTATGCATTCATTGTTTTCTTGATGCTTGAGTTGTCCTAGTAACATTTTAAGTAATGAATGACCCTAATGGGAAATAAACTGCTGGGTGTCTAGGTGTTAGTGGCAGAAAATTGTGTTTGAAAGAAATATGAACTTAAATACACTGAAGTATTCTTTTTTTTTTTTTTTGAAGTCATTGACAATATCTTTTGCAGATTTTCTTAAAACAAATCATAATAAATAAGCTGTGTGTTTGCCAGAGGAAATACTTTCAAGGATGTGGATAGCCCAAGAAATGTTTAATATATGTAAAACATATATGTCATACCTCTTAAGCTTAAGAAACCACCAGAGATGTCACTTAAGCAAGATATTGACAGAAGTTAATTTTAGCCTAGGGATACCCATCTTTCCCAGCTCACGTCTGCTGTTGTCCACCACTTACTTTTTAGGTAGTAGTTCCCAATGAAAGCCTGACTTTAGGCACCCTCAATTATCATTTGAAGCTCTTTTTTCATGTCCTGTAGAAGGAACCTAGGAAAGCTAACTCCACGAGGTTAAGTTTAGTTTTCCAAATGGGTCCCACGAACATCTAGGAATAAAATTTGGATTTGGCAGGGGAAGGAAGAGCATGAGTCATTTTCTTGTAAGCTTTCTAAGTCATGAACTACTGTGATGTATACATGTGGTTTGTTAATGAATGGAAGCAGTGCGCCTCTTATTGGTCACATCCAGGGTTTGATTTTAGATCTGAATAATTAAGGATAAGCAGGACATGAAAGAGAAAACTTCCTAACTACATAACCATGTTACTGTTTTCTCAGAGTTGTGATGAAAACATAAAAAGCGAGTCTGCATGTCTACTGTACAATGTTTACTTTAAGTGAATTCTTGCTGTTAGAAGCATCAAGTGAAAGACTTGAATTCTGACCTTAAATTCTAGCATAACCATGGGGATGCATCTTTACTTATCTTTTTTGTCCTCTCTCTTTTTTTTTTTTTTTTTTTCCTTTCAGTTATGCCTTAGGCTTTAAGTAATAATTCTCCCTGTATAGGACTGTTTATGTTTAGTGATATGCTTATACTTTATTCACGTAACAAAAATTTTCCAATACTATCAAGCTATGTAGGCAAACTTGGGGTTGTACTGAAATGTAAGGAAATCACAAGTCATGAACAGAATAGACTTTGCAAATGAAAAATAGTACCTGCATGTCTCTGAACAGCAGAATTCTTTTGTGTATTCTTGTCTATGCTGGTACAGTTCTTCTAGGAATAAACCAAAACCTACATTATGCATAATAAAAGGAGGAGTATGTTGTTCAGGGTTGGGTAGACCAAATAGAAAGTGTACCTTTGGAAGAAGGGACAGTATGTGACCCATGCTTTCTTAAAAGGCAGTGTTGTTTCAAACTCCGATGTGTATACTTTGTTGCATTTTCGCTTTGAAATGGTTTTGTAGGCATCTTCTTGTAAGATAATTACATGGGAAAGCCTTAAATTCTTTTGGGTTATGATGACTCATTCACCATGAATGTAATGACTAATGTGACATTTCAGTTTATTTTAAAGAAAACAGAACAAATCCTGCACAAAGGCATTTATAACTTTTCTCCTTTCTTCTGTGAGATTCAATTGTACTGTATATGCACTGTTAATCTCAAAACCTCTCCTTAGTCTCTTTGATCTAACTGATTCTGCTGGAGAAATAAAAAAATCTTATCTAATAAGTAACTCCTCCAACTTTAAACTGTTTTCCTAGCTGTATTAATAGAGGGCAGATGGACAAATCTGAGAAGGGAAAGTGCTTTGAGCCTCAAGTGCCTAATAGTCTCTCGTACCTTTTTAAAACTCTCATCCTTAACTGATATGCTTGCTGAATTGAATGTCTGAATTGAAATACTTTGCATTTGAGTTGCCCAGGTTGATAAGTGCAAAACTATTTTATATCGCTTCATTTGTATCCGTACTCTTTTTGTCTGTATGGAGTATTGATGCTGCCCCAGACCTCTTAAAAACTGATGGAGGGAGAAGGTATTAAAAAAAAAAAGTGTAAAGTGTTAAAACTGTGTTATAGAGAACTGTGTGATGTCCTTTCTTTTGAACAGGAGCTGAAATGCTGGTAGCCTACCTCTTAGGTAAATCCTTTGACTGTGTAACTGTCATCCCACCTGCCTCTCCCCAGAGTTGGTAGTATGTTAAAGTGTACAGTGGAGTCATATCAGTGGAGGAGAATGAGGTTCTTTCACAACTGTATACTTAGGAGCAGATTGTGAGGGCTGGCATACTTTTTTGCAAAGGGAAAAACTGTGAATTCCACTCCATCCTGTGCAGAGAAATGAATGTAGGGTTCTCAAACATTTTGTGCATGCCACAGCAATTAAACATTGGGTAGAGTGATGGCCTCTGCTGTTGTGTAAGTTGTGTGGGAACAAATCTTGGGAAGATGTCTGTTTGAATTCCAAACAATTCGGAAAAAGCTGAGATCGGTCCTCTAAGTAAATTGAATTAACCCATTTCTAGATGGAAATTGAAAATAGGAATGCTAACAATTGTGAATGTCCAAAATAATCATAGCCTGCTTTAGGAAACCAGGTTTTCATTTCTAATATATTACTAAATTTGTAAAGCCAGTATGTAACAAAAAATAGATAAAAACATACATGAAGCGTATTTTAAGTATGAAGATAAGTGCATGTGTTAAATTATGACAGAAATAGATGTTGCAAATAGTAAAGGGTAATATTAACATGAAGGGCACAGCAATATTAAACAGTAAGTTGACGTTACTTCTTGCATTGCTTTTTCTTTGAAGAAGATAACGATGACTTAATACTTAAATTTTCTTTCAGAATCCTACCACAGGTAAGTTTTAGGCTTTGAAGGGGTATTTCTCCAGATTTTCAGGAAAGTATATTGGAGGCTAGTAGTAATGTTGGCTGAATTTTTTTAAATAATTTTTTCTTCCCTTCTCTCTATATTGTAACTAAGCAGGCATGCTCTTAGTGATATTTGACAAGCACTTTTACTGTTGAAAATCTGTGTAGTTCATCCCAGAAAATCAGTTTTCCTGTAATTTACCTGAGAACTCCAACAGTGTGTTGAATAATACAGTATAGGTGCTTTGAGGTTAGTTCATTATATTATGGGAAGGATCAAAATATGTAATGTCAAACTACAGATTTACTTGCCATCTGGTGAGTGATGAGATTTGATGGCAGAGAATCTCAGGCTTGCTATCCTTTGACAGCTCTTTTTAGTGTTTGAGGAAAATACTGATACATTTTTCTGTGTAAATAGTACCTTTCTAATAACCTTTTGTGATTATTTTCTTCAGAAGTTCATATGCTACACAACATTTTAATGATCTCACATTTGACATGCATTCAGAAAACTGAAATATGGATTTTAACAGATTCAGATACTCAGTTCTCCTGAATATATACATATTCAGGAATGTGTACATATAGATACTCAGGAATATAAGTGAGCACAGCAAGAAGCAAGGGTTGATAACCAAGGGGTTTTAAGAGGTGGAAGCTTAAGTTTGTTTACACATATTGCAGAATTTATAGGAAAGAAAGATTTCTTGATATGGTGATGAGTTTTGGTGCAAAAATCAGATCTTCTAGTTGTGTCAGAAGTGACTGAAAAGTTTAATAGAAAAGAAACAAGGAAATACAAGTCAGATTTTCCAGACTGACATTTTCTTGTTTGTGGATAAAAATTAACTTTGTCAGTACAAACTTAAGCAATATTTTAATGTTTATTCTGGAGCAGGAGATGTAGTCATAACAAAGAGTTTGAATCACTTTACATGTGTACTTTTGCAGATACACAGTCCACTTGATGACTTTTATTTGTGAATGTTTATCCATTTTGGTACTTTCAATATTAAGATAGCTTCACTATCCTTTAAGTGGTTTTGGTCCATTTTTTTGTGGCTTTTGGAGTTGTGACTGGGGGGTGGGTCCTCTTGTGAATAAAATACATTAGAAAAAACATGGGACACAATCGTTGACCGTTAATGCAGTTTCTTAAATTGCTGTGATCCATTTCTCTATTAGCCTTTATCTAGGAGTGGTGTGGTGGTTTAAGCCCTACCGGGACCGGAGACCACGTTGCCCCTCCCCCACCCTCAGCCAGTCGGGCTGGAAGTGAGGCACAAACCCCGGGGTAAAATAAGAAGAAATTTAATACAACAATGTGATAAACAATCTGAACAACAGTAGAAATGATAACAACAATAAACAGCAATAACAGTAAGCAAGACAAAAGATATACAGAGAAATACCACAAATGGTTACGGAACAAGCCCGCCATGTGCTCCCTGCCACCAAAGCCACCAAGGAAAAGGTTCCCACGCTCCCGTGCCCGGACCTGACATCAGCATGGTATGAATAACCCGTCTGGAGATCACTTCCCCCTCTTCTGCTGGGGAAGCATAACCCTATCCTAGCTTGAACCAGGACATAATCCACGCCTTTATTCTATACAATCTGCGTCATGTCCAGCTGCCATTGAGCAGTTAACAATAACAAAATAACAATTTACAAAGGCACAGCATAATTCACGGCATGTTCTCACCCACAATCAAGTCCCCCTGTGGTACGCATCGGACCTCTCCATTGTCCTGCATCACCCACCAGGTACACCCAGGTCCTTGAGCAAAAGCAATCCTGTGGATGGGTTTGCCTTTGCCTTTGCCTGGCACAGGACTAAACCAGACCATTTTTCCCAGCACATCCCTCATGTGCACCACAGGGACTTTATCCCCATCTACAGCACGTGGAGGTTTCTGACTGAGCCAGGCCAGCTCAACTGGCAGATCCTCTTGCGTTGACTAGCCAGGTGGCCTTTGCTAGATGTGTGTCCCAGTCTTTGAAGGTCCCACCTCCCAGTGCTTTCAATGTGGTTTTTAACAGTTCATTGTAGCACTCGATTTTCCCAGAGGCTGGTGCGTGGTAGGGGATATGGTAGACCCACTCGATGCCGTGTTCTTCTGCCCAGGCATTTATGAGGTTGTTTCGGAAGTGGGTCCCGTTGTCTGACTCAATTCTCTCTGGGGTGCTGTGTCGCCACAGGACTTGGGTTTCAAGGCCCAGGATGGTGTTCCGGGCGGTGGTGTGGGGCTGTTTTGCTGATTAAGGATACCAATTAAACTCAGACACCAGAGTGAAAAGAACAGGCGTATTTTACTAGTGATGACAGTGTAATACAGAAAACATGTAGTAAGAAAAAGCAGAATAGTTCACTTAAAGCAGCAAACAGCAAAAGACAGGGTAATGCATTAAATCATTACTACATGAGAGAAAGAATGGAGATTAAGAAAACTTGCATATATTATCATCATCCAGATCCGCAGTCATTGGGGAGCCCCGGTCACAGTGCGGATTTGCAGAGCCTGCCCTGGCAAGTTGGAAATCCTACGTGGTGCGTCCACCTATAGGTGAGGCTTCCAAAGCCGCTGCAAACGGGCCCAGCTTATATACCAGAGATCAACAGGCCAGAATAGCTGGCACCTTTGATTTGAGTGGAAAATTCTGGTTTCATTCTCCTGTTGGATTCCACCCAAAGCCTGGCCAGGGCTCAGGGGGGGAAACCAAGGGAGTTTCTAACAAGGCCACAAACTTGGGTTCTCAGCCTTGAACAAGGCTAAACAAGGGAAGTTGGAGACATTCTCTCCTCACTCCTGATTTTATTTTGTCTAAGCTGCATCTTTCACTAGCGGGTTTACATACTTTGTTAATGATTACAGACTAAACAGCTTTGGCTTGAGGCCTGTTGTTCAGGCTTCAGTACTTCAATGCTTTAGCACTTTTACATCAGCATAAGTGCATTGTTATAACTTAGTACAATACCTACTAGCACAATGGCTTTCAGTTATAAAATATACAGGATTCATCTATAGGTCAGCTCTGGCTTGGGTCAATTGTCTAAGCCTTAGCATTTAAGGGGTGCTGGGCAGGTTTCCAACCATCCAGTGGTTACTTCCACCATTGTGAGCACGTGGCACTTCCTGTGGCGGGTCTGTGGCAGTGTGATGTAGTCGATCTACCAGGCCTCTTCATATCTCTGTTTTTCAGCCATTGCTCTCCATTCCGCTGGGGCTTCACCCGCTTGGCATGTTTGATTGCAGCACACGTCTCACATCCATGGGTGATCTCTGCAATGGTGTCAATAGTGAGGTCCACCCCTCGATCTTGAGCCCACCTGTCTGTTGCATCCCTACCTTGGTGGCCCGAGGTCTCGTGGGCCCACTGGGCTATGAACAGTTCACCTTTGCGCTGCCAGTGCAAGTCCACCTGAGCCACTCTGATCTTAGCAGCTTGGTCTGCCTGCTGGTTGTGTCAATGGTCATCAGTGGCCCGACTCTTGGGTACATGGGCATCCACATGGCGCACCTTCACAGCAAGGTTTTCCACCCGGGCTGCAATGTCCTGCTATACTTCAGCAGACCAAACGGTTTTACCCTTACGTTGCCAGTTGCTCTGCTTCCATTGCTGCAACCTTTTCCACAGGGTGTTCGCCACTGCCCACGAGTCGGTGTAGAGGTAGAGCCTTGGCCACTTTTCCTGCTCAGCAATATCTAAAGCAAACTGGATGGCTTTCACCTCTGCGAACTGGCTCGATTCACGCTGTCCCTCAGCAGCTTCAGTGACTTGTCGTGTGGGACTCCATACAGCAGCCTTCCATCGTCGATGTTTTCCCACAATGCAGCAAGACCCATCAGTGAACAGGGCATATCGCTTCTCCTCATCAGGCAGCTGGTTATATGGTGGGGTCTCCTTAGCACGTGTCACCTATTCTGGTGACATCCCGGAATATTTGCTCTCTGGCCAGTTTGTGATCACCTCTAGTATCTCTGGGTGGCTGGGGTTCCCTATTTGAGCCCGTTGTGTTTTTTTTACATTTACCCCACGTGGCCTCTGTTGCATGATGTGTGGAGGAAGCCTTTCCTTTGAACATCCACCCCAGCACTGGCAGTCAGGGTGCCAGGAGGAGCTGTGTTTCAGTGCTGACCAATTCTGAGGCAGCCCAAACTCCCTTGTATGCTGCCAGTATCTCATTCTCAGTTGGTGTATAATTAGCTACAGAACCTTTGTATCCCCAGCTCCAAAAGCCTTGAGGTCGGCCTTAGGTTTCCCCAGGTGCTCTCTGCCAGAGGCTCCAGGTAGGGCCATTCTCCCCGGCTGCGGTGTAGAGCATGTTCTTAACCTCCTGCCCTTCCCAGACTGGCCCGAGGGCTACTGCCTGGGCAATCTCCCGCTTAATTTGTTCAAAGGATTGTTGTTGCTCAGGGCCCCATTCAAAATCGATCTTCTTATGGGTTACGTGATAGAGAGGGCTCACAATCAGGCTGTAGTTTGGGATGTGCATCCTCCAGAACCCCACAGCGCCCAGGAAAGACTGAATCTCCTTTTTAGAGGTTGGTGGGGCCATGGCTGTTATCTTGTTTATCACCTCCATTGAGATGTGGGGACACCCATCTTGCCATTTTATTCCTAGGAATTGAATTTCCCTTGCAGGCCCCTTAACTTTCTTTTGCTTAATGGCAAAGCCGGCCTTCAGGAGGATTTCATTTATCTTCTTCCCTTTCTCAAAGGCTTCCTCATCTGTATCCCCCCATACAATGATGTCATCAATGTACTACAGATGTTCTGGAGCCCCACCTTTCTCCAGTGCAGTATGGACCAGTCCATGGCAAATGGTGGATCTATGGTTCCACCCCTGGGGCAATCGATTCCAGGTGTACTGGATGCCTCTCCAAGTGAATGCAAACTGTGGCCTGCACTCTGGCACTATCGGAATGGAGAAGAACGTGTTAGCAATGTGAGTCATGGCGTACCACTTGGCTGCCTTCGACTCCAGTTCATACTGGAGCTCGAGCATGTCCGGCACTGCAGCACTCATTGCTGGCGTCACTTCATTCATACCATGGTAGTCCACAGTTAGCCTCCATTCACCATTAGGCTTTCTCACTGGCCATATAAGACTGTTGAAGGGTGAGTGAGCTTTGTTGATCACCTTCTGGCTTTCTAGTTGATGGATCAGCTGATGGACGGGGACCAGGGAGTCTTGATTGGTGCGGTACTGCTGCCGATGCACTGTCCTGGTAGCAATCGGCACTCGCTGCTATTCAACCTTAAGCCGCCCCACCACTGAGGGATCCTCTGAGAGGCCGGGTAAGGTGGACAACTGTTCAACCTCCTCCAGGGCAGCTACACCAAAAGCCCACCGGTACCCTTTTGGGTCTCTGAAGTTCCCTCTCCTGAGATAGTCTATGCCCAGGATGCACGGGGCATCTGGGCCAGTCACAGTGGGGTGCTTATGCCAGTCCTTCCCAGTCAGGCTCACTTCAGCTTCCAGTAGGGTCAGCTGTTGGGATCCCCCTGTCACTCCGGAGATGCAAATGGATTCAACCCCAGTGTAGCTTGATGGCATCAGGGTGCACTGTGTGCCAGTGTCCACCAAAGCCTTATACTCTTGTGGGTCTGACGTGCCAGGCCATCGGATCCACACTGTCCAGTAAATCCGATTATCCCTTTCCTCCACCTGGCTGGAGGCAGGGCCCCTCTAATCCTGCTCATCATCACTCACTTCTTGCAAGAATGATTTACTGGTCCCCTCAAGGGGGTCAGACATAATGTTGGCCATTCTATTCTGTTGGGGGATTTCTGACTGGACACTGGAGCTGTGCTTTTCTTGGAGGACTCCCCTTTTGTGATGGTCTTGCCTTGCAGCTGCTCTGCTCATGCAGCTAGGGCAGCAGTGGGCTGTCCATCCCACCTCCTCATGTTTTCTCCATGGTTGCGGAGGAAAAACCACAGGGTGCCTCGTGGTGTGTGCCTTCTGCTGCCTTTCTCTTGGGTGGGGAAACGTTTACTTCTAATGGCTTAGACATCAGCCCGTGCAGGTGGAATGTAGGACATGTCCTCTTCCATTTCCTGGACCCTCTGAGACAGTTCCTCCACAGCTGAGACCCAGGAATGTTGAGATGAAGGGAGATTTCCCTCATAATCCCGGAGCTTGCCAACCACTCCATCCACTGTTAGAGTGTGGGTGTCTCTCCACCAGGACACTATTGCCAATGCTTTCGAGTGTGCTTCTGGCACGCTCTTCAGGAACTTTTGCCACATCAGGTGTGTGCAAGGGGCCTGATCTGGGTCCATGGGTGACTGCTCATCATTCAGAGCACCATAGATCATCTCAAACACAGCCAGTTCCCTGAGAATCTGGATGCCTTTCTCAATGTTGGTCCATTGGCTTAGCTGACATAGGATATCATCCTTGTAGGGGTGCCTCTCCCTTACACTGAGCAGGAGTCGCTTCCAAAGGCTGAGAGTTTGAGCCTGTTTCCCTATTTGCCTATCAATGCCAGCATCCTTGGCCAAAGATCCCAGCTGCTTGGCCTCTCTCCCCTCCATTTCAAAAGCACTGGCTCCATTGTCCCAGCATCTGAGCAGCCAGGTGCAAATCTGCTCGCCTTCCAGGTGGCTGAAATCTCTCCGCATATCTCGCAACTCAGTTGGGTATAGAGATTGGACGATCACCTCTGGCTCTTCCTCCTGTTCCCCTGATGGGCCTGGCTCATCCCCAACCCCCACTTTGCTAACTGTCTTTCTGGTATATTTTGTTTTCTGTTTCAGGGCAACTGATACCGGCACTGGCTGGGTCTCTGGCTCAGTTGCTGTGCTGGTGGAGGCGACTGAAACTGGTTCTGCCTGTTCCCCCAGCCAAGATACCGTACCAGTAACTTCACTCTCAGGTTCTGTAGCCTTTTTCCCCCCTTGAGGGCAGTGGGTGGTATTAAAGAGGACACAGCATGGGCAAGTCCCCAACACATTGCAGCGATTTGTGTCTCCTGGGTTTTGCCAGCTTCGTAACACACCCTTTCTAAGCACTCCCTCAGCTTATCAGGGCTCTGCATTTGTTCAGGAGTGAAATTCCAAAGCACTGGAGGTGCCCACCAACTCAGGCCTTTGCCCGTCTTTTCCCACACCCCTTGCCACTCCCTGGTATCTGACCTTGCGGCAGGTTTCCGGGCACTGCTATTGTTAGAGAAGTGATACATGGCCAAAATCAAAATCAGGCAGACATTCAGAAAGCATTGTGCCACAATCACACTGGCCTGCAGGCTCCAAGGATAATTGAAACTCCCCAAAACCGAGAAGATCTCTTCCCCTGGTTCTCCCATAGAGGATGTGATACCCCTAACAAAAGCCTAGGCAGCAAACAGGTACCGGCCCACCCCCACACACAGCGATACAAAAGCATTATAAGTAGTCAATAGCTCGTATAACAACATAAGACCCTTTATACATTTCCCACTGATAACAAATGCCAACACTGGGATCATACACTGGATGTAAGGATTAATCCAGCCCCACCATGCAAGGAAGTGGGCTAGCATTGCAAACATTTTCTTATCAAACAAATACAGACAGAAAAATTACACCCAACAGATTTCTCTAACACACTCTGGTCATGGTCTGTCCCTTTTAGATTCTTATTTCAACCCAATTAGTGCCCCACGTTGGTGCGCCAAAAAGGCTGTGTTGGTTTAAGCTCTGCCGGGACCGGAGACCATGTTGCAATTGTCCCTACCCTACCCTCAGCCAGTCAGGCTGGAAGAGGCATAAATCCCGGTGGGAAGAGGAAATTTAAAACAACAGTGTGATAATCTGAAAAACAGTAGCCATGATAGCAACAATAAACAGCAATAACAGCAAGCAAGACAAAAGATATACAGAGAAATACCGCAAATGGTTACAGGACAAGCCTGCCATGTTCTCACTGCCACCAAAGCCACCAAGGAAAAAGTTCCTGTGCTCCTGTGCCCGGACCTGACGTCAGCATGGTATGAATAACCCGGCTGGAGATCCCTTCCCCCTTCTCTGATGGGGAAACTCAACCCTATCCTAGCTTGAACCAGGACAAGTGGGAAGAGTAGTAGATACAAAGCAAAGAGCTTTTTTTAAGAAAGTTTTGATAAAACATTTGGCAATACAGAAAACACTTATGAAAGTTGAGGGCATAAGTTTTCAGGCATCGTACTCCTGCCTAAGCTTTTCACATGTAATTTATGTTTGTAGTGGCTTCATTGTGAGGTGACCTGCAAAGTGAGTGATGTAGAGGGGTTATTCAGAGGCTTAGCCTACACTCTCTGCATTTGCTGTAGCTGTGCTAATGCAAACCCTCAAAGCAAAAATGTGCAGCAGATCAAGATTGTGGTATGCCTGGTGCAACATAAAGAGCAAAAATAGAGTTCCTTCTGTAAGATTCTTGCTGTTGCATCGTAAGACCAAAAGCATGACTATTCTAACTGCTGTCAAGTGTGTGGTTTACAGTTTTTTAAGCCATCTTGGCAAAAGAGAGCTTAGTGAGGAGTTGGCAAAAGGATTAAAAGACAGTCTTACGAAGTGTTAATAAGCTCCTGCAAAGGTTGAAAAACAGAAGAGAAAGAATGAAAATGCTGACATGAAACTGAGTGATTTAAGGCTGTTGTCATAAGCCAACCAGAAATGGGACTCATCCTGTTGGTAGCCAGGAAGGGTGTTCAGTGAGGTGGGGATAGGCTCTGAGTCTCTGGAAGTGTTGATGAAGCAGCCTGTGTTTAATGTGATAAAGCTGTCTGTGGAGAGACCTAGAGAGAAAAATGATGTCTTCCTCCAGCATTTTTTTTCCTGAACAATAAAAATGTGGAAGGTCATGTTCCTTAAAAACAGCAAATGTGTTTTCTACTCTGGGTTTGTGGAGCCCTTAGGAGATGATTTCAAGCAACATATAGCTGATTGCATTGTAGGCAGCTAACAAAAATGAAATGAAAGCATGATCCTGTGATCTGGCATATCTCTGTCACTAGAGATTCTGGCAAAATAATTTCAATGCTAATATTTAACTATTTCCATGCTTAGTAGAGAGTGCAACAAGGAAGACAATGTCTCAAACTCTTACAGCTTACTTTGAGTAACCTCTTAGGTGGATTTGAAACAGAACATGTTTTCTTCTCTCCTTTGACCTCTCAAACCCAAAACATAGTCTGTCCTTACTCCAGCCAAAAAAAAGGGCACCAAAAAAACTAAGGAAAGCAATATAGGAGATTTGAGCTCCCAGAAGGCACTTAACCACTGGACTGTTGTTTCTTGACTTTTTCTTCACTGTTTTATTTTTGTTTCAGGCTACTTTTTTTGACTTTGTTCCAACGGAGTTTCCAGTTACAGAAAGAGTTCTCTAACAAAGAGTGTTCCCAGGGCTGCAGATGTTTTGCTCATTACATAATACTAAGCATGGCTAACCTTTAAAGCTTGCAACTGGGGCAGTAAGTGCATTTTATAAAATACTTCCCTTGCTCTAAGAATGATTATTATTATTAAATTTTCTTTGCAGCCTCTGGAGTAGTTGTCATCTTCTGTCATGTGAAAGAACGGTTTGTGTACAACACTGATGAAACAAGATTGAACTGGTTTATTAAATGAGTGTAGCTGGATTGCTTGCTGATTGTCATTCTTCCCTTCTCACATCTTTTCCATTTCTGTTTTCTGTCCTCTAGACTCCGTAGGTCACTTCAGAATTTGTTTTTCCACCTCACATGTCTGTAATCACTCCAGTTTTTATACAGTTGGGCAACTTGAATTTACTGTATGATAGGAAAACTTGAAGTGTTGAATATGGCAGAGATAGCCTGGAGTTATGGTTCATTTGTTTTGGGGTTTTTTTACTCTTTTTTTTTTCCACTTATGATTTTTTGGGGGGGGGTATTTTCATACTCCTGAGCACACTGGATCACAGGGTCCATTAACCTAGTGATATTTTCAGTCATTTATAATTCATAAATAGCTGTTCAAATTGCTATTGCAGAACTTTGATTTTTCGAAAGCTTTGTTATGTTCGATACAAGCATTTATGTCATAACATCATTGCCCCACTGTTTTGTAGCAGTGGTAACTGGTTTGCTGACAGTCAGGAAAAAATGAGTCTAAAAGCATAGTTTTGCTTCCTAAGACAGAATCTTAAATCATTAGTAGTTTACATTTATGTCTTTTCTGAATAATTCCAATTTATTAAATACATAGCTGAAAATATGTGACTAGTTTCCTCCCTTCCTTTGATAAATCTTGCTCTAGCAATCCAAGAAATTGTATATTAGACAGGAAAACATAGAAAATGTGAAGAAAATTCAGAGTAATGGAGAACAATATTTATTTTAAAATGTTTGTTTGTAAAACAGGTCTGAAAGTCTTCTCAGTAACAAAATTGATGCTTAAGTGGCGAATTGTATATGCCTTACACAGCTAGAGAATTATTGCTATGTAATTATCACTTATTACAATACTGGATTTACAGAAGTCAGTTAATTTCCTCATTGTTTCGTTTTCATATGAATTGCTCTATTACTATCATTTCAAAGCCCACAGTTTGAAATTGAAAAGAAAAACTACATTTGAAGAGTACTGTTTCCCATTATATGAATGGTTTATTTGTTAGTGGCTCTCATGTAACTGTCAGTAACAAATCCCCAAAGAGAGATCCCAAATATCAGTCTTAGTCGAGTTTTAAATAGTTATGGATGTCTTTACCCATTGTAGAAGTTACAGTTAAAAGTGTGAAAAAAGATATTTTCTTTTCCCACCTGTAGTGTTTTAGCCTTTGGTCTTTGGGATTTAAGTATGGCTGCTAATTTCATGTTAAGATATTTTTATTTATTGAATTTATAAAATACATTTTGTTTTTCAGCATTAACTGTAGAGCTGTGTTTGACATTTCAGGATCTTGGAGCAGAAGTGTTTTCATTCTCAAACATTCAGAGTTTGCAGAACTCTGTTTGAGAACTGGTTTTTATACAGATGGAGGGAAAAAAAAAAAGAAAAGGCACCTGTTTCATCAAATTGTTTCTAGACTCGGTATCTTTGCTTCCATAGGAATTTCTTACCTGAGGTGATTTGATATATTTCTACTCCTTTTCCTTGATAGTGCCCTGGTGTATTTGGAAAGCTTTAGAAAACTTTCCCACCAAGTGATTACATTCATTTTATGCTTGATTTTAGTGTTCAGATGCTGTCAGAAAAGTCTGGTACACAAACAGCTAGTACAGAGTTAACATTTTTCTTTGAATTTGTACCAATTTGCAACAATTTAGCTATCTGACATAAAAAGCCAGTTTAGATTATTTGCAGTACCTGCCCTTGATACAATTTGTTTTCTAGATGGAGGTCAATTAACTGTTAAAAGTCGTCCTATAGGAATATGTCATTAAATGTAATTGGCAAGTCTTTCCTTTTATCTTTCACCTTGTCCTTAAGTTAATTTTTCACAATGTTATAGCCCTCAATAAGATAATCAGTTTGTAGCTTGTAACCTATTTCAATTATGCAATCATTACATTCTCAAATGTTTACTGGAAAACTGCTACAAAGGAATGGTGCTGTATTTGCATATGTGCATGTTCAGACCCAGTCACCAGTGACATCCAACCATTCTTGTTCCACAGCTGGTTGTGTTAAGACAGGTAGAAGGTGAGTGTTGTGTCTCTGTGAAGTTTTTTTTTTTTTCAAGTCTAGTTTTTCTGATACTTATGTGATTTAGTGAAGTGACTAATTCTTGTTTCATTTAATAATTTATGACAATGTGATATGCATTCCAAAAAAGAAAGTCTTCAAATGCAGATCTAGAAATTATTTTTTCTTCCTACTGACTGTCTGTGTCTAATAATCTGTGGATTATGTTTTTTTCTGTTTTAAACCTGTTCAGTGCCAATGGTATGCTTGAAGTCATGTTGCTTTACCTTGTCTTTTGTTGTGGCATGTGTGTGGCATATATGTGGAAATAATCATGGTATATTCTTACACAGAATAAAATGTTTGTAGAACTCATATATAGACATGTCCATGTAACTTCCCTATGTGTTGCGTGTTTTATAACCTCCTTGGTTCATCTGAACTCATTTAACATTGTTGAATAGTCTAGTTTATAATGTTCCATTCTGCAGTAATTTTGAATCATCTGTGATGCATATGCAAGGTCTTATTTCTACTGTCCCAAACTGAAATGCATAAGCTGGAGTTGCACACTTATCTGAGTAGAAATAGACTTTCTTAAATGTGATTACAGGATGGACAGGCATACCAATGTGAGTAATAATAGTGAAAATATGCTGGAATGGACAAGCGACTAGAGTGCAAGCTCTTTGGGAATGCTGTGTGCATACTCCAGTGTGTTCTAGTTGTTAAATGGTAATATTGGTGACTGTCTTTGCATATGCTGCTTACATTTAAGCCTGTGTGGGTATGTATGTGTGCTAGAGTCATATCCATGTTTTGTGTTTAAAAAAAAAACAGTCTAAAGTTTCTATTGCCAAATACTGTCCATGACTACATTACTAATTGCTTTTCAAAGTGACTTCAAGTATTAGCTTTGATGTCCTGGAATCTGATTAAACAAAGGCAAATTTTGAGGCAATTAGAACAAAAGCAATAATTCAGATTTGCTGAATATAGTTAACGTTGAGAACCGCCTTCACTGTGTTCTTTCTGTTGCTTTGGAATAAAACTAGGAAATAGTTTTAAAAAAACCCAAAACCTGAAGAAAGCACTGGTGTTGATGCATTTCCACTACTGTGAAGTTTTAAAAAATAGTATTAATAGTTTAATACTAACTGTCATATTCAGTAGTTGTTTCAGTCCTTTAGCATTTGTATTTAGATTTTATTCTTTTATGAACAGTCCTAGAGACAAAACTCTTTTTAAGTGTCCAAATCCTCACTAATGGTCAGACTTGCTACAGTCAGGCCTTCAGGTTCTACCTTCTGTCACAAGTGACTAAGCTTTATTATTCTGATTTAACATCACCTGTTTCTGAAAAAAAACAAATGTCTTTTTTAATCGGTGTCATCAGTTTTTTCACAACAACCTTGTCATGCCTTTGTCTTTACTACTGTTGCAAAATACTGCTTAGAGATATTTTTTACCAAGGCCTGTACTGATTGGATGAGGGACAAGAGTTTTAAAATGAAGGCAGGTGGGTTTAGATTGGATATAAGGAAGATATATATTACCAGTGAGGATGATGAGGCACTGGAACAGGTTGCCCAGAGAAGTTGTGGATGCCAGGTTGGACGGGGCTTTGAGCAACCCGATTTAGTGGACGGTGTCCCTACCCATGGCAGGGTAGTTGAAGCTAGATGATCTTTAAATGTGCCTTCCAACACAAACCATTCTGTGATTCTGATATTTGAAATCTGTGCAGAAAGGAGGAGGCCAAGCTGAAGGCTTGATGCAACCTAGCTGTATCTCTTTGCTGTATATGACAGTGATTTAGCTTCTTAAAACACGTCTTTGAAGGCATTTACAAATCTTGTTTTAATGTTTTTCCATTTTCAGTTTTAACAAGTAGGTGATACTGCTTTATCTCAAGCAGTATGTCCTACATGACATACTTATGGAGACAGCAGTATGTCTTGCTGGTTACTTATTTTAACTAATGTGTATGCATATTACATAATGCTTTTGATGTGAATCAGGAACATTTCCGAAGTCACTCATTAAAATAAGTTCTGCAGTGGTTGCTGTGGTATAAAATTAAGATTTAACAAACATCAGTGAAGATTCTTTTATACAAAGGGGAAACAAATTGTTCTTCCCATCCCTTCACCAATAATGTTATTTAATCTCAGCACAAGGTAAAAGAATGGTCTGTATGAATATAGAATCAGATCTCTCCCTTCTCTATGACAACAAAAAAAGTTTCATTCTGAATTTTCAGAAAGGTAAACAATTTTTGGCTACACTTTCTCTCTTCCAATTAGTTCATTAGAATTAATGGAGAAGTTGCACCTGTAAGGACTTGGTCACATATCTTATTAAGCTGTGTATTGGGGAGTGAGATGCCTGTGGTAGTCATTGTGTTGTTTATAAAATTTTGCCTAGCACAGTGGTTGAAAGACGTAGTGATGCTTCTCTCTTACTCAGACTGTAGACAGTACATATTCCAAGTGTAGCAAATGACCTCCTGACATGCTGTCTTGTATCCATCCAGTACAGTCTTTGTCTTTTAAATTAGTTTAGCAAATCCACTCTCTTCTCTGATCTTTGGGCCAGTTTATTTTAGGAATAAATCTAAGAGCAGAATGCATTTACCTTTTTCTTCTAACTTCTTTTCTTCCAATAGCCTGGTATAATTCACTAGCAAAACCAAACGTTTGTGTAGAAGTCTTGAGTTGTGTTTAACATCCACCTTGCTTAAAAGTCTTAACTGTGTAGGCTGTTTACAAACTAGGTGTTTCAAGCACAGTGCACAAAGAGTGCTGAAGTTATTCTTCAGTCTGGAATAAAACTTATTTCCTATGCAGTTGGGTTACAAAACCATTTTCAGTTATGAGAAAAGTATCGCATCTTGTCTTAAGTTCTTCAGTTGTCTGTGTGTGCTAGCTGTAGGCTTCCACATGGCAAGTACTTTGTAAGTTTCTTTCTAGTGGGCAGTTTCTTAGAGCAGAATTTTGAAACTAGTGAGATTTCTATTTTTTGTTTCTTTGAAACAAAGTTCAAGTCTATTTCATAGACTTTTCCTATGTAAAAAATAAACTTGAGAAGAACTTTTGACATTCAGTTTGTGTATAGTATGTGGTGAGTTTTATCTGCAGGTAGTAGAGTGCTCAGAGATGAGGAAATAAGAGGCTTTTAAGACAACTTGATTTTTCCAGGTAAAGTTACGCTAGTTAACCTCCTGAGCTTTATGCTGATTTTTTTTTTTTTGTTTTTGAGATCAGCTCTCCAGTTAGGAGTGAACTGAAAAAACCTTTGATATCCACACACACAACATAAATTTATTTTATTCTTTGTGTGCATTGAGATGCCAGCATATCTACCACTTCCTTCCAGAAGTTGAAAGGACTAAGCAATTGCTCAAGGATTTGCCTGCACATAGGCCCTTAAAAACAGCTACCTTTGAACCCACTCTATGGGTGGCTATTCTTACTCTGAAGTGAGTTCATACAGAGGTTTTCAAGAACAGATTCTCCTTAGTAGTATCAGCTGTACTTGTGGCATTTGTATGTAAATTATCAGATTGGCATTTGTGACAAAACATTTCCTACTGGTTGTTGCTTTATGCTTTTTTATAAAGCTTATGTTTCCTTTTCTCTTAAATCCACTTGCTAAAAACTGGATTTACATGTACCATTTGTGTTTCTGGACTTATGCTGTCTTTACAGTCTAATTTTAGAGGATTATTTGTCATTTAAGATATTTTTAGGATTGGTACAGACCTGTACTTAGAATTCTGACTTCTGTTGTTTTATCATGGCTTCAAAGGGAGATAGCATAAATTATGCCATGACTTTTTAGGAATGAAAGACTATTTAATGAAAAGCTCTTCTGTGAAAATGACCTCTTGTCTTTACTAGGATAAAAGTTCCTGGAAGGTAGAGGACAATGTTTTATTTTCTCCACTATTTTTTTGAGCAGGTCTAAACTGTGCACTTGAGATTGCTTCACAAGTACCCAAGTTTCTTTGGTTCAACAAGGCAGGCCCACGTGTTATTGAGACAGTGTTGTGTAGAGATAGCAGTTTGGTCCTGAAAATAAGATGGCTACAAAGTTCTGTTGATAGGCCAAAAAGGGGACAGTGCTTGGAGCAACATGTTAGACTCTGCACTGCATATTAGACTCTGCTATGTACAATTATTTGGCATAATAGTTATGCTAGTGTCCAAAGTGTGTTTAATGCATTCTGAATTACTTGAAAACTTTTAACACTGTACATGTTGCCTGCCAGATCATCCTCCTAGTGTCATTTCCAAGAGCCTTTTTCAAAAGGAGGTGACCTTGCATCTCAGAAATTATTTTTAGAACAGATTTTTCTTTAAATGAATACTGTCTTCAAATAAAACACTGAAACAAAAGGCTGAAATCTTACTCTCTGACTTCCTAAAAACATCTAAAAACTTGAATGTCATGCATGTTTTCTCATAGCAACTTTCTAACATTTCACAGTGTTAGAAAATGAATGAAAATTTCTAGGATATTAAGGTTTTTTAACATACTAATGTTGATGGTATTCCTTTCTGCTGCATCTGTGTCTTTACTTCAGGTGAGCAGACAAGCACGTTTCTGTAATTCCACACGAGAAATGAAGTGCTGCTCATTGTACTTAGGCTATGAAGACTTCTAAACAAATGTTACTTGATTACAAACAGCTGCTGTAGTGGCAAAGCAAATGATGTCATAATTTAAATGGAGAAGTCTTTGGAAAATAGTTATGGATCTAACAATGTTAAGATAAATATTTGCTATTACTCAGAGTATAACAGGTAGCTGAAGCAGACTTCCACAAATGAGTATGTGTTAGAGAAGTCTCCTTTTATTGTGTTTTGCAGGTAAGGCAGAAGACTTTTTTTTTTACATCTAAAGAATAGGAGTCCTCAGCTGTGGCAATCTCTGTGAATGAAGACTGAGAACTTTAAATTAGTGATTTTGGAATTGAAGAGCTTGTAACTGTGTGATAAAAGCAACACAGTGATGAAATGAAATACAAATAAAATAGTTACATTGTCATCTTTACTTCATTGTGGCCACTTATAACTTGTAACTCACAAATTTTTGTATCTTTGCAAGAACAACTCTGTTGTGATTCAGTTAACTGTAAATAGAGGAAATTGCAGTCTAGCTATCTTAAAAGAAAACTCACTGGTGTTTTAGACAGCAGTTAATAAACTGAAGCAATTTCTAATAATATAGTATTTTTCTCATAGCTGTTCAAAATTCACAAAAGTGATGATCTTTAGAATAGAAACTTTTTCCCTAAGGCAATTTCACTATGAAATCTCTCCTTAAGAAAGTGCTATGGCCTATATGAAGCTAATAGTTGAGTTACTATATTTTTGATAGAACATTATGGAAGAATTGTAAAATCACATTGTTCTGAGAAAGGCTTTTCGAGAAGTCAATCTTAAATGGACTTGGGGAGAGGAGAACACTGCCATATTTCTGACATTTAGCAGTGAAAAGATTTTTTTTTTTTTTTTTTCTCATACGTATTTTTGCTAAATATGGATCTCTTGACTTAGACTAGTCATACTAAGTGCCTTTAAGTGTTGTCTGTGCAGGCTGGTTTTGGTTTTCTTTTACAAAACTAATTACTTTCAGTAGGAATTCCTTTTAGAAAAACATGGGGATTTTAAAAGTACATCTCTTATTCTGAAGACTTTTTTTTCTTAAAAAATAATTATGCCACTATGCTGCTCATAGCTAATTTTCCTAGGATGGCCTATGAATGAATGAATTGGAAAACTGACTTCACTTAAATAATTTCTCCATAGTCCCTGTGGATCCAAATGGACTTGGAGATTTGTAATTCCTCAAACTATATTACTCATGTTCTTTAAACAGAATTCCCAGTTTTTGTTTTCAGTTTATTTAACTTAAAACTGAAGTATATTTGTAGACTTAAAAAAAAATCTTTCATGGGACTTGTATGTTGGCTTTTTTTCTACAGATCCTGCATTTTTATCATCCAACACCAAGTTAACGGTTTTTACTTTTAGAATTTTTTTCTATTTGTTTTTTTTTTCCCAAAAGGGAATGGGTGTTACAATAAAAATCCCAATATTTTCTAAATGCTGAGTTTTCCTGTTAGTCTTGTGATGTACAGAAACTACTCATAGAAAACTGACAGAGGACAGTATCTCTTGAAATTATCGTGGGGAAAGTTGCCATGATAAAACTTATGATAGAAGGTCTCTTAGAAGAGCTATTACTTTAAGGAAGATAACTGTGACTTAATTAAGAGTTGTTACTTCAAGGCCTCTTTCTGGAAGATTCTGTTGCTTTAAATCTGTCTGAAATTGGGGAATACTTTAAGAGCTGAGTTGTAGTGCTTACTTGAAACCTTACTTCTCTTACGCTTGTGGAAAAGGAAGGGAACTGTTTTGAGGGACTCAACATTTTGACAAACTCTCTAAATGTTGTGCTGACATGGGGCTTATGTGCCACGTTTCTCAGCCGAATTGTTTGGTGACTCTGACTTTTGCCTGCCACATATTACACAGAGTTTCTGTGAAGTAAACCAGCCATGGCTAAGAGAGAAATATAAAATCATAGATGTAAGTGTAGGCTCCCAAGTAACCAATTGCTACAGTTTTATTGATCCCACTGGTAAAAAAATTGGGAATGGATTGTCTTAATTTGTGTTCTAACCTTCCAAATCTTTGTATTTAATTTTTTTTTGTCCTTTAAAATTTTTCTCCTTCTGTTTACCCAGGAAAGCTGAATTTTGACTTTAAAAAACATTTGGAGATAACATTAGTGCAATTGCAGGAACCACAGCTGTGATAAAAATATCAGTTTGTATTTTTAGATGTTGTATTCTGTTACTGTTTTATTTCTTGCTCAGTGTGCTACAAGTGGGTAATGATTTTAATACTGCGTTGAGTGACAATGATATTGAACTGTGTGAACATGTAGCAGGTAATAAAAGGCTGGAACATTTAACAAAGATTTGAGGTTTAAAAAAAAATAATTATATGATGTTCTATTAGGTTTACATGGCAAGGTTTTGCTAGTGGAGGGCTAAAGGGGTGGTGTCATAATATTATTAAGAAAGGGGAAGAAAAATGGGGAGAGCAATTGCAACCAGAGAGAAGAGTGACCATATGTGAAGAGAACTAACCCTGCAGACACCAAGGTCAGTGAAGTAGGAGGAGGGGGAGGAGGTGCTCCAGCTGTCAGAACAGAGATGCCCCTGCAGCCCATGGAGGTTGATGGTGGAGCAGATGTGCACCTGCAGCCTGTGAAGGATCCAACACTGGAGCAGGTGGACTTGGCTGAGGGAGGCTGTGACCCTGTGGAGAGCCCCTGCAGGACCTGTGGACCCGTGGAGAGAGGAGCCCATTCTGGAGCAGGTTTGCTGGCAGGACTTGTGAATCCATGAGGAACCAACACTGGAGCAGTCTGTTCCAGAAGGACTGCAACCTCGTGGAAAGGACCCACACTGGAGCAGTTCGTGAAGAACTGCAGCCTGTGGGAAGGACTCACATTGGAGAAGTTCATGGAGGACTGTCTCTGTGGGAGGGACCTCATGCTGGAGCAGGGAAAGAGTGTGTGGAAGGAAGGACCAGCAGAAGCAATGGGTGATGAAACTAACTGCAACCCCCATTCCTCGTCCTGGTGCACCACTGTGGGAGAGGAGGTAGAGAAGTCAGGAGTGAAGTTGAGCCTGGAAAGGAGGGGTGGGGGAAAGGTGTTTTTAGGATTTATTTCTTATTACTCTACTCTGATTTTATTTGCAATAAATTGTTACTTTTCCCAAGTTGTGTGTGTTTTGCCCATGACGGTAATTGGTGAATGATCTCTGTCCCTATCTCCACCCACAAGCCTTTTGTTTTATTCTCTCTCCCCTGTCCAGTTGAGGAGGGAGACTGATGGAATGGCTTTGGTGGGTACCTGGCATCAGCCAAGGTCAACGCACCACAGATGCCAACCATTTTGCTATTTTTAGCAGCTTGTTCCAGTAATTTGGTTTCATGTATGTCAAGTGCAAACAGTGCTTTACGAGACATATTGGTTCAGGACTTCTTTCTTTTAAGGGGACCAGGAAGTGGTTGGTTTATTTATTTATTTTTATAATTCTGTGAAAAAATCCAAGCATCTAAGAGGCAAACTGAAACATCTTAGACTTCACATCCAATGCAAGTCAGTGCTGCCACTGAAAGGGTCATACTGCAGCTGCTTTTGTGCTGACACAGTGAGTCATTGGTGAACTCTTCTGGTTGAACACTAAACAATCTTTGCCAGGTTAACGTGCAGCTAGAGCAATTCCTTTTTCCAGTTCATTTCGTGATTGCACAAATATAGTTCTGGACAAAAGTGAAGGTGGTAATGAGCAGTGGCAGCGTGACGAGGCACCTTTTAATGAAGGCACCAATTTATATGAGATTAAGTTGAAGCTAATACCCATGCATTTCATGCTGCCTTGCTTACCTGTGAAGGACTTTATCACTAACCTCATGTTATATATGGCAGTAGAAAGGGTAAACTGCTGAAAGTTGTGTAATTGAAAGTGATTCAGAAGCTTCACAAATAGCTATGGCTTTGGAGTAATTTTCTTGTTCTTCAGGAGGCCTAGGCACTGAACACCTGACAAATTGGATAAACCTTTTATTGTTCCTGTTGATACGTCCATATATTTTAGGCCTGAAAACTCAGTTATGTGAATAGCTGTTCCATGGCTTTCTCCTTTTCAGGGGAGTCAAACACTTTAATGTCTCTTCCAGTGATCTTTGTTTATGGATTGCTCTACAAAAGCTGTTAGCCAGTGTTTAGAGAACACTGAAGCGATGCTGTGAAAGCATGGAAAAATGTTGAAGAGTCTTTTAAAGGGTGTAGATATTCCTCTTTCAGGTTTGAAAGGATTTGAAAAGTTGTCATTCAGTGTTAGAAAATAAAAAATGGAGTTAGTTGGAGCACAGACGTACTACAGGTTTACATGAAGTTACTTCCCTTTCCCTCCTTACTTTAATCTCATGCTACAGTATCTTGCAATGTAGTGGTTGCCACCTAAAATGTGTAATTTTATACTAAGATTTCTTAGTAAGCATGCAGGATGAATAACTGATTCTTTTCCTTCAGCTGAGTGCTCAGAACACTTCTGATAACAAGTTTTACAAGTCTTGTAAACTGTGAGGATGGAAAAAGACTTTTTCAGTATAATTACAGTAAGAAAGAGCAGAGTATGAACAGGAGGAGAAACTGGGTTGCAGGAAACAGGATTATACTGTCTCTGTCAAAACACCTTTCTCTTAGCAGAGGCTAGTGTTTCTGCAGTTACCAGACTAGGAAATTCTAAATACAAAAAACTTTTCAATTTTGTTGCACTTACTTGGTAATACTCATGGACCACCATGGTCCTTGGTAGGTGGGACCTTGGCAGCTGTGGCAGTCTTGTTTTTAAAGATAGGAACCAGACTTTCATTCTTGGTCAGCTTTCTAGATGGAATCCCCAGAAATCTCATGATGGAAACATGGGGATCTAAAAGGCTGTCCCTAGCTCCCTGAAGGGTTATAATAGTATTCAAGTTTATTGTTTAGCAACTACTTTTTAAATATTTCTCACTGAACTTTTATAAATACTTTTAAAATATTTCTCACTGAACTTTTATAAAGAGTATCATGGGATCAGGTACTTGAAATTGTACTTGTGGTTTTTGAGCATAGTCTGTCAGCCAGTTTTGCTCTTAATAGAAACATACATTTCACTGCTTTAAAATCATATGCTTAGTGAACGTTGCTGGCATTGGGAGAACAACTCTTTCCAGATCTGGAATGTGCAGCTGAGCAGTGATGTGTACGGCCTGATCAGCTGATGAAATGTGGGTTTGGATGTGTGATTTTTGTAAATGGCTTCCAATGTTGTAGTTGCCAGCTGAATGTCTGAAGACTACATCATTAGGTCTAGATTATGAAACAAAATGGATGAAATGTGCAGAAGATAAACCAGTGAACCTACAGTTGGAATTGTTCTCTCAAAGAAAGAAAAGAGCAGTGTGATTCTGTAGTCAGATTATTCACTAAGAAATGTCAGGAAAATAGATATGCTTTTATTTAGGGGTACCTGCATTAATTTGTAGCCCTCAGAGAGCTTGCATGGTCCGATAACTAATACAGAGCAATTTTCTGTGTAGCTGCCATGTTAGGAGCTTTGAGGTTTTTATCTCACTTAAACTTCCTTGTGCTAAAACGTGACTGTTATGATACTAGAACTGAAATCCAGTTATCAACTGTACTACCTTTCTGAGCAGCAGAAATCAGAGTTTGTTTTAGAGTTTCCCTAGAATTTTTGTGAGAACTCCAGGAAATTTTTTATTTACAAAAAAATATTTAAAGGTTTTAAAATGTTATACCTGTTAAGGGAAGGGGTTTAGCTTGAAAGCAGAGGTTTGATTTATCTCTCTTTATTTTCCCCAGGAATTACTGACATAACCATGATAGAAGACAAAGGTCCACGAGTGGCTGACTATTTTGTAGTGGCGGGGCTCACTGATACAGATACTGCAACCCTTCTGGACCAAGAAATAAGCCGACATGAAACAAAGTCAGCTGGTCCAAAGGCTCCAATTACTGACATTGCTGTAATAATTAAATCAGCTGGTGAAACTGTGCCAGAAGGATACACCTGTGTTGAAGCCACCCCTACAGCCCTTCAAGCCAACTTAAACTATGGCAGTCTAAAGAGTCCTGAACTTTTTCTTTGCTACAAGAGAGGCCGGGACAAACCACCCCTTACTGACATCGGGTGAGATTTCTCTAACAATTCAGTTCCTCAGTGATCAATTCTTATTCTTCACAGATGATGATGAAAACAGATGTGGGAAAATGTTTCAGAATATACTCTCTTTGAATCTGTATTGCTTACTGTGTGTATCTTTGTAGTATTTTCTTTCTGAAATAAGTTGAAAAAAGTGTCAATCTTTACTGAACTTGCCTTTTTAAAATGAATGATGGTGTTTAAACTTATAAAGATATGAGAGAGTGAATTAAACACAAGAAACAAAGTTCTCTGCTGCAGTTTTGTGAAAGGTGAGAGAGTAGTACAAAATCAATTTATCGAAATGGTATATTGCAAATCCAGAAATATAATGTACTTAATCTAAAAGTCATTACTTCAGAAGACAAAAATTATCACTTTGTGGAATTCACTTTATTACTTAAGGTAAAAGATACCACTTTAAAATGGTAGGACACTGAAACATCTTGAAATTACCCACCTACCTAGAATCTTGTAGCCTACCTTACTGTCAGATCAGCATGTTTGTGGGGTTGCTTACAGGTTCTGACACGATTGGCTGAAAACACTAGATTATATAGTCTCTTGGTAACACTAATAATGCTTGATTTCAAAAACAACACTTTTTGATGTTTGAGGAGTAAGTTCTTAAAGAATTACTAGTACCGTGTTTGAAAACCTTAGATATAGCCAGTGCTTTAAGTTCAATGCTTAATAAATGCAGAAGGCAGCCTGACAGGGAAGGTCTGAATTAATTTTATTACTTACAGGATATTGAGTTTAACGTAAGTGTTCAGGACCAAGATCACAAAATCCCCCAAGATCTTGAGATGGTGAATATTATAGTCTGTGCTATTAGCATACTGAGGTAATGCTTAATCTGTAATAACTCATACAGCACTACAGTATTGTCTAAATTGCTCTGTATAGCACTTCTATTCTGGTTTGGATAAGAACATTGAAAAACTACTGGGAATGTAATGAGAGAGAGAAAATGGAGCATGGGGGGCAAGTGTTTCAATGATGGCAAAATAAAGAATATGTGTGTTTTTTCCTTATTTATTAATTAAAGAGTAAAGTAAAAAAACCCACATTTATATGTAAGCTATAATTAGTTTAGTTAATTTCATTTTATAAGTTTAAGCACATCAGACACATAGTATGCATACTTGGCTTTTGACCTGCAGTTTGAGTGCCAACTGACAAGTAGAGTCCAGTCAGGAAGAAACTGAAATTTTAATAAGGAAATTAGTTACATGGCAAGATCTCTGCTCTAATGATTATAGTTCAAGTTGCATAATTAACCTGATACATTCTAATTTCAGTTCACCTCAGTGATCTTAAGTGAAACTGTGATTTTAAGAGTCTCTTCTCATGTGTGTGACTGATACTGCAAGATGAGATAACTGTTGCAATAGTATTTGACTGTGTAGAATTGCTGTATTCTTTTAATGCTATGTCAAATTTCAGTAAGTTAGCAGAAGGAAGAATTTCTAGAGGGAGTGATTCCTCAAAGGGATACCTAAATGATCGGTCTTCAGCATGTGCCTTTATGGAAGAGACTGCAAGTATGTTTTATTTTTTTGTTTCCCACAACCTTAGGGACCTGAATGTTGGGTAGATTTCACAGGGAATACCTGATAAGCAAAATAGGCAAATAGTTGACTGGCTAAGTGCTTCCATGGCAGAGACACTTTTTAAAACCATTGGTGGAAAATTGTGGTATTTGGCAAATAGTATTTATTCTATATTTTGTTTTACACAGATCTAGTTAGCATATCACACCTAACAAATCATGGCAGGCTTTTCTGTCTGAGCAGTGATGCATATGAATGTTTTTCCCCTGCTGTTCCTGCTGTTTTGCAACTACGTGCAAGGGATGGTTAGAACGAGTGTCGGGGTGTTGGTTTTCTTTTTTTTTTGTGTATGTGTGTGAATTTTAATATGTTCAGCTGAAAGTGAAGCTTGTACAAGAGATGTGTGTACAGTCTGAAGGCTAATTTATGCTGTTCTCTACCCTTAATTAAAAAACCATGTGTGAAAGAATATTTAATCTTTAAACCTTAAATTTCTGTTAAATAAGTTGCCATGTTGAGTGGACTTAGTAGGTAGAGGAAGAGTATATCCCTTGAAAGGGTCAAATTCATAGTCTTGTGTCAAGGTTGTTAATATGTGTGTAAAGTGGAGTTATCTTGTAGTCTGAACATTCAGATGATTCTTGACAAATGTGTCTATTTCTTTCGGGGCTAATTTTAGGGAAAATTAAACAAATGCAGTTTGGGGTAAGGGATAGATGAGGGTACACTCTACAGATTCTCTGCCATTGTCTTTATGTTCTGTATTTCTGTATCCTCCATTCTCTTTCCTTTCTATGCTTCCACTGTTTCTTAAATTGTGGTGTCTGTAAGCTGCTACAGTGACTTCCTGCTGCAGGTGCTCACATATCTATAGTTAGGCCATGTGACATGTTGAATTTGTTGTGGTTGTTTTTAGTTGGAAGAATAAAGGTTTGATCCTAGGACAAGATATCTCTAAGGTCATTTTCCTACATATAGCTGTAAAATTTAGTATCTTAAGTTTATATGTCCATAGATAATTCAGCTACTCGTCATTGTGTTGCTTTACTAACCAATATTTTTGCCAATGTTCCAGAAATAGTTAAGAACTGAGATTGGAGATTTGTTTTGGTTGAAGTGCAGTGAGGCTTTGAAACAAGATCTCACCTCTCACCTCTCTTGGTTTTACACTTGAGTTAGGAATAATGGGAGAGCTCTAATGCTTGATTCTTAGATGGAAGAAAACCTGACAGAAAAATGCTTTATAAGTGTAAGTGATTTTGCAGTTTGTAATGCTTCCTGTAGAAATGACCAAGGAAAGAATATCAGACATCTTGTCTGAAGCAGAGGTTCTTGTATTACTTGAGTAATGCAAAAGTTAGGTAATTTTCATTGTGAAGTAAACAAATGCTGATTTTTTTTTTTTTTCCTTTACTAATATGGGAAACTTTAGTTTGGTTAGTGATTCTGTGCTAAGGACCCATCTCATTCTGCATACCCGGTTTCTTAAAGTATCTGCAAGTATCAATTGAATAAATATTTTTCTTTACTAGAGATGTATTTCAAAAATTAAAATGAACTCAAATTTCAAGAAGCATAATAGAAACTGGAAGATGTTCTTAGCAGCTAGCATCTTCCATTTTCCTTAAATCCCACCACTGTGACAACTGCAGTTGGGTGTCTGGAACAGGTTAGGATAATAATGATGAAACTATTCCGTATTATGTTTAGACAGTAATAATAATAATAATGGCAGTAGAAATAAAAGTCATTTTTTTCTCTCTGCTTGACCCAGTGCTTCTTCTCTGACCCTCCTGCTGCCTAGAATACTTATTTCCTTTATTATTCAGTACTTGCATACTGCCTTCTCCTAAATGAAATAGGAAGAGTTATCATAGAGAGTTACTTTGCACAAGGTCTGTGAGAGGCAGAAATGTGTTTGAACCTGGAGAAGTCAAGCTGAAGAGCAACTTGACACCATGCAATTTGTAACAGGCCACCTATTGTGAAGCAAGGTTTTCTGTGATTTAACGCTTTTAGCTAAACAGCTGCAAGAAGGTAGTACTTATCTTTTCTAAACTCTGTTATCTGATGCGTTGAAGTATACCTTCAAATTAGAAAGACCAGTCATGAGAGAACTTCCATGTACAATGTGAAAACAGCCTTACAAAGAGATAACAAGATTTTTCAGTCTTTCTTACAAAGAAAGGACCTAACATCTAGAGGAAACTGTAGGCTACATTTTACTTGAAATTAAACTTCACTGAAGTTGATAGAATAATGTAGCAAGGAAGGTGTACTTAAGATCGAGGCCAAAGTATAAGCTCATAGAAGCAGGAAACAATTCTTACCCTTATCAGTACTAATATCTGTCTGAAGGCAGACACTGGGAAGTTGAAAAAAGTAGGAGTAAACTTACTCTCTCGGGGAAGACTTCATATATACAGGGTGTCATGTTAAATATTTCATGCGTCACTGCTGAATGTTTTTGTCTAAACCATTACAATCATTGTTTGAGTGATCCATGGATGGTGATTTTCTTCTATTTTCTTAAACTCCATACTATGCATGAGGTCAGGAAATGGTGTGATTTTAGTAATACATTTGCTGAAATATATGTAGGGCAAGAGTTGCTTTCATTTTCTTTTTGCTATTGATGTGGAGGTGACCCCACTGTTATCGTCTTGAATACTAAGAATATATATCTTAAAATATTTGCACAGTTGAGAACTCCTTCAGTCTTTAGATATCTTTCTGAAAATATTTGTAAACCTATTAGATTGAACTGCTGAAATAGTCTGATTAATATGGTTATCATTCCTAAAAGCTGTCAGCTGACAGGTGTTTCTGGAATAGCTTTAAATTTCTGGATTTTATTTAAAATACATGAAATTGAAATAAAACAGAACTGAAACTTCCATTGGAGACTGCTCTGTTAATATTCTCCTCTGATTAATGTAAAGCAATGATGTAAAGAGTTCATGTAAACCCTTTATGCACAACGAAGGTTGCCTGAGGGCTGCTGCCATTGTAGTTCTTGGTTTTGTATTTTGTTTGTTCGTTTTTAACTTTAGGAAGTAGGTGACCCAATAAAAAGAGCAAAATACATGTTATTACAGACAATTAGTTTAGAAGTAATTTGAATAGCATGGACTTTCTCTATGTATCTTGAACCAGTAGGTGGTATATTAAAACTAATGTTACAACTTAGAAACACAGGTATTAGGTGCATTTTGAATGTGAGATTACACATTGTTTTAAATGTAGCAGAAGTGTGGAGAAGCCATTATTGAAAGCAAGAATACTTTCCTCCATGAATTAGCTAAATACATTTATATGGCAGCCTTGTAACTACATACTACCAACTCATGATATTTCTTTGCTTTATTCGAGTATTCTAGGACTGTGGTTCATGTATATCCTTGATACTATGACAAGATATGTTTGTTCTGTGGAATCAGAATCAACAGTAATACTTGCATATTCAAATTTAAAGATGGACAGTAATATTTAAGTAATTTGAGAAGTTTAATGTTACATTTTTTTGAAAGTTCTGAGAATTGTTGGATAAGGAAAAATACCTTTTTCTTTAGGTTATACCTGTGACTTTTTGAAGTTTTCAAATACATACTTGCTGTAGTCTGTCAAACATTTAACCAAGGGTATTTTGGGGCATTGTAAAATACAGTGCCTTGTTATATTTTATTTTAAAGTTGCGATGGACTGCATGTGGGAAGTTGCAGGTCACAAAATACAAAGTTTTAATGTGTTATCTTTATCCTAAATCTTGCCATGTATTATAACAGTAGATGAAAACTCATTTGAAGGTGGCAAGTACATGTGGCAAATACATACATACATACATACATACATACATACATACATACATCTCTGTACATACTGCAGAGAATCAAGGAAATGGAGAAATCCCAGAGTCATTCAGGTTTGAAAAGACCCTTGGGATCATCAAATCTAACCATCAGACCTACACTGCAAGTTCTCCCCTACCCCATATCCCCCAACAGCTCATCCAAATGACCCTTAAACACATCCAGGGATGGTGACTCTACCACCTCCCTGGGCAGCCTATTCCACTGTCTGACCACTCTTCCTGTGAAAATTGTTTTCTGAATGTCCAGTCTGAACCTCTCCTGTTGCAGTTTAAAGCCATTCCCTCTTGTTCTGTCACTAATTACCTGTGAGACCAGCACCAACCTCTCTACAATGTCCTTTCAGGGAGTTGTAGAGTGTGATGAGGTCTCCCCTCCTCAAACTGAACAGTCCCAGCTCCTTCAATCACTCCTCACAGGATTTATTCTCCAGGCCCTTCACCAGCTTCGTTGCCCTCCTCTGCACTCACTCCAGCACCTCGAGATCTCTCTCGTATTGAGGTGCCCAAAACTGGACACAACACTCCAGGTGTGGCCTCACCAGTGCAGAGCACAGGGGGACTGTCACCTCCCTGCTTCTGCTGGTCACACTATTTCTGATACCAGCCAGGATGCCGTTGGCTTTCTTGGCCACCCGGGCACACTGCTGGCTCATGTTCAGCTGCTTGTCAATTAGAAGCCCCAGGTCTCTTCCAGAACTCCAGCCACACCTCCCAATGCCCTATCATAGCATTTGTACATTAGAAATATGCAGTAAGGTATGGTTTGACTTCCACATTTCTTTCATGGTGACTTCCTAATAGCTTTATGTTTGGGAGAGATTATAGTGTGAAGTTTTAGCTCATGTAGCTGCCTTGAAGGATCTTTCTTATTTTTCTAAGGATACAGTGGTCTAAACTGGTGATCTGGCTAAAAAATCCAGCTATCACGTGAATGTTGCTGGACAGCTTAGGAGTACAGTCACCTGTATTATTATTCCTTTTCTGTGGAATGGAGTATTAGTTCATCCTCTCTCCCTGCCTCTTCCCTTAAGGAATGTTATTCAAACTATGAATGTAAATGATTACTGGATTTGGGCTTTTTTTTTGTTAAAGAATATCTGTGAAGCAAACTTCTGTCTTCTGTTGTTCTTTTCCAAAAATGATCCTTTTTTTTTTAAAAAAAAAAAACAACAAACCAAACCCTAACCTCAAAATTACTTCCCAGATGTCATAGTGATGGAAACGATTTCTAAGAAATTATCAGGTGTCATTTGTGCAAGCAATTTAGAGCTTCCTTTGTGTTTAATTTTCACTGACAGTGCGGCATTCCTACCAATTCTATAAATCTATTTCATTGTGGCTTGATTTTATTTTTTCATAACTGTGATTTGTTCCTACAGAGATTTCTTATAATATTTAAATATTTCTGAATAATTTATTTTCCTTAAATTGCATGTGCTGAAATACAATATGTAAAGTGCACATTAGAGGGATGCAATGATGACATAGACTGCTAACGGATAGACAACTACTGTGTATTTGTCCGAGTAAGTTCATATATATTTGAACGTGCATAATATTTTGTTTCCTTCCTGTCTGCAGAGTTCTATATGAAGGGAAGGAACGTATCATTTCAGGCTGTGAGGTGATTCAAGCTACTCCTTATGGTCGTTGCGCCAATGTTAACAACAGTTCAGCTTCTTCTCAACGGATCTTTATCACATATCGAAGGGCTCCTCCGATACGACCTCAGAATTCATTGGCAGTTACCGATATCTGTGTTATCGTTACTAGCAAAGGAGAAACCCCTCCTCATACGTTCTGCAAAGTTGATAAGAATTTAAATTGTGGTATGGTAAGTATTTAAAACCTTGAACCTCTTTTTTTATTTTTAAACTGAACAAACAAATCCACAGGATTAGCTCTTTGAACTCTTCTTAGCATTGTTATAATTGTGTTCTATTGCTACATTATCGTTTTTTCATTCTGTATACACGTGAGACTGACTTGCATTAAAAATCACTCTATGACTGTGGAGTTATAAAGTGGGTATGTTTATTCAGCACTGGGCACGTGGGGGATCACTCCACCACAAGCATGCGCACCGTTTGCAGCTCCCGTCCAGCTTATATGTAACAAAGTAGTGTATATTCATAGAATGCTTATACATATATATAGTCTATCCTCGCCTCCCCTCACTTCTCATGGTAATCAGGTCTCCTCCCCTTGCATCTGCACGATGAGCTCTTCAAGTTCTGGGCAGGGGTTGCAAAGATGAAGTACCTCTTCTTCCTCGTTGATGAACTTTTTACCCTGTCGCTCTGCGCAGCCTCAGTTGTTCTCTGGCTTCTGACCAGACTGCTAGGCCAGTTTGTGCCGGTATTTGGAGTAATCTGTTGCTGATATCCACAACTTCAAGGACCAGAGGAAACTTCTTTTTGAGTTAGGAGACAGTAGCCTAGCAACGTTATCAGCACCTGATAAGTCTTTTCAAACAGCCCCATAGGCCTCCTTTTGTCTTTTCGAAAGTTCCCTAGTCTTGCACCATCAAGCTAAGGCTGTTTAGACTCCCCATCTCAAGACTTCAATCTTGTAGGTTTTGTTGCTCTGATTTCCTTTAATGTTAAGAATTACTTCATACTGATTACTCACTAACTCAGTTTGCATATTTATGTCTATGTGTTATTTAGCAGTAGTGCAGTGAATTTTTTTTTCAATATTATTCTATCCCCCCCATGTCTTGGTGATGCTGACACTTTGGGATGAATCACAAATGCTTTTCTGTGTTTATTAATAATGCCTAATTACTAAGGCATGTGTGAATGATAATTACTACTTACAGTTTCTTTATGTATTTTCAATCTGTTCACTTTTGTTTAGTCTGTTTTGCATTTAATTTACTCAAGCTGAAATAAGTGACTTTTTTCAAATGGTAGAATGTATTTAGACAAACTGCAAAAGCAGTATGTAAATTACCAGTTTATGGAAGTATGATAAAAGCTTCAGGTGATGATGTTTTGCATTTCACTTCCACTATTGAGGTTCCCGTAAGAGTCGGCTTTTTTAAATAACCAAGAAGATGTGAAGTTGCAAATGATTTGCTTCACTTTTCCTTGTTCTTCTATTAGAATAAGTCAGAGTGCTCTGGTGGTATGTTTATTTTATTTAAATCCTGTAGACTCTAAAAATGTGAGAAGTCTGAATTCTTGGTTTTGTGATTTACATGCACTCAACAGCCAGCCAGTCATTTTATTCTGTAACAGTTTTTATTTAAATATCTGCTTTGTTTGTAAGTGGAAGTGTATTCAAATGCTTACACTCGATTTCTCTACTGCCTTTTGTCATTTTTGCTGGTACTAAGATGAAACTTGTATCTTCCAGTGGGGTTCCAGTGTATACCTTTGTTACAAGAAGTCTGTGCCAGCTTCTAACTCTTTAGCATATAAAGCTGGTAAGTAATTTTAGAAGCAGACTGTCTAAACATGCTAACAGAAGGATTCAAATGCCTTGTTGAAATCAAATAATAATTTTAAAAGATTAAATGCTATCTGTCAGAATTCTGTTCCCAGAGTATGTCTGTTGAAATCAACTCCTATGATGCCTTCTTTGCTCTCCTTGCTTTTTCTCAGGAAAAAGAAAAAAACAAAAGAAAAACAACCAAGCCTTAATAGAAGTAGCATTGTTCTGTATTAATTTAGTTCTTATCATGACAGATTTGGTAGCTTAGGAGCTTCACCAGAAAGCTTAGCAAGGATTTCAGGTGTAACAAAACACTTCACATTTCTTGTGTTGGTGGTGATGGAGGAGGAGTAATTAAAAATTCCATTTAACCTTACTGATTTCTTTTTATGTTTCAGAGCTAATGCAATGTCTTCCATTTTATTTGAAAATTTAATGTTTCTTCCCTTCAGTTCCACAACTGTTCACTTGTTTCTTATTTGAGGAGAGTGAAAAATATTATGAACAATAAATGACAAAAATCCTTTTAAGTCTGTTTTTTATAAGTTTTTTTAATGCATTACTACATATTATCTTTTTTCTGAAGAAGTCAAAAAAACCTTTCAAAACAGTTTCTACTGAGCACTAAGTGCACCAAGTTTCTTTGAAAGGAGTAAACTACCAAGTAGATATGGAAAGCATATATGATGAAGTCCCTGTACCATAAAATAAGCTAGGTGAACAGCAGTAGTAAAGAAAGCTGAAAACTGAATAAACAGTTTGTTTACATTGAACATATTGATGGATTAGCAGAAATTATGGACAGTCAGCTAGATCATACTATTTTGAATGGACTTATTGTTGCTCCTTTTACAGTAGATAAATTATCACTTTCTTCATAAGAATTTCTTTGTACCATTCCAATGACACATTTAAATAGCACAGGAATTCCCAGCTGGTTTAACGTAAATTAGTTTTTACTATGTACTGTTTTTTCAACAGTTACCAAAAGGGAGTGCTTCAGTATTCATATACAATTTAAAAATTATTGTTACTTGTATGACTTAGCCTCTCATCTGAAAGTAAGACTTACTTCTTCTGCGGATGTACTTTTCAGTTATGAAGTCCAGATAACCAGACTTTGCTGTACATTGTGGAAAATATATTTTTTATGTTATTTAGGGTTTGCAGCCAAATGTGCTTACTTTTCCTTCTCCCATTCTGAAGGCTTAATATTCAGATATCCTCAAGAGAACTATGAGTCATTCCCACTGTCGGAATCTGTGCCTCTCTTCTGCCTTCCTATGGGAGCTACTATTGAGTGCTGGGACCCTCAAACCAAATATCCACTGCCAGTGTTCTCAACATTTGTACTGACCTGCTCTTCTGCAGAAAAGGTATGGCTCTGAACTGTGACTAGATTTTGCTTTTAGTTCAAATGGCTGCTATGGAGATAAATAGGCACTGTTTCTTCTGTATTTTAGAAATACTACAAAATAACTTGTTAAATGCTTCCCTTATAAAATTGGGGTTTTTAAGTGTTTGTATGAAATGTAAGTAAACCAACCCAGGAAATAGCTGGAAGAGTATGTGCTGTCCCATGTAAGCAGAACCATATACTTAACAAACCCATGGATTTCCCTTTTCTTTCAAGTAAGAAGTTTCTCTGAATGGAAGTGTAGGCTGCATGTTAAAGAGCTGTTCACTTACCACATGTGTTAGCAATGTTTAATTTACAGTTTTCTTATGGTTATGTTAAAAGCCACTTCTGTGTGCATTTGCTTAATTGAGCTCTGTAGGTATCTATGTGCATGAATAGGAAAGCAGTTACCAGGAAACAGCAGGGCAGGGAGAGGAAAAGTATGTGCTGAAAAGTAGCATGTGAAAGGCTCTGAAGAACTGATGAGCTCCTGAGACCACTGATCTTGTTGAATTCTCAGAAGTGATAGATTCAAAACACCAGCCATCTGCTAAATCCATATAAGACCACTAGCACACATTGGCACTAAAAATGTGTTGCATGACTCAGTCCATGCAGGAAGGCAGTGTCTGCTGTACGCAGACAGAGGCTCTAGGATTACAGGTACACCTGATGAAGCAAGGCAGCCCTTGTTTGGGGTTGGTCTCCCAGCTGTTGCTTCATTTTGCCAACTGTCCATGTGTGTGCATGTGAACTGCACAAGAGAATAAGTGACTGCAATGTGTGATTAGCTCTCTGTGATTAATAAACAGCAGTTGGCTTTATTAGTGATAACAGCTCAACTTCCACTCTGCCTCAGTCCCCTATAAGGGAAACTTACTTCTCTGCATCCAAACAACAAAACCATCTTGTATTAATATTGCTTTTGCAAGGAGGAATGAAGTAGCTGCCAGTATTTTTCTCAGATTCAGTGTATACTGTGGTATCCATCTTTCCCTGAACTCCTTTTGCTAAGTGTGCCAGAATAATTCAGTTAATTCTGAAACTCTGACAAATAGGGAAGGAATATTAGAAAAGGTCAGTAGCTGTTTAGATTAATAGAAGTGATGTCAAAGCTAAAATAATTTTATTTAGTGTGGTAATGATAGTTTACCGAACACAAGCATTTTGTGAGGGTTTGGGGTTTTTTGACCATAACAGTTAATGGGTAGGGTTTTGTCACAGCATGCAATTTGATTCCTTCAGTCTACCATGAACACTTGGTTGAGGAAAGTGCAGTGAAAAAGAGGAAGAGAGGCACAAGAATGCAAAGCATTTAGTTGATAAGGATATTTTGTGTATGCTACATAAATGAAAAGTCATTTCACAAGCTACCAGCAAAAACACTATAGCAAACACTAAAGACATAAGGATGCTTCAAAAGTTCTGACTGAATCTCCTGTTAAATAGTGGGTCCACTCAGGTGTTTTTCTTAATCTTTTAGGTTTATGGTGCTGCTATTCAGTTTTATGAGCCTTATCCCCGGGAGCTGCTAACAGAAAAACAACAATTACAGCTGGGTCTCCTGACAGCTGTAGAGAGGAAAGTGGTTACTTCCAAGTCCATCAATTCCAACAAGTGCATCTGCCTTCTCTCACACTGGCCTTTCTTTGAAGCATTTAGAAAATTTCTTATGTTCATCTACAAACTCTCTGTCTCTGGACCCCATCCTCTTCCCATTGAAAAGTATGTAAAATATTTTTCAGGGTATTGTCGGAAAGTAATTATATCAGCTCAAGAAGTCATGTGATTTATACATGTCACAGTTGCTGCATTTGCTTCATTCTCTTGCCTAAACTGTGTAGCTTATGTTGTACTGATAGAAATTGTTGCTGCTTCTGTTTAAGGGTAATGGTTCTTGCGGTGTCAGGGAAGTAAACCGGATTTTACTGTGGCTTTTCTGTTACAATATGTCAAGTCTGTTTACCTTTCTCTTAACTACATCAAACACACAAAATGACTAAGCTACAAGATACACCCTAAGGTTTGCAGTCCTGCATTTTAGGTTAATAAATATAAGCTCAGGGACTCTGTATTAGCAATGAATGTCTTGTGTCTGTTTTCAAGCACTTCAACTAGTGCAGACTGTATGTGTTTAAACTCTGCAGAGGATGCTTTTCATGGTCCTAAAAGTTTGCTGAAAGACAATGTTACCTTCAAAACTGTGTTAGATGTCTGGCAGTGAAGTATACAGTTTCTCTGAGTTAAGACTCATTAGAAACTCTATCAAATGGGGTTAGGCTGCCTGGGATTTTAAATGGCTTGCCTAAATACCACTGTGTTCCTATCTTTTGCATACATATCTGAGGCTGCCAGTATTAATTTTCATGCATGGAATGTAAGTGAATGGAGCTTCTTTATTTCAGTTTGCATAAATAGGCTCTTAAACTTATCAAGACAGTAAGTAAATCTTAACAGCCATTTAAAAAATATCATACCATAGTAATTACAAAACATTATTAATATTGTGTTTAGTCCCTGATTAGTCCCCGGTGCTGGTTTTCTAACATCTTGTCTTTTTTTCAGGCACATATCCCATTTTATGCACAATATACCTTTCCCTTCACCACAAAGGCCAAGAATTCTTGTTCAGGTAAGCAAACCATTTGCTTCCAGTTTTAGTTACAATAATGGCAAACTCTCTTTCTTACATTTGAAAGCCTGGTTTCTTTCTTTAGGCTTTTTACTCAGTTTTGAATACTCGTCTGCTGGAAGGGAGAGGGGAGGAGATGGATGGGTTGGACTTCTCTCTCTTTGGTATAAACCTGGGGTAACTTAGCAAAGGAAACTATTTCAGACTTAAAGTGGTCTGGGTGGCAGCAATGTCCTACTTGCACTTTTGAAATTTCTGCCATATATTACCCTTTTATTTTATAGGCATCATTTACATTACCTCATTGATGGGGTGTTTTCTGTCTTTCTCTCACTTGTCTACCCACTACTGTGGGTCAAAGGTTAATCCCCCAGGGCACTGTCTCTTGTGTTTCTCTGTTTAATCACCTAGCAGCACTTACATGTTCAACACTGAGTCATAGGTAGTTTCCTATAACTTCTGAGAATCGTTTCAGTGACTAATTCAGGCTCTGTTGACCTGGTGAACATGAGTCCCAAAGACTGTCTCTGATTTGTGTCTTGTGTATGACATTGTGACTGTCTGCCAGGCAGTTTATGGGACTATGGATATACTATATTTGAGTCTTATAGTGTATTAACTTTGGAGTTGTCCATATCAATCACATAACTACTTTATGTGTTTCAGCTTTCTGCCCATGATGCATTAATATTGTCTCAGCCTGTTTCTACACCATTGCCATTAAGGTATCATTATTAATGCTTTAAATGTCTGCAACCTGAAAAATTCAGAGGCAAATAGGAATGAAAGAAAGAAGCCAAACATTGATGCAATATTTAGATCTTATAAACAGAAAGCTCAGTACACCTTTATAAAATTATACCATGTTGTCTTTTGGACATAGGCCTGTCCCTTGTGAAAGTATAATATCACAAATTGATCTTGAAATAAAGATGAATTGCCAGACTATTGTAGGAACTCCAAAGAAAGAAAAAGCAGGCTGTGAGGAAAAAACAAATATTTTAATATCTTGTATTTTCAGAACCCGTGTAGTAAGCAAAAAAAATTTTAATAGCATAGATAGACTTTTATTACCTCGTTTTTTTCCCTTTTTTGGATCTAAGAGAGATGTTTATGTCAAGCAGTTATGTTAATTCAGTTAATGCATAAACATGTAAACATTTTTGAAATTTAAAATTATACCTAAAAATTGGTATTTGTTGCTTGAAGGTTGATGCAGTCTCTGTGGATACTGCCTACATCTTCTGGGCTGGAGCTCCCTGTAACTGTGACATGGGGTTTTGTTTGCATGGTTTTCCTGATTTTTTTGTTTGTTTTTAAGTTAAAATAGTCTTTGCTTTTTAATTCCCTCCCCCCCCCATATATTTTGTGTGCAGCAGTATCCCATGTTTAATCACATCTGTTATACAGTCTCTTAAGTGAAAAAATACAACCAGCCATCAAACTGAAAAATAACGTGTAAGCACTTTTCTAAGGACAGATTTTACATCCCCTGTGCTCTTACAGGTATCACTACAATTCCAAAAGTATGCAGTCCAAACAAATGAAACAGTCTAAGCTCTAGAAACTAAAGGCGTGTTACTCTCAGAATAATAGATTGATTTTACTTGACTACTATTACAATTTGAAACTGTGATTCTAAGATCAAATGGATACTCTAGTTCATGAATTTTGCCTAAGGTAACCCATTATATGAAACAAGTGGTGTTACTTGTGCTTGGATTAGTTGTTAATTAACCAGTTAGATCTGGTTTACTGTTATAAAGACAAGTGCATATATGAGAGAGAGTGCCAGAAACAACAGAAACTCAGCAGTAGCATGGTATAGCATATGTTTCTTTAGCAATGGAATTTTAATTTAGGTTTCTTTGTGGTGATAAAAGTATCATATTGAGGTGATAGCTATTAAGTGGATAGATAGATATTTGATGTGTGGTAATATTAGCACCATTCAACTAGTTGGACTAAAACAGTTGTCAGAAGTGTGATAGTAATGACTTTTTAAAAATCCTCTAACATCTTTTTCTCCCTCTCCCATCCCACTCACACCTTAGTGGAGCAAACTTTAGCACTCTGCTCATGAATCTTGGACCAGAAAACTGTGCCACTCTGTTACTCTTCGTATTACTAGAAGGCAAGATCCTCCTCCATTCTCTTAGACCAGCTGTGTTGACAGGAGTTGCTGAAGCTGTGGTAGCTGTAAGTACAAAGTTTTCTGTACAGAGTGAGAGAAATCAGTACAAACTCCACAGTTGTTACAGGGCTTTTTAAAGTTAAAATGATTGATACACTATGATAATTTTTCCCAGCAGTAGCATTTAGTTAAGGTGCCCTAGCATGTCTTATAACTATTAGAATGATAAACATTTTTGCATAGGTAACTAAGAGATGTACTATAAATAAGTGGTTAAACTTAATTTACATTTATGTTTTTATTATTATAACATTAAATTGTTATTATATATATTTATATTAAATTATTATTAAATTATTATTATATTACAGAAAGACTCCTTTCTGACAGTGTTACAAGCCTTTTAGCAATTTAATTTCAACTTGCTGCATGTAACTTCTTGGCTTTTATTGTTCAGTATCTGTTGTCTTGTTTTAATGTGCTGATTTCCTTTAATTTTTCCTTCAGATGATATTTCCATTTCAGTGGCAGTGTCCATATATCCCCCTCTGTCCTTTGTCTCTGGCCACCGTACTCAGTGCACCTGTTCCATTTATTGTTGGAGTTGATTCACGATACTTTGATCTGTACGATCCACCACAGGATATTGTGTGCATTGACTTAGACACAAACATGGTGTACATGTAAGTTTTATGGAGTTTTTACATTTATCTGCAGGTGGAGAGATTGCTGAGATGCTCAGGAGATAAAACCAATACTAACTAGCACTGTTTTATCTAATATGGTTCATATTTTAGTGTCCTCTGTGCTTTTTCTCATTACTAATGCTTCATAGCAAATTAAAACTTCCGAACTCAAGGGTCAACATTGGCACTGCCTATAAAAAAGTGATGTAGATGTTGCTATAAATTTAGTAACAATGGTAATGTGTTTTTTGTTTTTCCATTTCTAGTACTGCTTATTAAGGAAATGGTACATAAGCTAGAAAAGAGGAATAAGAGTTTGTCGTTTGGGGTTTTTTTCCCTGCCCCACCATTTCTTACATTTTCACCCTGACCTGCCACGTTGGGATTTGGTTTGCCTGTGTTCAGTGACTGTTGCTATGAACAGGAGTGCTTTGGGACCATTCATGACAGGTTTTGATGCTGTCTTGCACTTGGGGCATTTTATGTTAGTCTTAATAAATTGTTCTCCAGTTACAAGGGTCAAATTTTTGGTGAGATCAAGCAAAATTTGGTGTCTTGACTGTATTTAATCTAAAATATTTTCTCTTAATTACCAGGTTTTTAATGCTTTTCTTAAAATGAAAGTGTTGCATGAACAGTTTCTTTGCAGTTTCTTGAGGAGAGGCTAATCGAGTAACTCTTCTGTTTTGCTGTAATATATCTAAATGAGAATAGAAATAACTGAAAATCAGTTTCTTCAGGTGTTGAATTCAGTAACTTACTAATTACCTTTCAATTTTAAATTTGTTAGGTCATAAATACAAAAAGGCATTTAAGCTAGTTCAAGATGATGGTGAACATCCCTAAATAAAGTGCACATCTTTTCGGTGTGAAAATAGTTTTAATTCATCTCATGTCACTTCTTAACCCTTTTGTTTTTACTAATTAGAATTAGTCATCTGATCTATGGATCAATTGAATGCTTTCTTGATTTTCATTGTTCAAAGGACCCTTCCTCTACTGAAGCAAATGTTTCCTTTACATTACTGAAATGCTTTGTTTTACTAGTAGCATCAAAGGAAATAGTAAGCAGTGGAGCAGATTGTTTATTTTTTTATTTGTTTTTTTCTCCTTCCCCTAGGTCACCATTAAAAACACTGCTAAAAGCATTCTCATCACTGTATATCAAAGTATTATGCCACCAAAAGAATAATTATAATAAGTGTTGTGAAAGAAGAATGTATTAAAGAAACTCAAGAAAGATAACTTTATATGAAGATATTTGCAGTGAAAACCACCTGAATGTTTTTGTTCATAAGTAGAATGGAATTTGAAGATTGGGTTGCAGAAAAATGAAGGGGATAGAAATAGGGAATTTAACAGGGAGATAAGAATGTCAGGATTCTGTTGGGATCTGCTAGAAAGACCAAGTACCAACCTTACTTGGATTGATTACTGAACTAAAAATCTACAAATGGCTGTTCTCTTAAGAGACACTCAACTGGAAAGATTGTTGCACCTTTTCTTTTACTGTCTTATAGGTCCATTTCTCTTTCACTAGTCAACTGATCTTTTTCTTTGTTTGCTGTCCATGTTGCATATATCTCATCTGTACCACTTACTTGACTTCCAGATGAATTTGACATCTGTAACATTTGACTTGGGTATATGTGAGATGTTGGTACCTGCATTATAAATTTTTTTAAACCTGAAAATGAGGACATTTTTCAATTTTGGAGACTTTTAGATAAAACCAAATCTCCGTAAAGCATTTTGTATTGAAAATAATTGAGAATTCTAAAATACTACACTATTAGTGAGTAAAAATTAATGTTCTTTCTATTTTATTTAATCCATGTCTGTTTCTGTCCCTCTTTATTTCTGTGGCAAATCTGTTGTTTTTTGGGGTTTTTTTTTAGATGTAAAAGCATTTAACAGCACCATTGCTAACTTTGAAAGACTATGTAGTAGAAGAATAACATTTGAAAAATTCAGTATTTTTTTACTACATTAGTCTGTGTCTAGTGTCTTTTTAGAGCAGCTTTGCTGCTATCTTCTGTGTGATAGACTGAAGCTTTGTTCACTGCCAGAAAATACTGAAGGCCTTTTATTCATTCAGCATCTTCCTTAATGCCTTTTTATGGATGTTTTCAGCTATCTCTGTGAAAGTAACATTGAAAGCTGGCTAAGGGAAGTAGCCTTATTAGGGCAAAGATTTGAGAATTTGTTTTATTTTTATAGCAGGATATTTCTCCTTGCATTTTTGGAACAGTACCACTTAAATGGTTTATAAGCATATCACTATGGTGGGGGAAAAAAATGGGCAAAGGCATCTGTAAGCATGCATTTTTTCTTTAACTCATGAAACTTTGGTTTCCTTCCTAAGATAGTTCTATGTCAGTGCCAATTGAGCAAATAATAACTGAGCAAACATTTCACTGGTGCAAAGTACAAAACAAGTGGTGACAGCATCAGCTCAGATAGTAATAACTGATAAGGTCTTGTGGCCACAAGGTTTGTTGTACTCCTTATTACAGCAATTCTCCCCATCCTTCTACCAGAAAGAGACATGGAATTTCTCAGGATTTACTAAGAAGCTATGGAGCAAGACCCAAAGCACAGCTAGAGCTCAACCTGGCTACAGTTGTTAAGGATAATAAAAAATGTTTCTATAAATTCATTAACAGCAAAAGGAGGATTAGGGAAAATCTCCCTGCTTTACTGGATGCAGAGGGAAACATGGTAACTAAGGATGAGGAAAAGGCTGAGGTGCTCAACGCCTACTTTGCCTCAGCCTTTATCAGTGGAACTGGCTGTTTCTTGGATACCCGGCCTCATGAGCTGGGAGATGGGGAGGGGAAGCAGACTGAGGTCAGCACAGCAGAAGAGGAGGTGGTCAGAGACCTGCTGCACCACTTGGATGCACACAAGTCTGTGGGACAGGATGGGTGACACCCAGGGGTGCTGAAAGAGTTGTCAAAGGTGCTCTCCAAGCTGCTGTCCATGATTTACCTGAAGTCATGGCTGACTGGGGAGGTCCCGTTGGGCTGGAGGGTGGCAAATGTGACGCCCATCTATAAGAAAGGCAGAAAGGAGGATCCAGGAAACTATAGACCTGTCAGTCTGACCTCGGTGCCAGGGAAGGCCATGGAGCAGGTCATCTCGAGTGCCATTAAAAGTCATATAATGGACAACCAGGGGATCAGGCCTAGTCAGCATGGGGTTATGAAAGGCAGGTCCTGCCTGACAAACCTGATCTCTTTCTATGACGACATGACTATTAGATGAGGGGAAAGCTATGGATATTGTCTACCTGGATTTTCAGAAAGCATTCAACACAGTTCCCCATAGAATTCTTATAGAAAAACTGGCTGCCCATGGCCTGGGTGAGCACATGGTCTGCTGGGTCAAGCACTGGCTGGATGGACGGTCCCAGAGTGTGGTGGTCAGTGGAGATAAATCCAGCTGGCGGCCAGTCACAAGGGGTGTTCCTCAGGGCTTGGTGTTGGGACCATTTCTGTCAACATCCTTGTTGATGATCTTGGTAATGACATAGAGCGTATCATCAGTGAGTTCACAGATGACACCAAGTTAAGTGGGAGTGTCAATCTACATGAGGACAGGGAGGCTCTACAGAGAGACTTAGATAGATTGGATCAGTGGGCCAACATTAACAGGATGAGCTTCAACAAGGCCAAGTGCCAGGTCCTGCACTTGGGCCACAACAACCCCCTGCATGGCTACAGGCTTGGGCCGGTGTGGCTGGAGCTGTCTGGGAGAGAAGGATCTGGGGGTTCTCATTGACAAGCAGCTGAACATGAACCAGCAGTGTGCACGGGTGGCCAAGAAAGCCAATGGCATCCTGGCTTGTATCAGAAATAGTGTGACCAGCAGAAGTAGGGAGGTGACAGTCCCCCTGTGCTCTGTTCTGGTGAGGCCACACCTGGAGTGTTGAGTCCAGTTTTGGGCACCTCAGTACGAGAGAGATCTCGAGGTGCTGGAGCGAGTGCAGAGGAGGGCAACGAAGCTGGTGAAGGGCCTGGAGAATAAATCCTGTGAGGAGCGATAGAAGGAGCTGGGACTGTTCAGTTTGAGGAGAAGGCTGAGGGGAGACCTCATCACTCTCTACAACTCTCTGAAAGGACATTGTAGAGAGGTTGGTGCTGGTCTCTTCTTTCAGATGTTAGTGACAGAACAAGAGGGAATGGTTTTAAACTGCAACAGACTTGACATTAGGAAAAAAAATTTTCACAGAAAGAGTGGTCAAACAGTGGAACAGGCTGCCCAGGGAGGTGGTGGAGTCCCCATCCCTGCATGTGTTTAAGGGTTGTTTGGATGAGCTGTTGGGGGATATGGTGTAGGGGAGAACTCTGTTGAGTAGGGCTGATGGTTGGACTCGATGATCTCAAAGGTCTTTCCCAACTTTAGTGATTCTGTGATCCTGTACTCTGTACTCTCTGTGTTTATATCTGACTGCTTAATCAAGATCTGGCATTATACCCATTGTCCTTTGAACAAAGATGAGCATCTCTTGAGGCCAATTTACTCCACTGCTTAATCAACCACATAATTTTCATACTGTGAACTGAATTCTCAATCTTCCTAGTCCCTGCTAGTCTGTCGTTGAAGCTGGAACTGAGTTGCCATAGATATGTTACAGTGTACCATATGAACATAAAGCTACCAGACTGGTCTTCCAGCATTTTGCAATGGCAAGTTCATGCTGTATTTCGAACTGCCTTTATCTTTATCAGAAGCAGTATGGCAAGTTTCTGATAGTATAAATTTTGCGTAGTAATCACATACAGATTAGTATGCTTAAATTATATTAGCAAGACTGATAAAAATTGTGAAAGGAAAATCAGCTAAGTGAAACTTCCAACTAAAAGGTCTAAATCAAATCTTAATGGACATCCTCCATACAGACTGGAGAAAACTCTTGCTCATAGCTTTATTTATAGCTGAGGAAATGAAATTCTGAGTTATGTCACTCCCATTTTTGTTTTATACAAATAGGGACAGTGACAAGATTTCAAAATAATTTTTTAGTTACATTCTGAAAATGAAGCAACTTAGGGCTGTGGAAGCTGTTCTTTTTTATATATTGTCTGTATTTTATATATCCCATTTTCTCTCCCCCGTGTTTAGATCAGATGATAAGAAGAGCACCAACTGGAAGCAGTTTCCTAAGAAGCCATGTAAAAGTCTGCTCAGCACCTTAAAGAAACTGCACCCACAGCTGGCAGCAGGTGAAATATATAGAATAAAATGGGAAGGGTTAAGAACAAAAACTGCCTAAATCAGGAAGAGTAATTATTCAAAGAAAACTACTAAATTTTCTGATAGACACCTTCACTAAATTTTCTGATAGATACCTTCAAGTCTTAACTTATAATTAGTATATAAAGGTAAAGACTTCCTTCTATCATATGTGGTGTGATTTTTTTTTTTTTAGACTTTTCTTGCTGTGTCTTCCTAAAATTTGAGGGTGTTTTTTTTTTTTGTTTTTTTAGTCTTTCCTCATGATTAAATCATATTTAAACAAAGATTCAGCTAAAACATATTTGGATCTTGACCTAAAACAATATTCACAGTTATGATAAAACTAATAGAGGAAATGGCAATATGAGTAAAATAATGTTGAATATCTCAGTTACTGTGCAGATACGGCTGCTGAGTATCTCAGATAAAGACTTTTCTACAAAAAAAAATCGATTAGCTGAATTTTGACAAAGTATTTTGTCAAGAGATAAAGAAAAAGTTTTCTTCAGCCTAATGACTTGGACAGGTAGGACTAAAGTTGTGCTGACCTAACAGTTTTCAGGTATTGCTTCTTTATGACTGTAGCTCTTCAAGGTACACTGATTCGGAGTATGTTAGGTTGTTACGGAGAACTCTCAGGTATACAAGATATACAAACTCTGTAAGTTACAGAAACAGAAAAATGCACTAATTAAGAGGAAGGTGTTCTTGCCTTGATTTTCTATAATTTTTTTTCTTTTTGCAGATAGCCTTTACTTCATCTATTAGAAAACCTCAACTTTTCTCTTGGTTTTATCAGCAGGGTGTGTCATGCAGTCTACCTAATGTAGAACTACTTCTTAATTTTACCTTGAGCAGAACCAGTGGTCTTTTCTACACATCTGTTTTTTCAATTTGGGCTGTATTATAATAGATATGTTATTTATATTTACATATAAATATATTATGATAACTGATATTTTTGTAATAATAAAAAGTGTGGAACTATAATTTTCAGCAGTACCTGCTACTGTTTTTTTAAGAGTGCAAGAGTAAACTCTGAATGTCATCTAGTTGTCTCTACCCTTTGGAACAGTCAAATGTTAGAATTTTGATTGGAAAAATAGCTTTAGGCCCTTTCTTTCTAGATGTGTAATCTTCAGAACAGGGAAAACATGGTCCTTTGTGTTGATGTATTACTGAAAGACTACATTCAACCGAGATCCTCCTTGTTTCATGTCCCAGAGGGTGAGATGAGTTAGAAAACACAACTCTTCAGGTAACCTGCCTTTTGTATCAGCCAGATCAATTGGAAAATAATCACAGGATTTCTAGTATTTGTCACTTGTGAATAGGGGCAAGTAGAAAAAAAAATCCCTCTTCGGCATCTTGCAGAATTTACCTGTTTTAATGCACTGAATTTTCACGTAGGATTGTATGTGTTGTTCATTGCTAGTTCACAGGAAAACCCAAGAAGGCTCTGCAGTGGAGATGACTCCTATTGAGGCAGATTTCTCCTGGCAGAAGAAGATGATAGAACTTGAGATGGAGATCCAGGAAGCTTTTCTCCGTTTCATGGCATCTATTTTAAAGGGTTACAGAACATTCCTTAAGCCAATCACACAGGCGCCTTCAAATAAAGCAACTGCTGCTGATTCCTTGTTTGATCATCAAGGTGAGGATGAGGCAAACCAGCTGCTGATAGCATTGGCGGTGTTACAACTTTAGGGTTGAGGAGCTCCTTAACTTCAAAAGGTCAATTAGCAATTGTATAAAGTGAAACAGATAAATGCACATAGAATTGCAGTTCTACAATTGTTCTGGTATTAGAAAAGTTGTCTTTCAGTAAAAGGATACCCTCTGTGTGTGATATAATCTGTGAGGGCAGCTCTTGGTAATGAAAGAATATTTCTCCATTTGTACTGAGCAAAAATGCCAGAAGCCCAGTAGTGAAGAACAGAGTAATGTTCTTGATATAAATGGGAAGATAATAGAGAACAAGGCAGAGATTGGAAACATAACAAAACAATAGTCAGCAAAGGTCATCTTTTCTCATCACCTTAACTTTTCAGCTCTGCTCATGAGTTGAATGTCACAGGTGTTTTGTTTTGTATGTGGTGATGGTGGTGGTGTTTTGGGGCTTTTGGGGGGGGTGTGTGGTGGTGTTGATTTTTGTTTTAATTACTGGAAGAGAGATTTGACAAGAGATTTTTAGTCAGAGGTTTGGAAAGCCTTAAATATTTTCAGGCCCATCACCTGTTAGGATTTCATAATTTTTGTTTTAGTATTGTTTTAAATATTAGATACTTTTGCTTTTGTACGAGGTTGTTATCTCCTTTTTCTTGCACACAAGGTCAGCAAACACAGTGGGCTGATTGCATGCAGATGATTGCTTCCCAAGTATTGTTAACTGTAGTGAAAAATAATTATTAAAAAAAAAAAGCTGTTATATTAATCTTCCAAATGCAAGTAGTGATAAGTAGTTCTTTTTATTGATAAAGCAAATACTTTGTGTATTAGTAACTGCTATTTAGTTGTGTGTTCCTTTTTATAATCAGGATTTTTAAAAAGCAGAGACCGTGCCTATACAAAGTTCTACACGCATCTCACCAAAACACAGATATTCAGCCGCTTTATTGAAGAATGCAGTTTTGTGAGTGACAAGGATACTGGCTTGGCATTTTTTGATGACTGTATTGAAAAGGTGAAAAATCTAGCAATACTCTTAAATTATATGGTTCTGTTCATTTTGTGTTACTGTCCTAGTTTTTAGTTGTAAAGGTAGATACCCTCTATAGCAAGTGTTTTGAGGGATTGAGATTCTTGGTGTTTTTTTGCTGAGTCATTTTTCTTTCTTCATCTTCTTGCATGGCCATCATTTTCTGTGCTGATGCAGAAAACTTCCATTAAAGCTCTGTAGTATCTCAGGCTATAAGACAGGATGAGGAATAAAAGTAGATGACAGTAGCTCAATGCCATCCATGTCTTCCCTTTAAATGTTAATCACATTATCTACCAGTGGTCATCTGCGTTGTTGCTCTTTTTCACACAATTTAAACTTAAAACACTAAAACATGCCTAGTGCTCCACTTGCGGTCAAAACTGGTTTATGTAGATAAGATTCCCTTTCAATTGCCTGTATTTTATATGAGAAAGATTGCTGTAACCCATTCTTGTTTTTTGAAACAGAGACTCTTCAGTGTGGTTCTGGTCTAGATGGGTTATTGAGTTTTTAGCTTCATCTGTAAAATGCCAAGTTCACAATATAAAAATTATGAGCTAGGGAATTATATGTATTTTTTTAAAGGGGTATATATATATGATTCTTTCTGGACAGAACCTTCATTTTTCATACGTAGTTCTTATAGAATAAGCCTTGGATTCAATATTGATTCTGGTCAAATTAACACTTGTAAACAGACCACAAAATAAGTGTTTAAAACTTTTTTTGCCTTTTTTTTTTTCCTGCAGAGTATGAGTTAGGCATCTAGAGTATACTTCATCTAATACTGTTAAGAATTTGATATTATTGCATGTTATTATTGTGTTGCATATTTAAATTGTCATATTGCAAGTATCTGCAAAACAGCAGTTTCTTTCAATTGAACTAAATGAAAGCACTTTGGTTGAATAGATCTAGGATTTTGTACTTGGTAGATAATGTCAACAGATTGGAAGCATGCTGATTACTGCATTTTATTACTTTCAGCAAAGGAAGTATATAAAAAGGACACTAATTGCTTTACAGTAATATGAAAATTTAGTGGTTTGTATTTAATATTTCAGTAAATGACACAGCTTTATTAGATTTATTAATTTGGATTTTTTTTGAGTTGAGAAGAAACTGTTTTTCTCTCTCACCCCACACCCACTCGCCTCCACCTCCCTCAGCTCTTTCTGGATAAAGGAACAGAAAAATGAGAGAAGGTACTTTGTCCTTCAAAATGTTTAGGTATATCTGATTGTGAAAAGAAAGACTGTGGACTTGATATTTGAGTAATTAGAACAAATATGATTTCTTTTATATATTATATATATAATCAAATAGAGTATTAAATACATTTTTACATACACTTACATAGTTAATGTTAAAAAGGACATTGTATCCCAAAGCCAAACTCTGTACTTAGAATACGAACTGTCTTTCTTAGGTTGATGTAGATTTTCTTGAAGATACACGGTTAATTGAGCTTGATGAGTCACAAAAAAGTGAACACACAGTGTTCATAATGCCACCAGAACCTCCTGCTGATGATGGACAGGACCGAGTGCCAAAATACAGGTACAGGTCAAACAGCCAAATATAATGAAACTAGAATGCTTATGACATTAAGCAGGCCAGATGTTCTGTCTTGGTGCAAGAGTTGCCTTAATATTCAGAAGAATCTTTAACAGGATACAAACTCTTGGATTCTGGTAAGATTCTGAAGCTCTAGAAGTCAATGTTTTTTGTGTGTGTGTATGTTTCAGGATGTGTGAATTTTGGTTTCAGATTTTTCAGTAACTTCTTGCTAACTTTATAGTAATACTTTTTCTACATGTATTCAGTGTCTTTCTTCCTGTTTGAGCCATGTGTATTTTGTAGCAATTACAGTGCACTTTGTTTCACAGTGGGGATGACAGGGGGTGGGTAATGGATATGCCCACTACTGTTGATCTGCAGCTGATAAACCAAAAGAACAAAACACCCACTCCAGTTTTCAGACTTGTTTCATTCAGTGTTTTTCAGCCCTGTGCAGCAAGTGTGGAGTTTCAGACACTCTGGGTATGACTTTTTTTCTTCCTCTCTCTCTTGGAGGTCACAAAGGTTCTGTTTCCAACTGTTGTCCTTGTTAATCATCATCTGTGCTTATCTGACCTTCATGATACGGATGGTAGTCTGGTTCTTGTTTCCATTGTCAGTGGAGATTTAATGTCCAAGGCATCTTGTGATATCTTTGTGAATAAGACTAAAAGGATCTTGCTGTCTTCTTTCCTTTTGTTTTTTGCCCCCCGCTCCCGGTTCCTTATTCTCCTGTTTGTCAGTTCTTTGCACACAGGTTGTCTTTGTACAGCTTTTCTGCTATCAGCAGGTAGTGAAAAGCTTTCCTTTTCTGTTTTTTTTAATCGTCTATATAGCTATAAAAACTTCCCACGACTAGATTTCAAGCTCTTTGACAGGCCACAGGAGCTCACACTCTCCTTCAGCAGACACCCAGCTGGGAGCAGCATTTCCAATAGTCCAGCACTCATGGCAAAGAGGACAAAACAGGTCAGATGAATCTCACTGTAATCATTGTGCAAATACTGAAAGATAACGGAGTTTTTTGTAAAATTGCCGCTACCTATCTATACTATAAGTTAATGTTTTTACAAGTTAGGTCTTTGTAACCATTGAGAATATACACTTGTGAAAGAAACAGAAGGCAACAAATAAAATTAGCACCTGAGTTTATTGTCAAACCCATTTTTAAGCTTCAAACTGTAATATAAAACAAAAGGAAATTAAAAATAATGCTTGAATGGGGAAGGAGGAAAAAAGAGGATTGATTCTGATGCTGGTTTTTCCTTGCAGAAGGGAGCTTCAGTTGAATGTTTGTCTATTATTATTAAACACTTACTTTTAAGAAGCTAGTATCTGACTTAATAATGTCTTCTAGATTCAGGATGTTACATGTTTGTCTGCTTTTGTGTTTTGTTTCGCTCTTACAGGAGATAAAAACAGCCCATAAATTAGCCAAGAAGTATTACGTAAGCCCCCCACAGTGGGCTAAGTGTCTCTTCAGTCATAGTTACAGCCTATGGTTTATTTGTCTGCCAGCCTACATCAGAGTTGCACATCCTAAGGTGAAAGCACTGCAGCAGGCATATGATGTTCTAATTAAAATGAGGAAAACTGATGTGGAACCACTAGATGAGGTAAGTGCAAATAAAAAAAAAAAAGTTACCATAACCGTGGAATAGAAGACAAGGTGCAAATATAGTGTATTTCACCACCACCAGGTTAAGCATCCTTACAGTTTAACCTGTTTTAAAGCCACCTTAAAATAATCTAGGGCAACTGGAAGTTCATTTCCTTTTTCATCACCAGCACGTGTCAGCTGGGTCAAGTACTCCAACTTAGTGTGGCTATTCCCAGACTTCTTCAAGAAGGAAGTTCTGAATATCCCTGCTTTTCAATGCACTTTGAATTAATGCTTTACAGCCTTAGTGAACTGAAGGAATAATGGGTTTGTGTGCAGCATACCATTCTTTCAGTAGCATCCACAGGCACACAATAGAAGTTATCCTGGTTTTTGTGTGGGCATTTCCTTCCCTCCTTTATTTCAAAAACAGAAGAGCTAAGTGGAAAAAAAATTAGCATTCTTAACAATGTGACTGCTGATGTAATTTCATCTTGTGTGATTTCTTGTTTAATTTTTGCTCCGTCTTCTGTTTGTTGTTATGTACTGAGTAGCTGCTTTCTCTTCTACATGTGTAAAAGTTGGAAATCAAGGAAGAACTTAAACTGTTTAAAAATCCTTGTCATCAGTCCATTTATGCATTTCTGTATCTTGTCAGGTCTGCTACAGAGTTGTAATGCAGCTCTGTGGACTGTGGGGTCAGCCGGTTCAGGCTGTGAGAGTCCTCTTTGAAATGAAAAATGCTGGAATACAGCCAAATGCCATCACCTATGGTTATTACAATAAGGTAAGAGAAGTCTTTACAAGGGATACTGGACCAATGTCTTGCTGTTGTCACTCCTCTTGTCCTGTAGCATGTTTTGAAGATTGTTACTTACGGCTCTTCACTTGGATTTGCTGATTCTGTTGGGCAAGCAGTGCATTTTGGACATGCTTATAGTTAACTGGACCTACACTATGGTTTTACACCGTTAAGCTAACCAAAAATTCTGTTGAACCACACATTTATAGTGTTTCCATTTCCAAGGTTTGGAACCTGTCTAGTGCTTCCATGTCAAAACCATCTGTTCCTGGGTGTATTCTTTAAGGTAGCAGGATGCAAGATGTATCAAGGCTAGAATTAGGCTAGTTGTAGTAACCTCCCCCTCTTTTTCTTGCTTCCGAGCTCCAGTAATATAAGAAACTGTGTAAAGTGATAGGAAAGGAAGTGCTAAACTGATCTTCTGTTGTTACCTAAGTATGTAAATAAGAACAAAACCCACCTTGTTTACTTGAAGAAATCTTGATCTATTGTTCATTGTTACTCAGCTATTGTATCCAGAGCTGTGGGATAAAAGGGAACCACTCATAAAAGGGAACAGCTCATAAAAACTCAAATATTTGTCATTCAGATGAGGGACAGGAAATTCCTTGAGTATGGAAGGAGAAGCTTCTCACTGCACTGTTTCTTAGTGTAACTTTGTTACTGTTTTTGTTATTGCAATGTCTCTTTATGTAGGCGGTTTTAGAGTCTCCTTGGCCTAGCAGTAACCGCAGTGGCATATTCCTGTGGACAAAGGTACGAAATGTAGTTCGTGGCACAGCACAATTTAGGCAGTGCTTAAAGAAATCAGCGCAGAACCCACGAGTACCTGTGATATCAGGTAATAAGTTAGCTGAAATGGTTTTATTTCTGCTGAATGAGAGCATGACATGTTTTCTGAGGGACTGCAGCTAACATTGTGGCTTTTACAAGTGGAAAATCTTTCCTTAAGTGTATAAAAATTGTTAATTGCCAACTTGATGATTGAAACAGTCTTGGAATGTCTTTTGCACACTGAAGAATTGATTAAATTCCGCTACTAGAATTTCATAGTCTAATATGTGCAAGTAAAAGTATTTACTGTTGTCTGAAGAGGGTAGATTTTTTAAAAAAATAACTGAGAAGTTAAATCCTCTCTTACTAACCAGCTCTCATTCATGTCTTTAGCTCTGCGGAGTACCACGGGTGGAAGTGATGGGGACATGGTGAGCCATGGTAGCGTGGATAGTTCTAATGATGCTAACAGTGGGGAGCACACTCTCTTCGTCAGTGACTTAGTCAGGCTTGATTCCATTGATAATCACTCTAGCACAGGTACTAGATTCTGCTGGGTTTCACTACTAACAGTCCCCCAAAAGGCTAAATTTTCTAGTGACCTGTTGATTTCCCCTCCCCAACCACAACCTTCCCCTCCTGAGCTGTAGGGAATGAAGCATGAAGTTAAACTATGTGAAGAACACCACTGCTGTTGAATATTACTCCTTTACCACAGTTTCTTTAGGTTAGAGTGAACTGTAGCAGAAGTACTCTTGTGTTAAAATAAATGTCTTGCTGTGGTCTCATGAACCTTGCTTTTGTGCTAAGCTTCAGAAGAGGTATGAAGCCTCTGACATGTGAATCCGGTTAATTTTTGCATATTGTCATGTATTCATAGAAATGATAGTCTGCATGAGTAAGACTTTTCCCTGCATTAAAGGAAAGGAGTAAAAGTTGCTGAGGTGATTAGAAGCTAACACTTCACTTAAAATGTTGCTCCTTGATGGTAATCCAGAAAGGCCTAATTAGCATTCCTGGAATTAGTATGTTATGTTTGTTTATAGCAAACTATGATTTTAAAGGCCATAATTCAAGCTTCTTAAGTTGCTTAAGTTCTTGCTTCTTGTTTCTTAAGTTGCTAGACTTGGAGATAAATATAGAAATTATCAGAACACCCTGGGAATGGAAAAACAGATGATAAAGTGGAGAAAAAGTCCTGCCTTAAACGTGGTGTGCACTCTTCCAGACAAACTGGAGTAAAAGAAGTGTATAGAAAGGGAGTGCACAGGAAGTTAATCACTTGAGATGGCAAGACAAAATTCATGGTTCTTCATATTTGCTTTAGTACTGATTGCATCCTACCTGTGCATAGGCTCAACTAAACTTCCTTTTCATGTGTACTTCAAAACTTAATGTACAAACAGTTCTTTCACACTCTGTGTTTTTAATACCTTGAGCTCTTCTGTAAAAAGAACTTTTGAGTCTTGATTCCTATGCTTCATCTGATATGCCTGCCTAGATTACTGAACTTCCCTTCTCTCTGCTCTTTGTTACTCTGCTTTTTGCTCTTTGCTGTCTCTTGGGTGCCGCATTTGTCCTTGGCTATCATGGTGTGGGGTGCAGACTTAAATGGTGTGAAGCCTTGGATGCACGTGTGCATTATTTCTACCCTTGAATGTTACTTCTGAAGGTAATTCACCCATTTACTGATAGGGTGTTTCACTTCTATGCAAAGCAGGAATACTAACATTATTGAAATGATGATAGAGAGAAAATAAGGACCGAATAATGTCAGAACTTACTTTTCTGGAGAAAAGGTTTTTAATATAGAAGCCAAATTTAATAAATGATGGCTACTCAAACTTTTAAATATCATTCTTTTTTACTTGTTTACTCTGTTGGCAAAATAAACAACAGTAATATGTACTGTAGATAAATTAAGTCTGTCACTCGAGTTTTGTGGAGCTTCCTAATACCTTTCACACTCAGTAATTTACTTACACTTTGATCTTTATAAATATCATCATGTATTCTAATAGGTACTCTAAGGCATTTAAATAATTCTGTTTAACACGTCGCTGTGGGATATGTTCCATATAATATTTTTGTATTTTTGCATATGCAGCAGCACTTCAGATAAAAATTAACAAATAAAAGAGTATTTTTCTGGATTGTTTCCTATGGCAGACTTTTTGCACTACTGTAAAACTACAGTTAGAGCTGTCAAGTTTAACTGGTATCATGGAAGAGCAGTCTTTTTTAAATGTTTAAATTTTTACTTTTTTTCTATTACATTTTATACTTTGCACTATAGCACAAAGATGTAGCACAGTTTATTGAACAGTTCTGGGATATATTCATTGTTAGAAGTTTGCTCAATTACTGTTGTTCTTGTCTAAATTTCTTTTGTAGATGCGTTTGAGAATTTAGCTTGCCCAGCAATTAAATATTTTATGCTAATGAGAAGGGAAAGTAATGTAAGGACATACAGTGCATTAAAAGTAATTAGTCAGTATAGTGTTCCTGGGGAAATAACTTGTATTTAATGTAATAATTAGAAAAGTAAATTTGGATTGTAGCCTAATTATCTGTGCTGTCACTATCACCAATTAGATCTGTCTGTGCACAGACTGAGCATTTTGGTGGTCTTAATATGAACTCTTCTGTTGAAACAAAGTGTGAAACAAATTAATTTTCAGTTCTTTTATTTTCATATTGGAAAATAAATTTAGGAGAGAAAAACAAATCTGAGGCATATGTTTGTATTCCTTCAAACAGGTGGTCAGTCAGACCAGGGCTATGGATCCAAAGATGAACTTTTAAGAAATGATGGGGATAGTCTTCATGCAGCTGAAACACAAGCAGAGAAAAATATTTCTTCTAAAGCTGAAGACCTAATAGGAGGTTAAGTATGCTTGTTTACATTGATAAAGGTTTTTTGTAATACATCTTCTTCATGGATTAGACCATCACAGATACATAATGTATTGAATTCATAATGTTGCTAAGGTCAAAATATGATTGTATGAAATCTGGTGGACTACTTTTGTGCCCTAGATAATAGCAGTGGAATACATATAGGTAGAAATAGCCTTTTATTAGACTAGTTTAACATGGAAAAATTAGACAAGTTCTGGGGTACACAGTATTTTGGATTCCATTCCTCTCATTTGTGTATGTGAAAACTTGTACAGCTAAAAAAATGATCCAGTTGACCGAATAAAAGGCAGTACTTTTTCCTACCATCTCTTCCCAGCTGTAGAAGATATGGTCATCTCCTGTCTTCTATCCAGATTTTGCCCTTAGTTTTTCTGTATTTTGTCTTTCTAATTGCTGAGTCTGTTTCATATCTGTGTTACTAGATCCTTAGTCTGATTTAGGGCTTCTAAAGTTGTCATTAGACAAGTAACCCTGCATGTAAATCTGAGAACTCTGTTCCTGCTCTACTTTGGTTAGTTAAAAAAATACCAAGGGAAAAAAATGGCATTTCTTCTAACCTTGTGAACAGCTAAGCACACTCTGCATAATACTGCCTGCTGTCATCTGTCTGGCTATTATTTCCAAGAAATGCTCAGTACCTAGTAAGACTGATTCTTTAGTTTATAATTACATAAGGGAAAAGCATTTGAGTTTGTTTTCCGTAACAGTGCAAATGAAATATTTTAGTTAAATTAACTAAAGTTCACATTCTCTTTTTTCTAGAAGTTTATACTGAAAAATCTAATGAAAAGCAACAGCTGAATGTAGAAATTCGTAGTCCAACAGACCCACCTGCTTGGGGTAACAGTATTGTGAAAGTTCCATCTGGCATTTTTGATAGCAGTGGAAGGAAGAGCAGTGGTGGTGAGTCACTGGATGAAACAGAGCTTGCTGAAGTCTTGAATTTGTTGTTCTATACCGGTTTGCAATCTTCTTCATGATATGAAAATAAGCAAAGCTTGTATTTGAGATGCAGATGTCTCGCACATTTGCTTTCCACCATTATCCTTTTCAGGTGACTTAAAAAACCCCTGTGAATTCTGAGGTTGAAAATCACTGTTGAGTAGGTTGAAATCAGGATTTTTCCCTGTCCCGCACTGAGAGTGTTTCAGCAATGTACTAGAAAACGAAGAGGATTAGAGTCTCTACTCTTGATTTGGGCACCTAAACCTCGCTGATCTTGGACAAGTCCTATACCTGTGGCTTACAATGTCATTGTATAACCTGGGAACATTGCGTGTTGTCTTTGTTCCATACAAAATCTATTTACACATCCGCAACTTTATGATGAACACTTATGGATATGCAAATGCCAAATCTTGGGGCTCATGGTTTTTTTCTGGTTTTGTGCCTGTCCTTGACTATGGCAGTGTAGTCCAACTTCAGTGTAGCTTGACAGCAAAGAATTGACTGTCAGGCAAGAAGTTGCCTAGAACCTTTTTGGCAGTTGTGAGAGGTGATGACTGATCAAGAAGTACCATCAATATGAGACTTGGACATCCTTCAGCAGTGGAAATAGTTCGTTGGATCCTCTGTTAGGATCCTAATGTATTAGAATTCCTGTACTTATGGAGGTTTTTGCCTGGCTAACACAGCTTTTTAGGCAATAAATATTCCCAATTCCCCCGAGGAAATGGGAATACTTATAAGATTAGTTTAGATCTTCCACATGCTAAATGAAGTTATCTTTTTCTAAATATGACTGTCATAAGCAAAGTAACACTTCTGTGTTGTGCAGTCACACATGATGATTGGTGATTTGTGGGGTCTTTTTTCAGAACCAAACTTAATTGTGGAGTTTGATATATAGATTTGTGAATATAGCTCTGGAAAAAAACATAGTGCAATCTTTACTTATAATTGTACTTTAATTCATGAATATAGTACCTACTTTCTGCTGGGTGTTGTCAAAAGGAAAGGAGTAGAAGCCATAAAAAAGGCTTTGACCTCAAGGAGTCAAAGAGTAGATGACTTTTGATCTACAGAATGCCTTTGCAGCCAGTAAAATAAATTGTTAATACCAATGTAACTTCTTAATACATAACTTAAGATTGTGGTGCTCCTGGTCTTCTCACTGGTAAGAAGATAAGGAGTTTTCACATGCTTTCTGGAAATAAACATTTTTGGTGGCTATGGATACCATATTAATGCTTTTCTCTTTTAGAGACTGGTTCTAGCCCACTGTTCATAACTCAGGATTCAGTTGAAGACGTAGTCTTTGGTGATGTTTCTCCTAAGAAAACAAGTGAAAAAGGACAGAAGAGGCAGAAACTGTTTTCAGAGAGAAGCTGCAGTTTCAGCAGTGAAAGCAGAGCAGGAATGCTGCTGAAAAAGGGAAGCTTGGACTTGCATTCTAAAGAAATAGCAATAATGATGGGAGCAGATGCCAAGATCCTAACAGCAGCTTTATCTGGGGCCAAAACTTCATCCTGTCATATGAATAAATCCCACAGCTTTGAAAGTATCGTTGACCAGCAGGTGTCTGTCATATCTGGCACATGGAGTTGTGTGACTGAGATTGACTGGGGATTGGAGCATAGGTCTTCTCCAGTGCTGGAAGAACCTGGGGAAGGGCAGGAGCATCTTGAGAATGGAAGAGATGAAAACGTGACCAGAGTGGAAGACATGAACCTTGAACAGTCAGCTGAGTCCAGAAACCAGAAACTAGAATCCAAAGATGGAACTGCTAAAAGGAATAGCTTTTATGGAGTGGTTAAGCCTATTGAAAGGGAAGATGTTGAAGTAGGCTTGGACCCTTTATCTTTGTTGGCTACTGACAGCATACAACCAAGGCATCCAGAACCTGAAGAAAAGGTAGTGTCACCAGTTGCGGCACGTAACTTGGCAGATGAAATAGAGAGTTACATGAATCTGAAGAACCCATTGGGTAGTAAGTTTCCCAGCATGGAACTGCACAAGCCAGATAGGGAAGCAGAAGCCTCTGGAACACTTGGTCACTCACAAGAAAGGAGGTCAAGCCTGCCTTTGGATCCCATCCTGCCATCCCCTAAGTCTGATGAAAATCGGAGAAGTCCTTCTGTCTCCAGATCCAAAACATTCACTGGACGACCCAAGCAACAAACCCATCCACGAGTTCAAAAGGAGCGGTCTTCATCTTTGACAGGACTGGGTCGTTCTTCTCCACATGGCTCATTAGGATCTGTCGTAACAACTTTATCCAGTCTGAAGTTAGACAATATACTGTCTGGACCAAAAATGGATGTTCTGAAATCAGGCATGAAGCAGGCTGCCAATGTGGCCAGTAAGATGTGGGGAGTTGTAACTTCAGCATATAGTTACTCAGATGATGAGGCAAGTGTTTTTCAATATGAAAAATTTGGGGAGACTAAGTTAGTGGGATAACTTCTGTGTCCAGAAGATTGATTCATGAGGTGGTATTTTTTATTAAGTATTGAGTTAATTAGCTATAAAAGTTGTGGTTTATGTATGAAGGAGTTTTCCTCTGTCATTAAAAATCTTTTCAGACAAAAGCAAATTAAATGGTCTTGATGCAGTAAACTTAACTTTGACTTTTTCTTCTCAACATTCTCCCCCTTTTATTTACCTATTTATATTTAAAGAAATTGCACCAAGTAACCCTAGTAAGAACAAAATTATGTCATCCTGATTGATACCATACTACATGTCTTATTTTTTAAAATCAAGGTTGTGAAAACAAATCACAAACCTGAGAAGTTGGGTTGGTGAGGGTTAAAGTTGTGAGTACTAAAGGACAGCCTTAGATCTAGTAAATTGACTCATCAGGAATTTGGAAACTAAATGTTATGATTCTTTTGTGAGCACACTTGATTAACAAAGTCTTTTTTCAGAATAAAAGATTTCAGAGTATAATGACACAAATGATAGAAGAGATGGAGGGTTGAATATTTATAACTTTCTCCTTTCCATGCACCTTGTTATTGTGCCTCCAAACATATTTTTCTCTCTTAGAAAGGCTTCTGCTTGATTTAGTTAACCCCTCGACCTAGTGTTTGACTTTAAGGATCTCTTGTCACCTGTCTTCAGGCTGTTAAGATAGCTTCTTGTTTCCTCTTACAAATTATCCCTCTTTTCCCCAACCTCCATAAAAGGTGGGAAGGGGGAAGATAGCTGACTGGCTTTATTTCTACATGGAACAAATTTAACTGATGTTACTAATAGGGTCCTTAATAGGGTTTAATAAGTTGGGTTTTTTTTTCTTTTTTAAACTAGATTTTGCCTGTGACAATGAAAACTCACTGATTTGCTTTCTGTCCTTTTTCCTGTGACCTAGGATTTCCTGTATGCCTTTCTATTATACTGACCTATTCTGTAAAAATTTGTTTAATGTCACACCATAATCCCCTTAACATGACTTTAGTTTCCTTCAAGGATCTTTTCATTGTCTCCTCTTTTATTTCTGCAACTTACCTTTTTAGTATCCTAATTATTATACTTTGTTGCATCCTGTGTCTTAGTGACTGTGTTATTGCTGCATCATTTTAACTGGTATGTTTCATTCCTATCTTCAGTTCTGAAAATATGATTTTACCTCGGACCTTTTTTTCTGATAATTCCTTAATTTTGTGTAATGTCTGCCAAATCACAATGTCTTCATCATTTTCCCATCTCTCCTGTAATGAAGAAGTTTATATCCCTGTTGCTTTGTCACTCAGTTTGATCTTCAGCTAAGTATTTTCACCGCTAAAGCCTTTTATTTTTCCAGTATCCTTCTGGTTTGTCCAATATCTGTCCTTCTTGGGGTTGCATAGATTTATCTTAACATTTAAAATTTTTTACATCATGATTTTACCTTAATCTCCTATTTTAATTATTTATTTGTTAGGAGGAAGATGGAAGTCAAATAATGGATCTGGAAATACTCAAAAATGCTAATTTTCTTCTTGTATTAAAGGAAGAAAACAGTCAACCAGACTTTAACTTCCCTGCTGGTTTCAAAGATAATATTTTAGGAGATAATCTGTCATCAAGAACTGCAGTCCCAGGGCTAATTACGAATGACCTTGCACAAAGCACTACTAGTCTTGGCAGTAGCAACAGCAGTGGAGATGCAGGAAGACAGCATTACAGTGCAGGTGAGTGGATTTTGTTTGTTTGTTTGTTTGTTTCTCCTTCATAACTTGTTTATAATATAACAAACAGGGAAAACTATTATGTGTGAAATCATTCATAACAGTGGAAGTTATGTTAATCTGAAATTATTACAAGCACTTAAAATAAGTACAAGCAAATTTGTACTCTGTTCTATTCTCTTGCAGTAGCAAACAGCTAATATTTCTCTTTGTATGTATGTATAAGAAGTTGATATAAAACACAGGGATTAAACTGTAACAATACTTCCTTTGTGTATGTGATAGAAAGATTCCTAACTAGTTACAGCAAATAACACCTGCTCATTGATGTAAAATAATACCCTGAGAGTTCTTGAAATATTAATATGAAAAAACAGGGCAGTGTTTTAAGAACTGCAAATAGTTGCATAACTAAGAGATGCAGGTTTTTGTTTGGTTTTTGTGTTTGTTTTTTGTTTTTTTTTTTGGGGGGGGGGGGGGCAAACCAAAAGCAAACAAACAAACCAACCCACCAACACCACAGCCCTAAGGCCACAAAAAACCCTAAAGCAACACATACAAAAAATATATCAGCTTCACTGTGGAATAGGAGGTATTGGATGGATACTTGATTTGAAATTGTGGAAGTAAATAATTGATGAATATAGGCCTATTGCTAAATTGTCCTCCCCACCCAGTTCTAAAATTGGATGAAGTAAATCTAATAATTTTCAGTTCAGATTAGATTCAATTATATTTGATTCTTATTTTGAGAAAAGATGTGTTGCTGAACCAGCTGGGAGGTTGGTTTAGCTCTCTTTGCAGTATTTTAATGATGCAAATGCTTTAAAGCCGCCTGCATCAAGAGAGGAAGAACTGTCTTGTGGACTTGGACTTAAACTGGCTCTGTCTAGCAAAATCTTGATGGAATATCTTCTAGTTCCAGTTAATTAGAAGGGTTTTAAGAACTAACTGTAAAGAGTGGCAGCCATCAAGAGGATACATAAAATTTGTTCACAAACATAAACTTTAGCTGAAGAAGCAGAGGAACCTTCTTTATGGTGAGGGGACTCTGGTAGTGATTTTTTGAAACAGGAAAGGTTAACTGGGCTTGTCAGAGAAAATAATGCTGATAGTTTTGCTTCCTAAAACTGATTCCAACCATTTCCTTCTGGTAAATTTATTCCAACTCCTTTTCCCCTTCTCCTGGGCAAAGCTCATAACCCTAAAACCCAGCCTTACCAAAGAAAGATTATTTGTTTTACTTCAGTGTTAGCCAGGAAAAACTTAAGCATAGTAATGGCATATTTGGTATCATGTATCTTGCCTGGTATTGTCCTTCTGTTTGCTATTTACATACGGAAGTATCATTCAAGAAATCTTGAACAACTTTTTAGAGTATATCTATGTATTGAGCAATCTTATTGCTCTTTGCTGTTTTTATTCTTTCTTTGTATTTTCAGATTTTATTTACTGATGCTTTTTGTTCTTTTACCAGTCTGTGATATATTGTGTTAGACAAAAAATACTTTGAAATGTTAATCACAAAAATTACATTTGTCTGCATTGTAATTATAATCTCAGTGAAGTTTGAGCTACACATATTTTTTGAGATCATTGGGCACAATTTTCTGTCTTGGTTGAACAGAAAATTATTTTTTTGGGGAATGGATGAACTACTCTTTCCTTGAATGCAAGACCCAAAAGAGCTCTTTCTGTACAGGTGAAGTTTCATTCCCAAGAAGTATGAAAGCTCTAGATTCTGAGAAGTCAGAGCACAGCTCTTCATATAATACTAGTTTATCCAGCATTTTCCAGAACTATGCAATGGAGGTAAGATAAATAAACTCGTAGATGAAAAATGTAACTATTCAATATTACTAGTTTCATTAATTACCCGTTTAGTTGGACTGTGGTTGAATTTTCCAAAACAATTTTTTTTCCATGTTTCTACTGCAAAGGTGCTTGGTACTTTTACCCAGGGTGTGACAGTAGCTTCTAAAAAGTATGTTAAATGCTTTATGTCTCTCTCCTATCTTGAGAGAAGAAACAATTGAGGGAAGGGTGAAAAATTGAAGCGAGACAGAAATTAGAGAGAATACAAGATTTTTTTTTTTCCCTTTCAAGTTTTTTTTTTGTGTTTTTATTTTTTTTTCCCTTTATGAAAATTATATGTTGTTACTAAATAATTGTGGTGGGTTGACCAGAGCTAGCAGCTAAGCCCTCACCTCACCTCATTAGGATTGGGGAGAGAATTGGAAGTGCAGAAGTTGGAGAAAACCTTGAACATCAAGATAAACACAGTTTAATAAGTGAATTGGGGAAAAAAGCAAAACAAAACAAGAGAGGGAACAATAAAAACCAGCTGATTCAAAGGCAATCAGTCAGCACAATGACACCCCAAGCAACAGCTGCCTTGGAAAAAAATCCCCTCCTCATACCCAGTTTTATTGCTGAGCATAACATTATGTAAGATCACTTTGGTCAGCTGTCCTGGCTGTGTACCCTCCCAACCTCTTGTTCACCCCCAGCCTCCTCACCAGGCCAGGATGAATTCTTGCCTCACAGCTGGCATTCTGGTACCTGTTGAACTCTTGTGAATAGTAAGCCTATAAAGCAAATTATAAAAGAACCCTGAAACATGACAGGTAATATTCATTCTTTGCTGTTCTAGGTACTGATGTCAAGTTGCTCTCAATGTAGAGCTTGTGGTGCTTTGGTTTATGATGAAGAAATTATGGCTGGATGGACAGCAGATGATTCAAACTTGAACACTACCTGTCCTTTCTGTAAAAGTACCTTCCTACCTTTACTTAATGTTGAATTTAAAGACCTACGTGGCTCTGCAAGGTTAGTGGGTTTTATAGATAATCTCCTTCTGCCTTTGCAGTTGTACATGATTATATTTTTTCACAAAAGGATCTTAAGTTATATCTCCCAGTATTTTTGTCTAGACATTTGCAAGAAGGTCGCTGCCTGTTTTTGATGGTCATGATTATACTGAAGGAAATTATAACTGTTGAGTTTCATTGTAAAACAGCCACAAAGCAAAGAACTGGTTGCCTTTTTACTACTTTTTCTTTCCATATTTTCTTTGTAAGCATAGCTGTACAGAAGGCATGTCTGTTTTCATTTTGCTTAGCTTTTAAAACAATGTAAATGGATCATGAACTTTTTAAAAGCATGTGAAGCAGTTTTAAAATCTGTCAGCATAGAATTTCTCCCAAATCAGATTTACGAACGGGTTTTAGTTACAGATGCTCTAATTTAATGTTTCTCCAGTAGCTCTCCAGTTTAACCTTCTTCACTTAATATTTGTGCCTCTTTTAATTGCACTGTGAAGTCTGGAATTTATTTTAAGTTACCTTAAAATGAATTCTCGCTGTAGTGGTTATTGCTGTGAAACAGAACTTCCATTAGTGTTCTCTAATGCTGAAACTGAACATCTGCAGAATATGTACTTAAAAACCTTAACAAAGCAAGACATGTTCCTGTTACCTTGTGCCTATAATGGTATATTGCCTTCTAGTCTGTAATGTCATATTACAATGACAACCATTTTCAGTGATCTGTCAGCTATCAATCTATTGTTGCTGATTGGGAACCATGACACACTAAGGTCGCTTAATGACTTAATCGCCAGCGTAGGATTTCTTATTTTGCAGATCAAACCTCTGTATATGTTCGTTAACTCTGCCTATATAAGTTAGAGGGGGGAGAGTAGGATGAAGTTTGTGTCCTGTTGTCAAGATTTTTAATGTTGTTTCCTAATTTTTGCTAGTTTTTGAAAATAAATAGAGGAAATAATAACTTTTGATTACTTTATGCTTACATCTTAACCTTTGTATTTCTCTTGCCTCTCACTCATGTTGTAACTTAGTTTTTTCCTGAAGCAAAGTACCTCAGGAGATAGTGTACAGAGTGGTACCCTTCCATTAACCATGGATCCCTTGGAGCAGAAACTGTTGTCCGGTCCAGCTGTTGCTGACTTGATCAGTTTTTCAGATCACCCACAGTCCAGCCACACCATAGCTGAAGAAACTAGCTCAGCACCTGAGCAGAGGTAAGTAAAACAGGGTTGTTAGTTCTGTAAGAAATGTACCAACGCTTCCAGTATTTCTCCTCTACTTCTAAAGTGAAGGTTGGCTTATGTATGAAATATGGTGGAGAAGTACAATTGTAACTTGACAATTGTCTGTTTTCTCTCATTATTTTTTGCACATTTTTTAGTGTGCTTTTATCAATTTGAAGTAAGCTGGTTCCGCTAAATGAGTGGGGTTTAGAGATACAACTACAGAAATAAATCTTCAGGTCCATCCATTATTGAGTAATAGGTACAATTTCTACTCAGTATTGTTAGAACACTCACCTTTTAAAGACACAGAAATTTAAGTATTACTTCTCCTTTTCTTGTGTTAGAATTTCACAAGGATGCTCCAATATGAGGGAAAATAAGTCCATTTGCTGGAATACTTTTTTGAGAGAAAGCTCTCCGAATACTCAACACTTGCACTGAGCATGCATTCTATGACAAGCAATACTGATGTAGGTTCAGGAGAACTCAGAAAAACAGTATCACTTTTAAAAGGGTTTGAGGAAAGAAGCAGTAAGAAGAAGGTGTCATGTTGGAAGAGGGAAGAACTGAAATAGTGCAGTTACGAATTGTGGTTCTTTTGCTGGGATTTGTTGAAATTTTGTTGTAATAGGATTTTTTAAAAATCATTATTCAGTTTGGAATTCCTGAGTATCAGTGCCTGTGAGCTAATGAGATAATGCCTGTGTCAGACTAGTTAGTCTGACACAATTTAAATAGATGTGATAATAGTTAGTCCGAATACTCTAAAAATGAAAGGTGATATTGCGTATGTTAATCTCTTAACATTGATGTCTCATATTTTTATATAAAGTCAAATTTAGGAGTGAAGGTCACCTCTAAATTAAACTCTTCCTTCTCTTTGCGAATTATTTGGAAGCAAACACTTTCTATTTCATTTGATGTTTTTTTCTTCTGTATTGTAGTTGAATTGTTTTTATCCATTGTTTCAGTTATAAGGGGCACAAAATGAATATTCTCAGATCTTTAAATGGCTTGATTGTATGGATTAAATTTGATGAGCTTCTAATAGGAGTTTGCTTAAATTGTCCTGTTGGATGAGTTTGACACAATTTTATTTTCGCAGTGATTTTGGCATGCAACTTATAAATGGTTTTCTAACTATCTAATATTTTTGCTCTGCTTATGACATTTAGAGAAAGTATACATAAAGGGAAGAAGTATTAAAAATGAGCATAATGAGAACTATATAATCTTTATGTATTGACGAAACAGTACATTACTACTATTTTCTAAGCAAGGTAAAGCTGTACCATAGCAATGGTACCTATGCAGAGCTACAGTTCTCTCAGCTTCATGTCTCAGGTTGTACCTAGCTGCTTTTCTTGAGGGATGGTTATACTATGCTGAAAGACATTTTGTTTTCCGTAAACTGTGGAACTAACTGGGTAAATATGTTTCCTTATTAATAAAGAAACTTGATTTGGAATACATACTTGGCAGCCCTTCTCTGCTTCCTTTCTGCTGCCATAGGGATGCTGAATAGTTCATATTAGCATATTCTCTTCTAAAATCCAAACAGTGATGTGGCAGAACAACAGAGTGAAGATCCCAGAACCATGAAGATATCTGCCAGTAATGCACCAAAAAGGGGAATGTCCTTGACTCGGAGCCACAGTGTTGGAGGTCCACTGCAAAATATTGATCTTTCCCAGAGACCATCTCATGGCATTTCAACAGTTAGTCTTCCAAATAGTTTGCAAGAAGCTGTGGTAAGTCTAGAAGCTGATCATTCAGTTGACAGCAAAATATTGAATGTAATGAATTTGGAATGAATGACGTTCTACTACTAGTATTCTTGTCCATTTGGGGAATGGGAATGGGCTAGCATATTTTCATGTTCTTATGACAAAAAAAAAAAATATCCAAAATTCCTTTTTCAGCAGATTGTACAAACAGTGCTGCTTGCTTTGAAATGTTCTCTCTAGCAGAATGAAGCTAGACTTATGTCTTTCTAAAACTGGAAGTTTGTTTTAAAAATAACCCAACTTCCACAGCAGACTAAACACAGTAATACAAACAACCACTGTTGCAAGAGTGAAAACTTGTTCCTTTTCCACACATTCACTTACACTCCTCCTCTGTATTCTATTAGACTTACCTGTAGAGGGAATGGTAGAAGGTAAGACGCAGTACTGAGACTATTACATTATTCTTGTTATGTCTTGTTAACAAGTGTTAACATGTGAACTCATGATTCAGTTCCACAATTTATGTAATTACTGAATGTTTTTCTGCAATCTCCATTGCCACTTGCTTGGTACCAGCTTAGCTTGAAACTGCTGAGTCAGGAACAAGTTGTAACAAATTAGCATTTTCTCTTTTCACATAACAGAGAGATCTTAGATGATTAAGAAACACCTGAACAGTCAAAACTGCTGATGCTTTTAAAAGTTATTGTGTGTTTGGTACTTCCAGAGGCATCTTCCAAATATCAAAAGAAACTGCAAGTAATCCTAAAGAGTATTTCTGGAAGAAAAATTTTTGATTTTGTAAAAAAAAAAAGTTTTTCTTTTTTGTGTGGTGTTTTGTTTTTAGGATCCTTTAGTACAAAGACCTAACCCTCTCCCTGTATCTGTACCCTACTTGAGCCCTTTGGTACTGCGTAAGGAGCTTGAATCACTGTTGGAAAATGAAGGAGAACAAGTAATTCATACATCCAAATTCATCAATCAACACCCCATAATTTTCTGGAACCTAGTTTGGTATTTCCGACGGTTAGATCTACCTAGCAACTTACCTGGACTCATTCTAACATCGGAACACTGTAATGATGGAGTGCAGGTGAGCAACTTCCTCATATTAGAAATGCAGATATTAGAGTAAGCTAAATTTGTTTGTTTCCGAAAAATTGGGTAATTTCTGATTAGCTTGGATCTAGTTTCCTGTAATTTATAATACAAGTAGGTAGGTTTGTTTTCTGCAAGGAATCTTGAAGGAAGATGAGTGAAAACAGAATTCAAATTTTAGTTAAGCTGTTCTCTTTTAAAAAGCTGGAGAGTAAGATTGGTTAAAGAGAAGGCTGATACAGGAAGAAAACAAGATGTGTCTGTGGAGAACTCACAAATTGCAATAGATGGTAATCCATGTAGTGTGAGTTACATACCTTCAGTATATAAATCTTTTAAGTTATTGGTCAATATTTACTCTTCTTTTCCACTATCAGTTTTTGCTATTCAGACTCCACTGAGTTTCATTATGATATGAATAGAACAAAAGAATGGGTGCTATCTTTTGAATATTTTGGTTTTCCCATTTTAAGGAGCAGATTTTTTTTTAATATCTGTAGGTTTTGTGTATGTAAGTACCAAATTCATTAAATATTTGTAAATGATGCATGTGAAAAAATAGTTTTCCTATCTACTTCTATGCACTTTAATTTTAAAATCATCTCCCTCAATTTAAAAATAAAAAAACAACCAAAAACCCACCTAGAAGCAAGAAGAATTTTCCAAGAAATGTACTTGAAAACCAATACTAATGAAATCTAAAGCTTATTGCAAAAATACAGTGGATTAGCAGGGAAAACCATAAGGTGGGACATACCTTCTGATTACTACTTTATGACACAGTAGTGGTAAACTTTTCTTGACCACTAATTCTGATTGTATTAATGATTCCAGAGGCACTTTAATTTTATAAAATAATTATGAAATTATTGTTTTGAGCACCATATATTTTTAATGGAAATAAATGCTTCATATTTATATGCAAAGACAGAGTCTTTCTGCTTGATGGAAAGCATAGCCATGCATACCAAATCTTAATCAGGTCAGAAAATACTAAGGTATGGCATTATAAGTAGTACAAATCAAGTAACGTGTTTCATGTGCAAAAAATATTTTTGGATACCTACTCATAAATTTCAGATATCTGTGAAAAATCGAATGGTCTTCATACATTAGGCTAAACTAGAAAAGGCAATTTAATGTTGCAGTACTTGTGACTTTTCCCTGGTTGAGTGCAGTTTCCCCTAGAAGACATCAACTGTTCCTGTTTGTTGGATTCAAGATAAATAAAGTAAACCTTTTTCTGTTTGCAAAATGAGTAAAAGAGCCATTTTTTAAATAGCAAGACTGTACAGGTGTTTTTAAATCTTTTTCCCTTTCCTCCTGCTTTTCAGCTTCCTTTGACATCTCTTGCTCAAGATAGCAAGCTAGTGTACATCCATCTTCTGTGGGACAATATCAACCTCCACCAAGAGCCAGGGGAGCCCCTGTATATATCTTGGAGAAATCTCAGTAAGTAAAACAAATGTTACAGAAAGCAGAGGGAGTAGAGGCTATGGAAATAAACAGTTGTTTTGTAGTGTTTAACATGTACACAGCCCATCAAGGTGGAAAGCTTTTTTAGTGTGTGAATCATCTGCAACCCCTTAGGTACTTAGCATAGTCGAAGCCCTGTTATTTTTGAAAATGTCTTACTGATCTGTGTGAAAAGATATGTTATCTGTTGTTTATATATCATACACAGGGTGGGAGGATTTGCTCTAAATGTGGTGCTAAATAAGCTTCACCTGATTTGACTGTTTCAATGCATTATCTGGTTATATCTATTCAGGCATGAAAAAGAAGACTGTATTACGGAAAAAGTATCTTGTGTTTCTGTAAATGAATGAAAGGTCACAATTTCATTGATATGTACATTTGGCAGCCTACTCGACTGTCAAAAAGTAAGATCTAGGCAAGACTTTGTCTACCATAACTTAGTTTGGAAGGAAGGAAGAGTTTCATTACTTCCGATCAGCAAAAAACTGTTTGTTGACCCAAACTTCTCAGCCTGTGTTTTAACTTGTAAAAGCTAGGCTAAAAGCTATGTAGCATGCTAATTGTGGTTCTAAGGACACAGGAGGAAGGGAAAAAGGATGTGTTGAAAAGTGTCCCAAAAATAAACAGACTGATCAGAAAATTACAGTCGAGCACAGAATAGTACATAGTTTCCATCAGCTTCTAGAAAAGCATATTGTTTTGAGCATAGTACGTGGAAAGCATCCCCAGAGCATTCAGACATGAATGAAGATGCATAAATATATTTATGTAAAGAAAGGAGAAAACGTCATAGATAGACATCATATATGTCAATTTTATTAAAACATTAGGTGTGATTATGATTACTAGCCTTAAGTCTGCCTTTCATTTACACACCATGTGTTTGCTGCCTTATCTGTAGCCTAATTTTTTTGCCAGTAAATGGACTTACTATTCCTTCATGAGTCACTATTTTCCAGAGAATAGTTCAGTGTTACTCTGGAAGTGGCATTGTAAGCAAAAAATCATGATGGTAAATGCCTTAATAATTTTCCTTCCTGTTTGATGCAACTGTGCATTATGTATTTCAATATGTAGCCTAAAGTTATCAATGAATTTTAGGTGGGTTTTAAGAAGGGCTTTGATAAGAAAAGTATCATTGATAAAAAAAATGTGACTTCTATTTATTTTAATTTGTGTAAAAATAACCTTCATGGAGTGAACTTAATTTTTGAAATTTAAGTACAGCAATAAATCTGAGCTAACAAACCATCACAGGCAACTTCTGATGCTGAATATTCTTCAGTCTCTTGTATTTCTCTGTCATGCGGGAGCTCTTGCACATGGATACTTGATGCATACTGTCACTTTCATGGTGGAGTAAAGACTATAAGCAGACAAAGCCTTTCCATTGTAACAAATTTCTGTAGATTGAGTAGAAGTTCTATATATCTATCTCACTTTCTAAAACACCTTCTGCTTATTAAAGAGAAAAAAACCCAAACCTGTACTGTTGCATTTCCTAGATTCTTCTGAAAAGAAACCCTCCACAGTGACAGAAGATCAGCAGGCAACAAACACTTTGTTGGAGAACATCAAACTAAGTATTCAACACAATAACGTTGTTAAACCAATCAACCTCCTTCTACAGAAAGTTAAGCCAGATGTGAAACGACAGAGGTAAAGGGATAATCTCTTCTTACTTTCTTCCCACTCAAACAACATTAGACTGTTTACACTTCATAATGTTAATTCCATACAGACCGCTTGGGAATACTCAGTTTCATTTGTGTCCACCAAACACTATGTATATTTGTTTATGCCCATGCTTACAAACAGATGCATTCTATAGCCACATGCATAATTCATCCAATTCAAAGGATAAATGTAATTCTTTAATCAAAATGGATATTTTACAAACGAATAAGTAAAATGGAGATACTGACTATGCAGATTTTGGTGTTGCTCCCAATCTAGCAAATTGATAAATACAAATGTGCAGTATCTGTTGCAGTGTCTTCAGTATTCTTCAAACAACCTAGTTTTATCTGTTGAAATTCTACCAATTTGGAGTACTGGCTAAGGAAAGAGGATACAGCATGATTCACAAACAAAGGGAGACACATAAATAACAGTTGTGTGGTCCATTTTGACATCTGAAATACAGTTCAGAAAGGGCTTCTTACAAAAGCACAGCCTCTGAAGTAAATTACATCACAAACACAAAATGTGTTTGAAGTCTATAATGCTAAGTCATCTTTGCTTCTGTGGTTTGTAGTTACTAAAAAGAAACAACTGACCTGCCTAGAGAAGAATCTTTGTAAGTTCCACAAGGAAAAAAATTAATATCTAATTGGTCAGTGATACCCACTTCTGAGATATCTAGATTGTGACACTCTGAAACTATGGGTGATCTGAAATAAGCCTGCTCCATGTACGTTACCCTCAGGCAGGAATGAGTATTAACTCATTAAGCGGTGCTTGATTTTATATTTCTTGGTTTTACAGCATGTTTGGCAGAGCAGTTTTTCATAGAAAATGCAACTGCTAGGTTTTGGCAATAATATAATTTAATGTGTTAAGGAAAAATAGACAGGCATGAGAAAACTTTCAACTAGTAGTCATGTAGATTGGTCACTTTCTTCACAAGCAAGATTAACAGAACACTTGCAGAAACTACATAATGGAAGATTAGCATCTTCAACACTGACTTTCTAAGCTTACAGTTAGTGCTTTCATTAACTTGGCCTTCAAAATATTTCCTAGGAGTTTTTACAGAGAAATTCTTTTCCTGTCTCTGGTGTCTCTTGGAAGAGAGAACATTGATATTGGTAAGTAAAGAATACTGTGAAATGTATAGTGCCTGTGTATGGAATATACAAATACTTTATATGAAAACTAGTGTATAAAATTGACGTTTCATCCATGAGTTTCTAAGTAACTTTTCAATTACTGTGTTTTTGTGAAAACTACTGTGCTGTCACTCTTCAAAGGTGTTGCTTTTATGAAAATGTAATTCAGATTGGGCCATTAATTTTGACTTTGAATCTATTAATCAGTTATTTTAAACAAAGTTCATTAGGTTGAAGCTTTAATTCCTCATGTGTGAAAATTTGTTCCCAGTCTTGTCCATCTTTCTCTGACCCACCTATTAGACCTATGTCATCTAGCCACATGATTGCCCACCCCTTCCTGATCTCCTCTACCCTGACTTCTGTTTGCTACTATGCAAGCAAAGGGACTCCCTTGTGGGATGTGACAGGAGAAATAGCCTGGAAACAGGCAGAATGAACTGTGATGGAAGTGATGGGCATCCGCTCTGAAGTGTTGTGATGCTCCAGCATGAAGATGCTTTTCAGGTTCTCTGAGAGGATGCATTCTGGGAAAAAAAAAAAAAAAAACAACACACCAAATCAGCAGCTAGTTAATTAATTTGTTATTATATAAAAGTCACCAAAAGTATTTTATAGGAACAGTAATATGCACTGTACAAGGTTTCTTAAATAACTTCAACTATGCTTTTTCTATTTCAGAGGTCTTTGATAGTGAATACAGACTTGCACATAAAAATCTACCAAAGGATGTTATTGAAAAGATGCAGAAAATTGATGCTCCACCAAGCAGCAGGGTTGAGTGTTGTAGGAAGTGCTTTGGAGCACCTTTAATATAAAAATGAGGAAGACACACACTCCAGTGAGACAAAAGTAGAGGTGAACAAACCAGAAGCATGGTGATATATACACTTTGAATCCCAAAAGGTAATAACTGAGCAATTTGTCAAAGCAATTTCATTGAACTACAACATACATTCTTGTCTTTCATCTCATGAAACACAGTGTAAACTATGTTAAAATGTTTTAAAACTATTGAGATAGTTTCAGTGATGGTTCTGCTTTTTTTCCCTATATATACTACTTTTCCTTCCTCATATCTTTCCCCCACAATATCAAGTTGTTCAAAAAGGTGATAATTAAACAGCAGCCTATAGTTGGTGACTTTCTTAAGGGCCACCAGCGTTAGTGTATTTTAATGAAATACCTTTCTTTCCACAGAATACTGAAATTCTTCACTATTTCTTTAAAATTACCATTACCTAAAGGGGATCTTTTTACTGGTGTGCAGTATGTATGTATGTATGTATGAATGTAAATATTTGAGTCCTTGGATTGGAAGTTGCAATGCAGTTGCTCTTGTCAGATCACAGTACTTAAAATTGCTACACTTCTCCAGACCCTTATCCCAATCAGTGTTCTAAATTATATTTCAATCACCTTTTCATAATCATAGAATCATAGGATGGTTTGGGTTGGAAGGGACCTTAAAGACCATCTCGCTTCAACCCCCTGCCATGGGCAGGGACACCTTCCACTAGATCAAGTTGCTCAAAGCCCCATCCAGCCTGGCCTTGAACACTGCCAGGGAGGGGGCAGCCACAACTTCTCTGGGCAACTTCTCTGTTCCAGTGCCTCATCACCCTCACAGGAAAGAATTTCTTCCTTATATCTCCTCTGAAACTACCTTCTATCAGTTTAAAACTGTTACTCCTTGTCCTATCCCTACAATCCGTGAATCACTCCCCATCTTTCCTGTCGGCCCCCTTTAAGTCATGGATAGCTGCTGTAAGGTCTCCCCAGAACCTTCTCTTCTCTAGGCTGAACAAACCCCACTCTCTCAGCCCATCTTCACAAGGGACATGCTCCAGCCCTGCAATCATCTTCATGTCCCTCCTCTGGACCTGCTTAAGCAGGTCCATGTCCTTATGTTAAGGGCTCCAGAGCTGAACATAGTATTCCGTTATGTACTCCACAGTACACAATGTATGTCTATGGTTGTAAAAACTAGAAACTTACTCTCAGTTTTCCTGTATTCTGTATCTGACAAGTGAAAAATCCTGTGAATGGACTGCTGCTTTCTCCAAAAGGATGATAGGCTTCTACACTAAACAGCTCAGAAATGGATGGATTTCTAAAAATTAGATAGGAAGCTTAAATAGTTCTATTATACATACAAGATTCATCAAACACACTGTCTGAAAAAAAAATACGCTTTATGCTGTACACATGTATGCTTAAAAAATATCTTTTCCTTGAATTCTTTATCACTTTCTCCCATGCTTTCACTATAGCCTGTGGGTTAATTATTTTGCACTAATAGTCCAAATTCAATATTTCAATTAAAATGTATTTATAAATGTCGTCTTCAAGGTGTATATTAGCACAAATGAAGTGCTCGAGTGTATGAGCTGAAAAGATGAATCCATCTGCTTCTAGTAGATTAAGACCTCACCTCACATACTTAATTGACTACAATAGTCATAGACTTCTTGGCAAGAAGGGCCTGAATACTGGTCAACAATTTGAATGTTTGTTACTTGAGGAATATGATAAGATCTATTCCTTTTTTTTTTTTTTTTTCCTGAAATTTAATGGTGTGGCTTTTCTGATGGAATTATTTCTAGAGAAAAAAGAGTAATATTTGTAGCATGTTAAAGGAGCATAGCTAAAACTATAGTCACATCTGAGTATGAATGTATTTACTTCATACCACTCTTTCTTAAAAATTTTCACTCTTGAAAATGATGAGAGATTAATATCTGTCTGGAACAGCTTCTACATGAAACAACAAAACCAACTTTTGTTTTTTCATGAGGCTAAAACAGGATTTGCACTATTTGTTGCAAAATACCTTTGCATCATGGAGTGATGCTTTGTATTTTGTCTAAGAGTGCTGATCCTTAGTTAATATGGGGATATTACCTGGACAGATTCTCTCCTGAAGAAAATACTGTGCTTGCTCAAGAATTGAAAGTAAGAAAGCACACTCTGACACTTTTTTTCATTCTTTTTCCTTTGGGGTTATGCATGGTTGCTTGCAGATATCTGACCTACATCACAATGGAAGAGTAGAGCTTGATTCTTCATACTTCTCTCTCTTCTCCTATTATATAACTGATATGTGCAGTTCCATCCTTTTAAAGTAAAATTCTGAAGCATTCATCCACACAACTTAATACTTCTACAAACCAAAACAGCAAATTTTCCTGTGTAATTCTATAATGATTTTAAATATACAGCTATACAAAGACAATTTCTGAGTCTTAAATGGACAAACCATATGATTATGTGATGCAACTTGTAAGGAATCAAGTTTTAGTTATTCTTAAATTCTCTCAGCTCATTAAATTACAAAGAAAATCTGTCCAGTTAGTGCTGTTTTAGATAATTGGTGACATCCAAATTTTTTTAAGCTATTGTAAATGATATTATAAACTAAATTCTGTAAGCAGATCACCTTCCAGTCTTTTACCAAAAATGTAGATTAATCAGGCAGTAGTGTTGTAGAAACAGCAAAGCAGATTGTGTCACAGCATCTAGTGCTAAATGTTAGACTTTACCCAGGTATATACACTAAACAAAAAAGATCCTAAAGCCTAAAGGGAAAAGGACAGTTGCAGGATTGAACTTGCTTTAATTTGCTCCTGCATATTGGCGTTTCTGTACACTACAAATTAACTTATTTTCCTGTTGTATATACCTGGATTTCAGAGTGGTAGAAATCCTGAATGTAATTACTTGAAATCTTGAATCTGCTTACTGAAATTAATTCTTTAATATAGAATGACAAAAGTAAGTGCTTCATCTTTTTAATTTGGATTTTTTAATGCCTAGTTTTTAATAGCTAACTAATCAGCTGGTTCTTGAATGAAATGCACAGTTCAAATGAAAAAGGAGATTTCTTAATGAAATTTGTTTATGAAGTTTTCATCTAAGAGGATGATTTTTTTTGGGGAAAAAAAAAAGATCAGAAAAATTTGAAAGTAACTAAGAACTGAGTGTTTTTTTCCTAGTGGCTTTCTCTCCTTTCAAATGCACGATGGCACTTCCTGTTCTTCCTTTGACTTTTAGGTCTTGTCCTACAAACAGGTAGAGACCGCAGGTTTTCCTACACAAACTTTCTGAGATGTAGGTATCCCTAATTTGAATGTTGAAAAAAACTGAGCATGCGTAAGAAAAGGGCATGACATAAAATAGCTAAGCATGACTCAGTACTTGTATGGTTGACAATCTGGCCAAAAATAAACAGGGAAAAGTCTTCAGAAGTTTTCTGTGAGTGCATTGTAAACGTTTTTGTCTTTAAGAAATTGAGCACTAAAGACATAATAAGTTCTCTGCAAGTTAGTAACAACATGAACTTCTTGGGCTATATAGGAATGACTTAGTTACCTACAAATGCTTCTAATTTGACACCCCACTCCTAGTAATACAAATTTATCTGAATCCATAACGCATGAATGAGCTGGACAAAGTGTTGTGAAGGAAGGCTGTGGATAAGCTTGATCTTGGTACTGTTTTCCTCTCAGTGTAAGCAGAAAAAGTTGCATTTTGCTCATTTTCAAAGCAAACTCTTGCCTCCAGATATTCTTTCTAGTAGCTCAACAGCCAGTGTTTAGGAGGAGATGGCTCTTCTGTGTGTATTTTACAATTCTCACATATAAATGTGAAGGAAATGGTTACAGATCAGTATTAACTTCAAAACCTGCAGTGTGTGCACAAAGTGAAGGTGTAAACCAAACTGATTAGATATGTGGATGCAAACGTTAATGAATTTCAGGTAAGCTCAAGAATTTAGAAAGTTTGTGTTGGCATAACAATTACCAGGGAGAAGCTTCCTTGAATTGTTTGCCTAAGGATCAAACTTCAGTCAGTTATGCTGAGAAGATACTATCTTGCACCTTTCACCCAGCTATAAAAGAGTTACATGTAGTTTGTGTGCTCATATCAAAACAGCTATTTTTTGTAGAATTAAAGCAACAAATGGGGTCTTAAAGGTTTAAAATGGGGATTCTTAAGTGTTTTTCTTTATTAATTATATTCTGGCACACTACCAAGACACAACTTTCAGAACCCCATAGGTATAGGACACTGATGTGGCTGCAGTATTGGCACAGTAATAGATACCAGCATTTATGTTACTAGAAGCATCTGTATGTTACTTACAGTCATATCCTGCCTTCACATTTTATATAACTCAAGTTTAGACAATACAATTTTTAATGGAAAATATTTTATTTAGTATATGTGTTTCAAATTAAATGTATTTGTTTTTCAAGTCACTTAATCTTGTTCCTAGTGGAATTTCACATTGGTTAAGCTCAAGCTACATTGCACTTGTGAATGAGTAATTTTATTCCATTTTAACTGTGAATTAATGGCTTTTTGTATTGCTGCAGCTAGAAGAATATACCTTTCATTGAGTTTACTGCTTTCCTTGAATAACTACAACATAGGGGATATTTTCAAAATGTATATTAAATTAGATCATAGAAATTATATTTTTAAAACAAATTGTTAAAATGTAAGTAACTGAAGAATCCACTCAGTAGTTTCCTCTGGAAAATCTCTTTATTCAACAATTATTTCATGCAGATAACTTTATTTCATTAAATGGTAAGCAGGTCATCTTATATAACTACATTTTCAACAAATGTTTTTTCTTTTAACTAAAAAAACTTTAAGGTGCCTTCTGTATATCAGCTTTTCATCATGGACTCTTAAAATTAAAAACCACACACACACACACTTGTAGCTTCTAAGTCTTGAAACTGAATGGTTGAATTGGACTCTAGTTCTGTATTCTACTGTGCTGTATATTGTGATGCATACAAGGAGAGAAACGGATGGGATTTTTATTTGTTCTTTCAGTCTGCATCAATCAGTGGTGCAAATAAAAGGGATTGTTTGCCATTTTTAGAAGCACATTAAACTCCTTTTAGGAGCTTAAAGTAAACTATTGTAATGAGGATGAAAGGATGTAGTGTGAATAAATTATGAATTTATTAAGTGAGCTGGGAAGTTTTTCTTTAATGCAGTAAAATTTGCACTGGTTTAGAGACTGTTTTGAACTGTTGAAAAATGGCATCCATTTACTGTGCTTTGATTAACAAGTGTTTCTCTGTAATGTTTTTGTACATTTGACATGTTTCTTGAGTTTAAAAGGGCACTCTGCATATTCTGTATCCTGTGTAGATATTTTAGACTGAGAAACAATTTTTAATGTATTTCCCAAAATAAAATATGTATGCATCCTGTGTAAAACTTTCAGTTGTTCAGCTTTTTTTGCCATTGGAATGTAGCTGCTTGACAGAATTTAATCACCTTACAGTTGAGCAAAAACAGACACTTTGAACTGCCTCTTTTTGGAATTGTTTCATAGTAACTCAGTGAGTTCTGAATGGTGGGAGAGAGTGAGAGCAGCTGGGGCAGGGGGAGAGGAAAAGATGGGATTCACTTGTGGAGATTTGGCTCATGAGAGGATGGCTCTGTGGCACCTTTAGCAAGCCATGGGGATTAATAGAGGTGAGAAGAATTGAAAAACAGACTCAGGGAGGCTGAATCCATGACGTTTGCAGACAAGTCATAGACTCTGACTTCCTGATGGTAAGAGCCACTTCTCTGCTGACCAGGCAATGCATCATCAGTCAGCGGGTGGGAACAGGTTGGTGGCTCTGCGTAACACTTAATGGGAGTTCTGGTTTCTCAGTGGCTTCGTAATGGCAGCAGAGAGTGCTGCTTTCAGTGATACAACCTAGCTTGCAGAAGACATTACTGGACCTCCTGCCTCACAACATCCTTGGATGATGTTTACATGCAGTTTCCAGATTACTTTTTTTTTTTTTTTTTTTTTTTTTTCAAATACAGTGGGGAGGCAGGGAAAGGAGTGAGGCTAGGGTGAAAAATAAGTATTAGAAACTGCCAGTTATTGTCAAGTGTTTCAAGCCTTCACAACTAAGTATCTTTCAAACTCCCTTATGTATGACAGTGTCGTGGCTTGAGCCCAGAGGGTGATTAGTCTCCTTCCCCCTCAGGAATGGGAAGGAATAAAAATGAAAACAGAAGGATAAGGACAGAGAGGGATGACTTACCCATTATGGTCAGGGGCAAAAGACAGACTCTTTAGGGGAAGAAAAAGAAACATCAATTTAAACAGCAGCATTTAATTTAACAGAGTAGGATAGTGAGAAGCACTTCCATGTCTTAAATTAAAACATCTCCCCCCTCCCTTCTTCCAGGGCTGTTTTGCTCCTGATTTTTCTATCTCCCCTTCTCTAGTATGCCATCCCTCTCATGGGAGACAGTCCTCCATGAACTTTCTCTGACATGGGTGCTTTCCATGGGCTGCAGCTATCCTGAACACCAGTGTGGATCCTTCCTCTGTGTTTCAGTCCTCCCTGTGCCAAACTACAACAGTGAGGCTTCTTCCCACAGAGTCCTGCCTTTGGGTGCAGCCACCTGCTCCAGTGTGGGGTCCTCCAGGGGCTGCATGTCAGTATCTGCTCCACTGGTGACCTCCATGGGTGGCAGGGGGACAGCCTGCCCTCTCACCATGTGCTGTAGGGTGGGGTCTCTGCTCTGCTCCAGTACAACTTCTCCCCCCACCCATCCTCTCCCACTGACCTTGGTATTTGGAAAAGTGCCCTCCTCATAACTCCAACTCCTCCCAGGTTCCCTTTCTTAAATATGTTATCTCAGAGATGTGGTCACTGTCACCAATAATGCTCAGCCTTGGCCAAAGGTGGATCTGACTTGGAGCTGGTGGAGCTTAAGCTTCTCACAGGTGGCCACCTGTAGCCCCCTCCACACATCAGTGCAGGCTAGGGACAGACCAGCTAGAGAGCAGCTGGGCCAGAAGATCTAGGGTTCCCAGTGGACACCAACCTGACTGAGCCAGCAAAGTGCCCTCATAGCAAAGAAAGCCAACAGCATCCCGAAGTGAACAAGAGAGCATTGGCAGGAAGTCCATCTTTCCCCTCAGTGCTGGTGAGACAAGCCTGTGTGCTATGTCCCAGTCTGGCTGACTAGGAGAGGTGTGAACATCCTGTAATGACTCTAGTGAAAGGCCCACAAAGGGGATGAAGGGTTTGGAGCATGTCACACACAGGGAGGCTGACAAAAAGTTGGCACTGTTCAGCCTGGAGAAAGCATGGGGGCAGGGGGGAGAATCTCATCTGTGGGTGCATATGCTGGGTTGCTGAACTTTCTGCACACACTGACAATGCAAAAGTACAACCAGCATTCAGGTCAGAAGATTAACAACATCTAAAAGCAAGACCAGAAGAATGTGCTTGTTAAGGAAGAAATTGATAAAGAAGGTACTCTTTGGAATTGCAAGAGCAGGAACTTGCCTACTGGCTGCGTGCGGGTAGCAATGTTTGTGGAAAGTACCAAGGGGGGTTGTTTTTTGAAATAAGTATGTGCAAGAGTATTGCAAGGTAGGAACAATTATGTAAGGGCTTGCTGCTATTTTTAGAACAATATATATGGGCTTCCTTGCTAATAAAGTTTGGGCTTGACTTCCAGTCATCTTGTCTGTGGTTTTGTCTCCAGTGGCCTTGTCTCCAGTGGCCTGCACAGGAATTTGTTGCCACACTCATCCACCTGTCTCAATACCTGATGGGGCAGGTGGGGAATAGGGCATACATAGCCAGACTCTTCTCAGTGGTGCCCTGTGCCAGAAGAGAGAATCCACTTAAATGCTTTAACTGTGAGGGTGGTGAAACACTGAAACAGGTTGCCTGGAAGGTTATGGTCTCCATTCTCTAAATGCTCAGACCTGACTGGACACCTCTGCTTCAGCAGGGGTTTGCCCTACAGGCTTCCAGGGTTGCCGACCAGTCTCGCTGGCTGTGGGGATGGGTGGCAGCCAGAAAATGATGGGAAGAGCAGAGGCTGGCTTTACTTGGTTACCAGAGTAGTTTAGCAGGGTGTTCTGCCATTTTTGTTTAGGTTTCCTCAAGGTGTTTCCCTTTAGTGTTTCCTTATTTTTTTCTGTAGTCATGCTGTCTGTATTAAAACCTCACCAGTTAAAACCAATTACATGTCATGTATTCTGTTCCCTGAGGTGGAGATGAAATAGCAACCTATTAGGTTGTGACTAGTCACAATTACTTGCCCTAATGCTTAAGGTGTCCAGGTTCACAGCTGAGCTTCAGGCTTGCTGTAAAGCTTTGCCCTTGGAAGAACAGAAATCCTGCCCAACCTGCTGCTAGATCCAAGTAAAAGCTGCTGCTCCCAGACAGCTTTTGTCATTACATTTTGCATTGCATGTTTTGAACTGCCGTTAAGGTGTTAAGAGACTTCTGCAGCTGCTAGCCTTGCCAAGTTTTATTGCAGATCCTACTGTAGTAAAGCCGGGAAGTGCATAGGAAGAGAGAGGAAAACCTCTGCCAAGTTGAGAATTTGATTTATCCATGACCTAAAGCCATGGTGAAAGCAGGTGACTGGGAAAATCCAGTATGGATTTACCAGAGGTAAATGACACCAGACTAGATCACCTGCTACAACAAAACATCTGCCAACAGGCAGAGCAGCAAGTCTTGTTTAGTTGGGACTTTAGCAAAGCACATCATTTCCCACAGCCTCCTCCTGGAAAAACTGCCAACAGACTGGATGAGTCTGCAGGATGGGCAGGAAATTGTCTCTCAGGCTGCACTCAAGAGGGTGATCAACAGCCTTCACATGTTTGACTGATAGACAATATACAGATTTATCCACATTTTCTCCCTATCAGTTTTTGCAGCTGAGAGAGTACCATTACATTCTAAGTGGATTTGTGAAAGGTACTCTTATTTTACTTCATGGCAAATTCTACTCTTGTCAGATCACTACCCCTTCACCCCAATACAAAAAATGGCAATTTGATCCTTCTGTGCCCATGATCTACTGCCAGGAAGTCATGTGTTCTACAGCTGATTAGTTTCTAAGATTCCACATTTGATGTATTAGAAAACTGCTTCTAGACAGTCAGGTGGGGCCCTGACTTAAAAAGCCTTGCCACACACACACAGAAAATAGGAAAAAAAGCTTCATAATTTCTAAGGTTGTGATAAAGCTTCATGTATTCACAGTTTTTGGTGCTGGAAATAGAAGCACCTATCTCAACAAAAACTGATGACGTGGATGCAGATTACTTTTTTTTTAATCCTTGAGTGAAATTTCCAAGTGAAACCTTTAAATGCTGGCTTACTCATGCGCAGTATTCTGTACCAATATCAAGAACACAATGCTCAAGTAAAGAATCACAGAGTATCAAGTTGGAAAGGACTGATAAGGATCACTGAGCCCACTTCCCTGCTCCTCACAAGACTACCTAAAACTAAGGTGCATGACTAAGAGCATCATCCAGGCGCTCCTGGAACTCTGAGAGTCTTGGTGCTATGACCACTTCCCTAGGGAGTCTGTCTGTTCCAGTGACTGACTTCATGGCACTTCTGCCAAGAATCAGCTGAAGGCTTTACCTTTTACAAATCTTACACTCAGTATCAAACGCCAAGTGACATGATTCCTCCTCTGGAAACACTATCCTTTAACTTAAGTTCCAATTTATATGTATTACAAGTTCTCAAAAGAGAACTGAATCAAGACCAAGGTTTGTGGTTGCAGTTTGCTCTGCATGATGCTGTTAGTCTACTATTTAAGAGATGGCCAGTAACAATATGCACTGGAATGTCTCATACTGAAAGGTAACCACAAAAAGGGTTTATTTTTAGTATGACGTACATCTTCACTTCTGACTTGACTCTGACTTAGATGTAGAAGCTCTCAATGAAGAAAGACGGCGTCTCTTCGCAATCTGCTCTTGGCGTTTCTCCTTGGCTTCCTGAAAAGCAAAGAAGCGTGAAGACTGAGATGTTACAGAAAATCAAGCACTTCAAAAAAAATCTACAAAAGGAACCAACTAGGGAGAATGGAACTTGAAGGAAGCTACTAGAAAAAAATAGATTCCTTAAGTCAATAAAGGAAAAACCCAGTTTCTTCTTCACAGATGAGAAGAATTCTACAAGTATCCAAACCTGAACAGACCCATGTCTTTAAACAATATGGACTAGTTTCCAAAATTACAGTAAAAATACTAATGCAGCATTCACAACGTCCTGGAAGTCTGGAAGCCTATTTACTCTCAGTTTCTGCCTGGAAGTCACAAAACACTCAAGTATTGTGCCAAATATTCCAACAGTATTGCTTCGGCAGTCACTACTGTTTTAGGTGCAAGGACAAACTCATCCAAACAACTTCTTGCCAAGTTATCTTCCATCCAGGTCAACTGCTGGATCCTGTTTCTTCACATAGTCACTCAATACTTGGCCATCTGAGATAAACTAGAATTCATATGAACTAAAATTGCTACTGCAAAACTTTACAGGCCATAACCACTTTTTTCAAGATCAGATCCCGGTTAAATTAATTGGTCTGGTTAAGTTCCACTATTGTAGGACTAGCAAAAATGGACAGAAATGCTCACAAAAAATATTTAACCAGCAATGTTTACACTTGCATTCAGACATTTCTATTCAAAATGATCTAGGTACAGAGCAGCTGTAAATGTACAGTCACGTTTACCAAATCCCTTGATTCTGGGGTATGGGGTATTCCATACAGCTGAGTTATAAATGCAAACAAACCTTCATTCTCTTGGCCAAGAGCTTTGCATATTCTGCTGCTTCCTCCTTATTCTTTTGAGTGCGTTGCTTCTTCAGAGCAATACGTCTGCGCTTATGTTGCAGAACTCGAGGAGTCACTAGTCGCTGGATCTTAGGAGCCTTGGTTCTGGGTTTCTTGCCTAAAAAAACATTATGAATAAACAGACACAGCAGTTATCTTCCAAAGAGGCCCAGGCTCATCTAGGAAACTTATATTTCTTTTAATGTTAAGAAGTAACATTACCGTACTGCGTATTATAGCAACTCCTACAAAGTTCAGTATCTTGAGAGATTTTTGCAGAAAAAAAGGACCAATTACTCTGAGATGTAGCATTAACAAAACAGTCTTACTTCTCACAATTTGTTATCAGCAATGCAATGCAAGTAATGCGTCTCTAACTCTCTACATTCTTGCAAAAATTTCTAGCTTCTCAACAGACTTGTCTTAAACAGAAACAGATCTACATGGCCCATAATGAGCAAACAAAACACACCACCACATACATCTGTAAAATTCTGCTACTCAGTCCTACCCAACTTCAGCAGTCACAAGCAACAGTCTGATGTCCACCAGTATCACATTCTTTAATGGACGGAATAGCTCCTATGATGCAGAAAATAGTGGTCTTTTACCCAACAAGCTTCCACAGTGCCCGAGCTTTATCATGTCCTTTTTGCTAAAAATCCTCATCTTTTCTGTTCCCTGATCAAATGCAAAAGAACCCGAAATTGCAAAACAGTGCCCTCCAAATAAAAGCTCATTTTAAAGACTGCCATAAGCAATAGGGAAAAATCTTATCTTCTATATATATTACTTTTTACCTCCACCTCACATTTAACCTTTGTTTATTAACAATTATTTTTGACTATTCTTAGAACCATTAGTAAGTATTACTTCAGATTCTATCAAACATCTAAAACCAAACTGTGACATAACAGATAGCGAAGAGAGGGTGTTGGAAGTGTGGGAAAAGCAAAACAGTGAAAGACTGCGCAACACATTTCCTTAACACATGGTGCCCAGAACAAACACAGGATGGGAGGGAGATCCAGTGATTTGTGTTGCCATGGCACCAAGGAGGAATGCAAATCAAGTCCTGTTCTACTTTTCTCAAGGAACATTTGACACAGCTATGCAGATTTATCTCCTCTTCCCCTTCTCTCGAGGACTGTTTTGCAAAACTCTGCAGACCTTACCTCTCATTCTTCCTCTTTTCCCACAAAACCACCCTGCACCAAGGAATGCGCTGTCACTACTCAAGAAACAATGGCTTTACCGCAGTCCCACTCACACATACATGCTGAGATAAATACTACCCCGAGTTTATATCTAACTTGGAAGGACAATAATCTGATACCAAATCAGAGGGACAGATCAACGGACCTGCAGTTTCTTCATTTACTGCAGGCAATCTCAGAGAATCAGTAGATGTTGCATAAGAATAAACTATACTATTCATGAACTTGTTTCTCTTGAATGCAACCAGACCTACAGCATACAGGCTATTCATGCACCTAGTGTCAGGCCTATAGTCATGGCTGTAATTGGGATACCTATTAAGACAGAAGTCTAGCTGCCCCTAGTCCCTCTAATCTCTGAAGACTGGCTAGAACACTAAGGGATTAGCCTCTTACCAGATAATTCATTACCTTAAATGCAACAGAGAGGTAAATAAATGGGGCAACCAAGAATCTCTGCTTCTCATTTGTAAGTTACAGTTGGCAAAGCTTAAATACCATGACAGCCAACTCCTGGATCTGCTACTATAGTGTGCTTCATCCACTGCAGTATGCTGACGCCTCTTTGCTGATAACTATATGAAACCAAAGAGCTGTTAAATTTGGGTTCTCACCCTCTTTGTTCAGGGGTTTCCTCACAACATACTGGCGAACATCATCCTCCTTGGACAGGTTGAACAGCTTGCGGATTCTGCTAGCCCTCTTGGGACCCAGACGACGTGGCACAGTTGTGTCTGTCAGCCCAGGAATATCCTTTTCACCTTTGAGAATAGAAGTTTAAACATGTGTGGTGGTTTAGGCCCTGCCGGGACCAAAGACCATGTTGCCATTGTCCCTCCCTCACCCTCAGATTGAGTAGGGCACAAACCCTGGGGTTGAAATAAGGAAAAAATTTAATACAACAGTGTACACCTGCTTTTGTTAGTGACTTTCAATTCTAAGTTCAAAATGTCTAAGAATTCAAGATAATACTAGATAATCGTTGGAGTTCACCTGCCAATAGCACCACCACCCCACTCCTAGCTACACTTTGCAGACTTAATGTGATCAGATTGCTGGCAGGATCAGAAGCATTTCAGTGACCAGTTTTAAAGTTACAAGAAGGTAATGCTCAGCTGGAATTTCAAAACACATTCACACTCTAAACTGGGACTCCATTTGCATTCTACAGAACTTCTCAGCCACTAGCAAGCAGACTCCTTCCAAGTGCCTATATATGCTGCTTGCTTCATCCAGATTCTTACCCTTTTTGACGATGACCAAGTTCAGAACACTCAAGTTGGCATCAACAATGCAACCACGAACTGATTTGCGTTTTCTCTCCCCAGTTCTTCTGGGGCGATAGCAGGAGTGACCCTTGCTGAGCAGAAGGCGGACACGTCCATGAGTCAGGACACCTTGCTTCATGGGGAAACCCTGTTTGTCATTGCCACCACTGATCCGGACAACATAGCCCTTTGAAGAGAGAAATACACTTTTAGCTGCTCACACGCCTCTGTTACTTCAAGGACAAGTGGCAGATAACACAAATACTATTCAAAAGAATGGGCACTGTGGCCATGACTCAGGAAAAGTCACTGTTGCTGCCAATGCAAGCAACTTCTTCAACCAACACCACTACAATGGTTCAGGAATTTTACTTAACAGATGAGAAAAATATCTCTGTGTACCAGAATTTATTCTGCTTATCTTCAAATATACATTCAAAAATTCCTATCCATTCGAAGTTTTAAGCTACATCAGAATGAATCTTGTCCATTTTTATCTAGCTTTTCTTTAAACCTAAACTTAACTAAAGCCTGTTATCATCGCACACTAGAATCTGCATACAACACAAAAGCATCTGGAGTAGGGATACATGGGTAAAAAAGGAAGCTAACAGTAAAGATTTTATTGTCTTCCTTGTGGAGATTTTAACAGACAAGATCAACTTACCCCAATACAGCTGGGCTGTCTGAATTAGTAACATGCAACTATTCCAAGCCCACCTACCACGCCCAACATGCTTCTTCCCTATGCACTTACAGCAGTTTAAACACAGGGCAATTTTGGACTTGTTCAGTAAAGAAGGGATCAGCAGCTTTATGGTACAGATTTAATTTGTCCTGAGTATGAAGAGCAAAAAATTACTGCAAAGAATAACGAGAAACTCTGAACACAGGGCTTTAAAAAAAAAAAAAAAAGCACTTAGATCAAAGCAGCAGAACAGGCTAGTTTGATCACTGAATTCAGTATATAAAGCAAGAGAAACTTTCAATATACATACCAAATGTACATCATACAAGCACTCGTGTGACGACTGCATACTGGAGAAATTTTGCCATTTAAGCTCCTAGAATACAACTCTTAACACATCCTACACTTCTTACCTTCCACTCCTCACCAAGAGAATCAGCAGCGACCTCTGTGGCCATCCGTTTCTCATAGAATGTTCTCAGCTTGCGCTCATCATCCACTTCAATGAGTTTCTGGCAGCCAGTGGCTGGGAAAGAGATGTTCAGCTAACAAGATTTTTTTGAAAAAAGTATTAGATTTTGCTGCAACTTCACATGAAATATTTTGACAGAAAATTAGCATTTATCTGCTGGTTTCATCTTAAAATTTCAGAACTGAGATTCCCTATCTGCTTATATGAAGGTTTCCTAGCCGTAACTTGTCAGTACCGTGCTCAGAGACCCCGGCAGGTCCGTCCTTGAGCGCACTAGGCTGCCTTATCCATTCAGTTACACATAAAACTGGGTTTACTATAGCGGTAGGTGCTTGATTATCTACAGACAAACTGCAATCAGTTAAGGTGAGGGCAGCAGAAACTGTCCCCCGCCTTCCGCAGCGTACCTCGTACTAACAGACTGAATAAGCAACCTAAAGGGAGTGACACCTGCCGTCGGTGACCACTGGTGCTTCCTGGAGGGCGGTGGTATCCCCTGAGCCTGGGGGACGCCTCCCAGCACTTCCCCCTCGAGGACAGCCTGAGGTCAGCTCTGGCCCAGCCCCAGCGTACGCGGTGCCTCCCTGCTAGGGCCCCCCAGCGACAGCGCAGACCCCCCACTGGTAAGCCTTCTGAGATGAGGAGCGACCCCTTCTAAGCTACCGGAACGCGGAGCTCCACGGCCCGGTGGCAAGGGAGGCCGCCCTGAGTAAAAGGGGCCCACGCGGCCGCCATGTCGCCCCGCCACCAATCCGCTCCCATCCGCCCCATAGCGGCGCTCCAGCCCCGCCACCAGGGACCATTGTGCCCCAGCACTGGCCCCGGACGCAGCCCCGGAGCCATCTGAGGCGGGGGTACCCGGGCCCTCCCGGGCGGGCGCCCCACGCAGCCTGACCTTCATCCTGCCAGCGCCGCTCCGCCGCGAGAAAAGGCCGCACTTCCGCGCGCAGCCCGCACATACCCCGCCAGCTCTCGCGAGAACGGCGCAGGCCG
>NW_020799143.1:21103621-21155384 GCF_003259725.1 Athene cunicularia | reverse complement strand
TCCAATTCCTTCTTTGTCTGAGCTGTCTTTCCCTTTCAAGCTATGCTAAGATTCAGTGGAAGAAGTGGAAGTAGGTGTCTGGCTTCATTCACTGGAGTGTGTATTGCGGGTGGTGCTGCACATACGGAGCAAGTAATTCCATGGTGCATGATGCACACTGCTAACCTGTTGTTTTTTCTTGTAGCTTCCTGCCAAAGTCATCTGGGTGGTGGCTGGTCTGTGCCATTGGAGAACTTTGAGGGTGTATGTGGGAAACTGCTTTCTTTGTGTCTGGTGTCACTGTGCGAGAACCAAAAACAAAGGGAGGAAAAGGTCAGGATAAACAAGTTTCTTGAAGACAGCAAGTGTGTTCTGGAGCCAGCTGTGCAAGGGGTTCGGTATCCTTCTGACTGTACTGAGCTGATTAGCAGTGGTATAGAAGCTTGCAAAATGCTAGGAGCTGCAGGTATGTCTGGGTGAATAACTGAGGTTCCAGGCAGGTTAACAAAGACACAGCAAAAAGTTTGCCCTGAAGTCCCCTGTATTGTGGCAGCTGTGTACAAATCAGAGAGCTGTACACCAAAATGGGAGGAGGAAAGAGGCTGCATTGAGGGTAGTCATGTTTAGCCTCTCTTCAGTAACATGTCATTGCAAGGGTTTGTCTTCTGTGTTAGCAACTTCTGAAAATTAAGACAGTAACTCGCAGTGGATTGATGGGGTTGTGCAGCTGTGACCCCAAAAAGCCAGATGCTCACAGGACATTTGGGAAATTATGGCCCTACTCTAACAGGCACCTTAAGTGGTGTCTAAATTTTATTCCTTCTAAGATGCTTCAGCTCTGGCTTTGACTTAAACCCTCTTGAAATTTCAGGAAGGACTCCTCAGCAGACTTGAATCTGGCATCTGAGTCTTTAAGCTGTAGGCTAAAACCTTGCTAATCCGTATTTTAAACTGTCACAGCAGAGGTCAGAGTTGTAGCTGAGATCTCACGCAATATTCATGTAAGCACAAAACTGGAACAGCTTATCTGAAACGTGTTTTTAAAACACTGTGTATTTATTCTGGTGGGACTTAATCTTTGCCTGTTATGCATAAATTTAACACTTTAGTTAAAAAGCAAACTGAAGTGCTCAACAGGATTCAATCAGTGAGAGAATATGTGTTCAGAGGTTTTGTACAAATTGATCAGACTAATTTTTTAAAACATACATGAGCTAGACTGATGTGATCTTGTGTTCAGGTCTCACACTCTTACAGTAAAGAGGCCACAAAATAGTTTGTAACTCAAATTGAAAGAATAGTTATAGGGAAACTGGGGAGTTTAGGTTATTTTTTTTTTTTCCTTCTGAAATGAATAATGTGTCCTGATGCAGTGTAACCCTACTCCAGAACATAAACAAATGCCACCACATCACCAAAAGAATTTACCCTGTATAGAGATACTTACAAAAAAAGCTGTTGCTTGTGTTTTAAACACCTGAAAAGAGTAATCTTTTTTTTACTGTTGCTAGTGAAGTCAGTACTTTGAAGTTCAGTATGTTACATGTGATTGTACATGCAGCACATATTTCTTGTCAAATTAAAATTTAAAAAGGGAATTACCACTGTCTTTATTCATCTTCTTTTGTTCCCTAGTGGCATGGAGATAAAAGTTTTTAAAAGTTATTAGATAGTCTTAAGAGTGTGGGAGAATGCTCATACTCTATGTAATTTTTTACTACAGAACTCTTTCAGTGTGAGTGTCATGCTCACACATGAGGATATAGAAGATACAAACCCTGTGAACTCACTGAGAGCTACTTAGTCCAATTTTGCTTTCTCCTCATAAAGAGGCAGTGCCAGTAAGCATTGCTGTGGTGGTTGAATGCTAGAGCTGCTGTCCAGGAGATGTACCAGATAGTAAAGAATACCTGAGCTTTGGTAGGACTGCAGGAAACATCCTGTGTCAGGACTGTGGTCGGATGTGAGAGAAGTTAGGTGGTCATGATCTGAGCAAGCCTCTGGTGTTCCCTCTGTGGCCCATATCCTGTATTCCCTCCATACAATCAGGTAGCTGGAATTTAAAACTAAATGTCCAGAATTGTATGAAGCCACAGGTGGCTGTTATTGATGGGCTGCTTACCTTCTTTCCAGAACCATCTTTTAATCATTGCCGTTTGCAGATCCTAAGGGAAATTCTCTATACTCCTGTTAATAATTTTTGCACTAATCTTAACTGTATAAGCATTTGAATTGTACATTATCAAACCATGCAGGCCAATTGTGTATTATGTAAAAAATTGCACATGCAACATACTTTCTGAAACCAGAACCAAATGCATATGTGCCTCACTAGTGTGGAAAGGGCAGTGTTAATAGTTACAGTACATCTAAGAGTGTGGTCTGTCTGGAATTGCCAGGGTGACAGCATACTTTTTCAAAATATTTTACTAGTTTTTCAGGATCCTGTACTTGTTCAGGGGTGAAGTTCCAAAACATTGAGGGTGCTCACTGTCCTAAGTACTTGCCTGTGCTATCTATCCCACACCCCCTGCCACTCGCATTTCTCCAGCCTTGGGGTAGATCTCTGAGTGATACTCTTAAATAGCTGCTTAACCTTGAACAAAACCTGAACCATATGCAGGGACATGCTGGCTCCTAACAATATTAGTGTCAATGTTCCAAGCATATTCAAAATTTCTGAAATCCTCAAATGCTATTCTAATTAGCTGGGAGGAGAAGGGGAAGGTGAAGGAAGGTGTCATCTTCCCCATGGATTGGCTCTCTGAGGAGAAAACATAAAGCGTGTAATTGTTAACCCTTTCCACTGGATGACCCCCAAAGTACAGAGGTGATGACAGTGCTGAGTACAGATACCAGACTAATCTCAGGACTGATAAGTTTACCGTGCCACAAATAGTACAGTAAAGCAAAAATCTTGATCTACCTCCCACGGGTAATAAGCAGCAGCATATGCACTATATAGACAAGTGATGTTATGCAAAGCAGAACACTAAGAACAAGCAGCACAACTTTAAAAGACAACAAACCGACATTATGACTAGAAACTATTAAACCAATGTAAAGAGTGATCATAACTAATACATTGTAATGCACTCTGACCAGCTCTGTTGTTATCTCAGCCTTTCGTGCCCCATGTTTGTGTGCCAGAAAGGGCTATAGCTGTTAAACCTGGCTGGCAGCAAAACACTAGGCAGCCGTTCACTCACCCACCCCAACCCAGGGGTTCAGGAGGAGAACTGGACGGGTAGAGGTAGGGACACTCAGATGTTGAGATAAAAACTGTTTAGTAATAGAAATAAAAGAAAACAAGAATAACACTAATAGAAAGTAGAAATGGGTAGATGCACAATGTGATTGCTCGCCGCCTGCTGACTGATACCCAGTCTGTTCCAGGTCCGTGATCCTGGAGAAGCCAAGATCTTGAACACGCAATCCCAGAAGCAAGAGAGAAACCCCTCCTTCCTGGCTGACCCTCCGCTGTATACGGAGTATGATTTCACTTAATATGAAACATTTGACTGGCCAGTTTGGGTCCGGTGCTCTGGCCGTGCTCCCCCCCCAGTTTCTTGTACACCTGCGCATGGGTAGGATGTGAGGAGTTGGAATGTCCTTTATGTCTTAGCAACAACTGTAAACATCTGTGAATTATCAACATTCTTATACCAAATGCCTTACTGAATCCAAAACACAGCACTGTTCAAGCTCCTAAGAAGAAAAATTAACTCTATCCCAGCTGAAACCAGGACACAGACAATAGCTATTGCTTGGTGACTTGATTTCCACAAAGCTTGCCTACCCCTTCTTGTGCTTTTTCCATTCTAGGCTTGACAGCCATTGAGAGGACAAGTCACTTGTCAGGGTGTCCTGTTCCTCAGCTGCTTGCTCTTGTAGGCTTCCTGAATTGCAACAGTCTTGAGTATTTGCAGAATCTCAGTAAAATTCCTCTGGGAATAGGCTTGAAAGGTAATTTAAAGATGTGACATTGCTTAAAGTTTTTATGCTGTTTAGTTTAATAACATTAAACAAGAAAGCAGCTCAACTTTGTCAGAAACTGAGGGCCTTAATTTGTTGAATTGGGGCTTCACTGGATGACACAATGTTTTTGTAGATATCTTAGGCAGCCTATGAATATTTAAAGTTTGTTTCTTTTCTGTCCTTGTGATACTGTGTTATTTTGTTTTGTTTTGTTTTCCTAGATAAGCAACGTCTTGTTTTTTGTTTTACCACCCATATGTATGTGCTTGTTCCGTCAATATGCAACCTGCTTCAATAGTGGAATATATTTAATATGGACTCTGCTAGTTGTGGTTGGTAAGTTGGTTAGTCTCTGCCTGATCATGCATGAACTGAGAGAGTAAATAAGTTTTTCTTGCTTGTGCTTGATTGTTTTGCAAAATAAAGCAATCCTGACGTCTACAGAGGAGTTTGCTTGTACTTGCTTGAAGCTGAAGCAGCCATAGTTTCTGAAAGGAAAATGCCTTTTGCAGAGGTTGGTGGGAACTTTGGCCTTAGTTCTGTTCCCTTCTTATCTTTCCTTTGCATAACTTAATTTGCTTGTGTCTGGGCTTACTCCACAGCAGTGCTGACCCTTTTTTCTCTGTTGTTTTTGCTTAAATGAGAGCTGAAAGCAGAGCTGAAGAGGGTAACAGGTTTTGCATTGTAGTGAGAAGGCCCAGAGGCTTAGCTATTTCATAGATATGAGATTCTTAAGCTTTTTCATTTCTGGAAGCAGTGGGAACTTTTAAAGGAGTAATCAGATCCTTGTGTGGCAGAGGCCTATGTGGTAGTGTGACAGTTCCCATCTGTAAACCTGTATTATGGAGTAGTCATCAGATGCTGCTTTTCATCTTTGTCTTACCCATTGTTGTGCTATTGAGAAAATTTGGAAGCAGCATTTGGCTTTTATTTCTTAATTGGTTTTCCATTTACCTTTGCCACCTGATGTTTTTTCACATACTTTTCTAGTAGGAGCTGGCATCTTTAGCTGCTGCTTTTGCAATGTGTTTGCTTCATAATTGAGGTGCTGATGATTTGGATTGCCTTCTTAGGAAAGTTGACAGTTTGTTTTCTGGGTTTTTTTTAAAAACTTTTCAGGACCAATTGCTATGAAGTTGTGAACTTGAACAGTGTATTATGGTCTATACAGTACTCCAACTATTCATACTGCCTTCTGACTGATTCTTCCAGGAATTGGATCTGTTTACTTTCATGCCACCCTCAGTTTCTTGGGCCAGATGCTGGATGAGCTGGCTATTCTCTGGGTCCTGATGTGTGCTCTTGCCATGTGGTTCCCTAGGAGATACCTGCCCCGAATTTTTCGGAATGACAGGTAATCATATATGTACACTTCCATATTTCTTGAAACTTCTTATGCTAACACCTAAACCTGCACATAATGAAACAGAGTAGTCATCCAGTCTTACCACTACCACTGCTGTCTTTTCTCACTCCATTCTTGTTGCTTGTATTTCAGCCCATTTTGCTCAGAATTCCTGTGTCTGCAGTTGCTGATAATGGAGTTTACACCCTGTAACTTCAGATCTTAGGATGAGGTGATTTGCTTCTGAAAGTGCCTGTTATTGTTGGTTCTAGAGAGACCTTTACATGAGTAGTTTATGTGAGTTAAAGCTAAATTAAAGTAAGATAAACCCTCTTTCCCTCTTCCTTTTGTATATCCTAAAGGGTGCATATAAGTGGACCTATGAAAGTCAGATGAATTTTCATCTGAATATTTAAGGCAGTGGTTAAGTATGGTGTTTTTATATTCAAAGGCAAAGTGTTTCTTTAGAAGCCTGTTGTTATAATAGGATTTTTTTCTTTTATTTGCAAGATTAAAAAAAATGTGTTGTAGCCAGTTTGAAGAATCTGGTTGTGGTTTGTCATCTCCCCCCCACCCCCACCCCCAAAAAATAAATTGTGCTATAATCTTTGTACATATTGCTCTTTTATGCAGTAAAAAGATTGAGATAATGGATAGGTGTGAATTGCATCACCAAAGCTCTTCTCTCTGAAAATTGCTAAGGCTGCTGCTTCTTGCTGCCTTATACTGTTACTTTCTGGGTTGGGTTGGGTTTTTTTGGGGTTTTTTTTGTTTTGTTTTGTTTTGTTTTTTCTTTACGTGTCTAATTAGAAGTTGCTGTGGGGGGAGTGTAGAGAAAGTTGGTGCCTACACTGACCACTAGCTTGCACTGAGAAATGTGTCTTGAATTACTTGTACAATCTATGCAGTCTAATGGCTTTGTCATGTTGGTTTGAATGTAGTCCTTCTGCATATTGCAACACAGTGCTATTACGGGACACTGTCAACTTAACAAGCAAACAGGTTTTACTGGGGTGTTTTGGTCAATGACATGACTTTTAGACATTTAATTTAATAAGGAATTTTTCAGAGTCTTGAAGAATTTCTGTGACTGCATGTAAATTAGTCCTCAGAAGACTAAGGGGATTGTTATGTATCATCTATCACTATCTTCTGATAGGGTGCTGGGTAGGTTCATATTATGAGCCAAGAGGTTAAACTGTATCCTTTTTAAAAGGAATAGTAACACTTTCTGGGGAAAGAAATCCTGTTTCTACTGAAGTTGGTGTTAAAACTATAAATAAGAGTCTCCCAGGTTATAACTGATTCATAAAAATACTGAGATGAAGTGAAGCATGTCCCTTATCCTAAATTTCTCAGAACACTTTTTCCTGAGAATCTGTCAGGGCAGTTACATGTTAAGGTCTTGATTCCTTTCTGAAGTGTACAGAAGAAAGACATACTGGGCAACAAACCCTAACCCAGAACAGGTGGGGTTTATATCTTTTGTTTTTTGCTTTGTCTAGCTCATCCTCTAGTATTTTATCTATCTTATGCTCACTGCTGTGGTCTTGACTTTCTTCATCTGCATCACACTCAGGATTTGTGGTGTCTTTAGTCATTAAGGAAATCACATCAGATCAGAACTTCCTACTTAAGTAACTTGTTGCATTCCAGCAGAAGGAAAAACTTTAAAACAAAAAGCAGATGAAATGAGCTAGGTGAAGGTGATGACACTTGTGGCTAGGGAATGGTGCTGCACAAGTATACTGAGACCCTATTTCAGACATAGAATTAAGGACAGAGAAGCCATCTTTGGACAGCAACTAGTTTTATAGACCTGTGGGCCAGCAGTTGATAAGCAGTGTGATGATTCTCTGTCTTCCATAGTCCAGCCACAGACTAGAAATGGGTTGTTTGAAATCCAAACTTGAAGTTTAAACAACAGTTAACATATTTTTAATTTGACAGTTGTCAGACTGTCTGTATAAGGCCCAACTGTGGTTTCATTTAAGCTAAGAATATAACAAACTGTAATCTTTAAAAAGTGTGGGGATCCCTCAGGTACTGTTGAATTTGGTTAAAAGAAATGTACTTACTTACCTCATAGTTTTCAGTATCTTTAAGGCTTAAAAGAGATAAAGGAAAATAAACCAGACTGTAACATGACTCTAGAAGTTGGGGCATTAACAGTAACAAAATATCCTAAAAATCCATGTCAGAAGCATGAAGAATGATAACACTGCTCTGAGGAAGTAGAGTGCTGTGTGCAGAGATGGAGTTATTGTGAAAGGAGGAAGATCAGAGTATGGCCTTTGGATTTTGTGACCAGTCAATAGTGTGTGTGTGTGTGTGTGCACACATACATGACTGCATGGACATGTCCAGACAGCTGCTTTGGAAGACCACAGTCCAACAAAGATTTGTGTATTTATGATTAACTGCATGCATATGCAAATCTGCAAGATCCACATCCATTTCACACACATTGTCATTGCACTTCCTGAACACACCTAAAGAAATCTAAATTTTGTTACATTATTAAAATAATTTTAAGACTTCTCATTTTATTAATTTAAAGTTTTGAATTAAAAGCAGTTTTTCTCTCCCCCCCAAAACCTATTCAGGAGCCGATTTAAAGCTGCTGTGGGTGTCCTGTCTGGAGTTACTACCTGCCTCGCCTTCATTAAGCCTGCCATCAACAACATCTCACTAATGACTCTGGGTGTTCCCTGCACAGCTTTGCTCATCGCTGAGTTGAAGAGGTGAGTACATTTCTCCTGAAAGCAGCATTGCCTTCTGAGATCCTTAGGCCACCGTTGGTGACAATACACTAGATCTGACTTCAGTGCTTGTGACAGCAGATTAGAAATGCTTCTCCTGCATGTAAGCACAGATCTGGTGTAAACTTTCTCTGCTTGTTCATACATTTTTGGCAAGGGTTTTTTTTTCCTAGGCCATTATACTACATCAGATATTGTCTGTCTTCTTACAGCATATCTTTTGCTGCAACCTGATCCAACTCAAATTTGTTTGTTTATTGTGGAATCAGGGCAAGGGTTTCACTCTACTAACAGTGTTTCTGCTGTATAGTCTGCATAAGGGTGAGGTGATTGCGTGATCACAGTCTGGGTACTAGAAGGAATGTGGAGCAAGGTCCAAGCATGGGTGGAACATGTTCCAGCTCTCCAAGTTGTACTGCGAGCCTTACACGACTTTGTTTGCTGACATGGGTAATATGATGGAGTCAGGTTGACAAAGATAAGGTTAATCACTAGGTTGTAGAGGATAGCTATCAGTCAGGGCCTTAGAAACTATAAAACCAGAATGCAAATAGAGAATAACTTGACACTGACCTCAACATTTTAAAGAGTCGTACCATGATAGCGATACTAGCAGCTGTCGGGGAACTTTTTTTTCTGCCTCTATTGACTTGCTGCAAAAAGGATCAGAAGAGTACACAGCATGCAAACTTGTCCTTTCCTGCTTCTTCTCCAGTGTCTGAGAAGGATTTTACAAGTTATGCTGGCTCTTACATATTGCATATGTAAACATCCATCAGCAGAAACAAGAGTAGGACCAAATGTCTGCATTCTGACTTCTCCTGTAATAGAACAGAGATTCTCCTGTTTTCTACCTTACCTTATTCTGCTACTGCTTCTCCTAGTGGAAGACCCTGCTAAAAATGTTTTGTAAAGGTAGTCATGAGTCTCTTCACATTAGACATCCTGCTAGCAGCGTTTATTTCTGTGGTCAAAGAAATGCAGGAAACAGCACACAAATTGGTTGTAGACAAGTACGTCAGTAGTTGAAGAATGTTGATGGAGGTGTCTCATTTTGATGAAAACACTGAGGAACTACTGGCAGGGCAAATGGAGATCTGGTTGTGACACTGAATAATTTATGTGAACTCTACGTATCAGTTTTCCAGGCATGAGCTACTGAGAAACTCAAAAGGACAAATAGTATACGTTTGTATACTGTTGCATCAAATCTAGGAATTGGTGTGCCTACAGATACTTGCTTTTTAAAACTCCTTCTGAAACCCTGTCTGGGTTTTTTTTTTTTGAGAGAGAATTAAGGACACAGATGAATCTTCTTTTGAACTGATGATTAAAAAGAAACCTAAAGTGACATATGGCCCTCTTAATTATGCATTGTGATGATGTAATTCCTGTGACATTTTAAAATTAATTCCTAAGTCTAAATGGAAAATAATTAAAGGTTTTATTATAACCTGTGCTGATCTATAGCATATTTAAATGAGTTATATTCTTGTAAATCCAGAGGAGAGGAGTCTCATTGCTTTTTGCAGGAGAAAAAATAATCTAAGCATTATTTAAAATGCCTGCAATTCTCCCATTCTCTACTACTACAGTCAGTAGGGGGCTATGCATGCCGGTCATGGTGGTCTGCAGTGGAAACTTGTCTGTGAAACAGGTATTTGGTGAAGGAAGGAGAAAAGCCTCCAGAGTAGTTTCTTTTGTTCTGTGCTGAAGTTTGCAATGTGTTAGACCAAAACTCCCTGTTGTTATTTCTGTTCTAGGCTGATGTCAATCTTGTACAGAATTCTGGTGCATCAGAACCACTGTGTTTTCAAATGAGAATTTTCTGCCTCTCATTTGTCCTTGATGAAGAGATATTATTGTCACAAAAGATCATTATGTTCTTAAATGTGGAGCTGGTAGGGTGGAGTGTGTGCTAGGAAGTATTGTATATGGAAGATGATAAAAAGAGCAAAAGGTAGTTAAGTGCATACTTGTCCTTGAAAGAAATAAATTATAAAACTTTATTCTCATTTCTGTCCAAACAAATCCCGTCATATGTTTTATTAAAACAAACAAAGAATAAAAGCTCTCCTAGGGGATGGTATCAGGAGGAAAGTGGATGTGGATCCTTTGGTTTGCTGATCCAAGGTAAATAACTGTTGAGATCATAACATCATCAAATTAGAATGATTCGGTGAGATGTCATCAGGCAGGTAACTATCTTCATGTGCAGTTAGATGCTACAGTACTGTTGCTCAGCTGACATCTGAGCCTTGAGCAGTGAAGCCTTACCCTAACATCAGGTCTGTCTGTTGATATTTTATTCTCCTACTAAAATCTGTCTGTGGGTGAGCCCTGCTTCATTGTCACGGGTTGCTCACAGTTCTCTTATTCCCTTGACTAAAAGGTTAAACTAGTGAGAAGTTTAAAATACTCCTAGGGTACAGAGGGAGATACCTGTGTCAAAATGAATCAAGCAGTTAATCAACACCCAGCATCTTGTACTGATTTGAAGAAAAGCTGGTGTGTTTTATTGAGGGTGCCATGACAGTGGAAGATAAAGCTGCTGGAAGTGTGTACCAGTCCTGCCCCTTGGATAGCAAGTGGCTGGGGCACACCAGTATTTGCAGAAACTGATATTTAAGTAAGTGCTGTTTGCGTTAAACCGAGAACACTGTGCATTGTATAGGCAAGAGGTGCAAATGGAAGTACAAGCTTTGTGGGGTCCAATTTCTTTCAGACTAGAGTAGGGTAGGAGCATGTAACAAATCCACACACAGTAGCATGAACAGCTGACAGTTTCTGTTTTAGTGGTGGTTTGAATGATCAGTGCCTGTGTCTACGGAGAAATGTCCATGTATGTCCATGACCAGTGTCCAGGAGGTATTTGCATGACATCACATCATGGTAAAAGCAGTGGCAGGTAGGAAACTTTGCAGTCTTCTGTCTCCTAGTCAAGAGTATCCTCAGCCTATCTGAAGCACAGTCACTGTGCGAACTGAAGATTCTGTTGCAGGTGATCACAGAAAACTCAGGAATATTGCATAGATCAGAAAGTAGACTGTGCTCTCCTCATTGTGCTTGACTTTTCCTGCCTTAGAGTAGTTTTTTGCAGCACACTCTGCACCATCTAGTCTTAAGTTTATAGAAATAAATTGCAGCACCTGATAGCGGTACTGAGCAAACCTGTCATTACAATCTGTACCGTTTCTATGGCTGATCTTGCACTGGCAAAGTTTCTTCAAATAAGCTTTCAGTTTTACTTTGTAGCCTTGAACTCATTGAACCATGCAGGTTAATTGTCCTCTCCTCTCAGTATTTAAACTAGTCAGATATTCATATCATCACTGGCTGAAAGTGCTGGATGTTTGAGGTCAAGCCTCTTACCTTAAATGGGATGCAGTTGCATATGTTTGTTTACGTCCTTCAGACAAGTGCAGAAAGGCCTCCATGTTCTCAACACACACACCCTTGCCTCTGTCAGAACACACTAGTACCCACTGCAGCGGTCTGGTTTTGTCTGTCAAATGTACAGATTTGATTTATGCATGTATCTGCTTAGGTATATGGATTAGCATGTTGCTCTTACGAACAGTTGTGTGTCTCACTGAAGACTGTAAATCTGCCTTACGATTAATGGGAGAGAATTAAGGCTAGTATGCTTAATACAGCAGTGTTTTTTGACAGTTATTTTACTACTTCTTTTTTGAAGGGGTGCATGCTGTGTAGCCATTTGGTACAAGTATGAATCCTCCAAAATGAGGAGGATTTACCAGTATAGTTTTACTGATAAAACTGTGCCAAATCTTAGACATATTTCATACTGAGGTGTCTCATAAAAGGGTGTAAGGAAGAATTTGTGTAGCTGGGCTCTGGAACTTGATAGGCAACTCAAAAATCTCCTTACGCTTTCTTTTCTTTTTTTTTTTTTTTCTTATAGCCTTTTGAAACATAAAGACACTATTTCAGAGAAACAAGCCTTTTTTACAGTATGCAGCACAGACAATTGTGAAGCCAGCCACCTTGGGCAAATCCTGTCTCCTCCGACTCTGTGTTGGTGGTTTGCTGAATGGATTGGAGGATTAAGGCCTAAAGAAAAAAGCCATTTTGATTTATATGCTATGTGGAGTATTAATTTTTGTGGCAGTCATGTAGATGCTTTTGTTATGAAAACTACTATTGTGATACCTTTCCTGTAGAGGAGAGTACAGTTGAAGCACTTTTTAAAATAATAAATAGGTGTGATGATTTTGAATGCAACATTATTTATAGATGTCTTTAAAAAAAAAAAAAAGCCAGATCCTAAAACCAACTTGTTCAAAGGACATTGTAGAAAATCCTCCGTCAGTAGGCAGTTGGTAGCTTTTCTGTCATTAATCCAGTAGCTTTAATAAAGGTGCCTTCTGCTCAACCTTAGGAGTTTCTTAATCCCAAATGTCTGTTAAAATATCAACTGAAATAGCATTTCAAGAGTGAAAAAAAATCCTACAGGGGAAACTGTACTAATTCTTTAGTTTGCAATACACCTGAGCCAGGTATACTGCTACTCCTGCAATTAATTCAGAAAAGTGTTCCTGGACAGAGCACTCTCTGTTTTTAATTCTTCTGAATGCTTACCCAGGCTCCCTTAGCAAAGTGCCAGTACTAGTGGCAGTTCTGCTTTTCTGCCACAGAGAGTCAGGAGTCACTCTCTGTCAAGTGGTTGAAGATCATCTCACATGTGCAGGAGTGACAAATTTTAGGTTGGGAGCAGAGCTCGCATTATTACTTCCCGGACAGTGAATGCAGGGTAGCCTGTGGCTTCTAGGCTGTGTATGGCCATGGAGACAGGTAGAGGTAAATGTTGGAAAAATTAGAACTCTGTAAATGTATCGAATAAGAAAAACAGGTTTTAGGCTGACAGGTATTTTGTGAGGAAGACAAAAGGACCAAGAAGTTTTTTTGGTCTGTGCTGTACTGTTAGTTGTCAAGGACAGTCATGTATAAAGAAGATCAGGGACCATAAATACTGCTGTAGTGCACAGAGTAAAGATGTGTTTGCCTGTTCTAGTTCCCTCCTCCAGAAATACGCATTTTAATTTCTTCTGAGTGTCACAAGGTAAAGTGCCCCTTTAAAGAACCTGTTTGCCAAGCATTGCTCACCTTCCAGATGCAGTAAATGAGCCCAAGAGTTGTGGTAGAAGATGACTGGTGATTCAGTGTCAGGTCTTTTGGGGTGACTGGATTGGAGCAGAGAGAAAGTCTGGCTGGTGATCTGCTGGAAAGAGGAATGGAGGCATTTTTTTCAACTGGAGGCATTTTTCCAGCTTTTTGGCAGAGGTGTAAGACATAGAAAATGAATGTGAATTAGAGGAGGCTCTCTTGACATTGGGACAGAGGAAATGATTGTGGGGCACTTGGAATTGACATGTTTTCCTTCAGGAATGTAGAAGGAGAAGACAGGGGCTGGTAACCCTGATGAAGGCTGAATATTGCTGGTTATACTGGCTAGAGATTTGGCTTATGGGTTTACTCTTGAGCTGTAGTTCAAACAAGTCACTTTAAACAAATTATTCTGTCATCTGATTAGTAGGTTTGGAAATGCGTTGGGAGGTCTTATCACTGACCTGAGAAGAGCAGTTCATTGAAACAAGAATTGTCCAACATCACTGAACAATTCTGAGATCTCTAGGAAATTCATCAAAAGTTTAACAACAGCAAGACCAAAAAAAAGGCATGGGGGAAAATCCCAAATCATAGCTTTGTTCCTGCAGAAGGGAGGGCATCTGAGCCATGTGTTCCCTTGGCCACACAGGGCTGGTCACATCCAGGTCTAGCTTTGATTTATAGATAGCAGTAACAGCAGACTGCATCTACTGGCACCGAGAGGCCTAACCCCAAAATTACAACAAAGACCTCATCCAGTTCCGTTTTTCTTTATGTAGTGACAAATCCAAACAAATCTGAGCACTTTCTGTGTGACTGGTTGTTACAAGCCAGTAACTAATCGCTAGTTGTCTGAGATACCCTTCCATAGATACGGGAATGCTTTGATGTTTGCTCACCATTTGCACACTGGTATTTAAGACAGTACCCAAAACACAGCTATAGATTGTAAGGCACCTGACCACTGCCTTGCATCTGAGCCGTATTTATTGTAAGTAAAGTTCCTCTGTAAGGATGTTTATGGTGGAAACATTTTAAAGATGTGTGCCTGTCACTGTGAGTCCTACCTTAAAATACATACAGCCAAAAAGCATCAAGCTGCCACTACAAAGCAGATTTTTTTTTGTGTGTTTTATAACAATTTCTTTGTGTTTTTCTCCTCAGGTGTGAAAACCTGCGTGTGTACAAGCTGGGTCTCTTTTCAGGTCTTTGGTGGATGCTAGCACTTTTCTGCTGGATCAGTGACAAAGCGTTTTGTGAGATCTGGTCCTCATTTAACTTCCCCTATTTGCACTGTGTATGGTAAGTGCTGTCTGTAAACTCTACAGTTTGATTCAAATGTGATACATCTTCATCACATTTCCCTTCTGCATGCTTGGTGGCTCTTTCACCACCCAGAAAACTGTGCTCTCTTATTCAAGGTGCTGTATCTCAGCATTTCTACACAAATCTGTCAGGTACAGAGAGTCCAAAAAGCTGCAGCCAAGTTAGACCAAGAATAAGCTATGGTTCTATAGTTTTTCTTATTCTCTGTATTCTTCGCCTGCATTACAGAGGGCAGACAGCAAACCCTTGGGGAACTCAAGGGAAGAAGGTGAAGGACAGACTGATTTTAAAGCATGGTGATATATATGATTGTTTTACTGATGTCATGTTACTGATTTTTTCTTTTTTTGTGGGGACGGGGGTCTGTTCACAGGCACATTTTGATTTGCCTTGCGGCATACCTGGGCTGTGTCTGCTTTGCTTACTTTGATGCTGCATCTGAGATTCCTGAGCAAGGCCCTGTCATAAAGTTCTGGCCCAGTGAGAGATGGGCATTCATTGGGGTTCCCTACGTCACACTCCTCTGTGCACACAAGAAATCACCTGTGAAGATCACATGAAGCTGGCCATGGAATGGGGATGGAACTTCAATTTACATTTCAGCACGGGCAGTATTTAAATAATGATAAATGAACATGGTTGTATTTTATCTTTTTCCTAAGATATGCAGCACTTAGGGTGTCATAGAAAGAGAAAGGAAGTATGTTTTTTCTTCTCTCTGGAGAGGAGAGAGAAAGCAGGAAGATGGAGTCTCTTGAACACTAAGGTAACCACTAGCTTCTCTAGTTGGCTCTGTTGTGCACTATGTTTTCAATGTAGCATTTCGCTTGATAAAAGCTCTTTCCAAATGCCAGTGTCAAGGAATGATGGTTCTGCAGTAGGTCATCTCTGGTGTTTGATTCAATTCTCTTGTAATTTCTGGCTTAAGGCTTTTGCAACAGAAGCCAGTCCAAGATGCCTACATGCCATTCTATGTCCTTCTCAGCTCCGATGTTGATGTGGCTGCACATGACCACAAGAGCGTGCTCGAAGTACATGCTCCTCCCAGCCTGGCGTGTAATACAGGGAGTCTGGCTGTGCATCACATTGGATCATGGGGTATGTGGTTGCTTCCACAGGTACAACTGGAGACCAGTGCAAAGGGATTGCAAGTGGGTAGCTGGATCAGTGCAGTTAGCATAAATGTGGGAATAGCTGATAGAAGATTCAGTCCCTAAAACTAAATAGGAGTTCAAAGGGTGTGAATTTTTCTGTATTTCCACTGACCTGTGGACATTTGTGTGCTGCATATTTCCCTCTTACAGAAATGTCATAGAAATCTCTTTCTACCTCTGTAGATGTGTTTGATCTTAAATTTGGTGTTGTAGCTCACACAGAAGTGCAGACATTAACTTGAGTAAGACCTCAGGCCAGCATGGATTGACAGTGTGATTAAACTGTAGAAACTTGTATTGGCCTAGCTGTACATGTAATTTGAGCGTTACTTTCTCACCCAGTGCATTGCAAAGTGACGTGAACAATAGTCCAGTGCTCTGCTATACTTAGAAGAAATATTATAACCACTTAAAAACCAAGCTGAAGACAGTGAGCAATGAAATGTGACTATGAGTCTTGCTTTTGTACAAAAGAACAGTAGATTCACATTTTCTGTTTGTTTTCAGGCTGTTCTGTAAAGATAAGGGATGTCTACATCCATTTAGTGATGGTTGTGCTTTGGGGCTGAGGTTCAGGTATGTCTATGGTTCTTGCAAGCAATTTATGCTAGCTGGGTCTGTTTAAAAAAATGATGCAAAATGCATCAAATATCTAATGTTTTTCAAATACTAGCATTTATAGCTGCCAATACCTGCAGACTTGAAGAAAATAGGGTCTCCTTACATTCCATCTACTATCAGAATTGTAAGTGAATTAAGGCTTTGAATGTACACCTTTATTAGTAAGTGATACTTCCTTTTTGAGTATTAGACCAGAAAATACCACTTCCTCTGTGCTTTCCTAAGAAGTCTTATGTTGTACTTGTTTTTTATCAATGTGAAAATGTACTCTATACAATATTAGGAGTACAAATAGGAAAGTGGCTTTTAACGAGAACTTTGGGGTGAAATTACTTTCAAGCTTAGTAAAACCATTCAGATGATAACTTTTGTATTCAAATTTATGCTTAGAAAACAAGATCTAAGGTTTATGCTGTTACACTTGTAGTTGTAAGTGGGAGATATGACTGTCTCCTTGACAACTTCAAAGCAGATAAGTAGCCTACTTATTGACTGACAGATTGTAAAAGCAAAATCTGTTCAGTGAACAATGCAGACTTATACCACTTGTTGGTAGATTTGTCTAGATTTGTCATTGAGAGAATGGTGTTTTTTGAACACATGATCATAAAATTTTTGTTTGAAACTTGATTGTAAAAATTTGTACAGTAATGTTTGTTACTCTGAAAAACAGCTGCTTTTTCCTTTTCCTTCTTCTCTCCCTAATTATGAAATGCTCAGTTTCATACACTTCTCAGGTATTAAAAGTCAAATGATTACGTCCTGATATAGATAGGTTTGCTGGCTGGAACCCAGCTAAGTTTGCTGATGCCCTTCTTGGAGTAAGATTTTTGTTGTTTGGTTTTTTTTTTTTTCTAAATTATATGTTATAGTAAATAAGTTAATTTCAGTTTTGCTTAGGAAATTACTAACTGTAGACATAATGTACTATTCAAAATGACTGGAGCTTTCCTACTTAATATTTTGTATGAAAGGAGCCTCTTACTCAAAGGGCTCTAATCAACCTGTTGTCAACTGCTGTCTTCTGCAGAGTCTGACTGCTCACAAAGAAGTAATTTTATCATTCAGAAAATGGCAGTAGTGCATTTAACTGCTGCAGCTGTAACAGTGAATGAATGCAGGTACAGGTCAAGAATGATCTGTATTTTTATTAACTGACCTCTAGCCTTTGTACTATTTATAGGAGATTCTGAGAACAAAGATCACTATCTGATATTCAAAGCTTCACTGGTTGGGAGTATTCCACTGTAACAGCAGCCCACCACTTTTAGATGTAGTAACTGCACTTTACATAAAGTTAATACTAACTTAGAATTTCTGACAAAAGCTGCATTTATTTGAAAAAGTAAAAACATGTAGCAGGAACCCCCTTAGTTGCAGGACGAGGCTGTGAGACAAGACACACACACCCCAATATGGTTAACAGTCCAGCTCCGATGTTTACTAGAAAACCAAGTCCTTATATATTCTTGTGACAGCAAATCCGTGTGTTGCTCTGGTGCGTGTTCATTTCAAAAACTAGTTCCTCTCAGCCCTTTTAACATGCGCTACTAAGCGTGCACAACTGGTAGATAAATTTCTGCTTTGTTATTCTACAGATTCCTTTCTTATCTGTTTCTTCCCTAATGAGTAAAAATACTTTCACTTTTAGCTGTTGTTAATCTAGACGCTGTTAGTCTTGTAACACAAGTGCGTCATTAATTTAGACATCGTTAATCTTCTAACTTGAATGCTGATGACACTTTTACATCGTCACTGAGGCAGACGGTTTGGGACCCGGCATACGCACCCACAAAAACATGCAGTTTTGACCAGATTCACAACTTTATACACACTGCTGTTTGGACTAAGGCTCCAGTTCACAGTAACATTGGTACCCAGAGAAGTATGTGATTGGTATACAAAGAGGTTTGTGCACTGGCCTGACCGTACAGATGAACAGACATGCGCACAAGTGGCTGTATTATGTTGGAGTATGAAGTCATGTATACACACCCTCAGGTTTTAAAGCCCCAGAATGCTTTCTTCCCTTGCCAGCAGGGAGTGAGTGGGTTCCTAGTCCTTAGGTTCAATTAGTATTTTAGTTTAATTAGTGGGATGCAATAGTGCGTTGAGCAAAATGTAGATTCTGTATATTGGTGTGTGATACCCATTATTCCTTGAATGTTAAATTTTAGGTTATTTAAGAAAGAATGTTTAGTTCTCAGTGATGGCAAACACTTGCCCAATTCACAGTCACTAAGTAATAAATAGTATGTAAGGAGTGGTGTTGGGGCTTTTTTTTCCATCTCCGTTGAAGTCTGTATACTGAATATTTGTGGAAAGCATGTAATACTTTGCAACATTGCATTTGAAATAAATATTGTTTGCCTTTTCATACATTGTGTTTGTGGAGAAGAATGCAGCTGCCAGTATAATGCCTTGAAGTGTAGTAAGGATAACTTCTCCCTTACACAGATAACAGCAGTTCTGACTCTTAGAACAGGAGGGAGACTGCATTAGATAGAAGACCATTAATTAATGAGATAGAGATTGCTTTGCTGAACAAATTGATTTTTTGCAATTAGAGCAGATACTTGGAAAAGGAAAACTGCAAGGCCATGAATCAACAAGGACAAGTTGCAAGAAATGACTAAGAATGAGTCCATAAAACAAATCCATAAAACTGGGTCAGAGTGAGTACGTCTGGGAGAACAAAGCATGAATCTTTAGTATTCTTTACCCAAGACTATGGTACCAAATTAGGGAGGGATATAATGATTGTATAGTAGCCTCGCACCTGCTCCTCCTCTCCTCTTTTCCTTTGACCACAGTTCCTCTTGCTCCATGTAAAAGCTGTTGTTTGAGACATTTCTGATCCCGATAAGTCAATGTGATTGGGCTTGAAATAACTGTTGTGTGAAACCATAGCTATAATTCAAGAATGTTACTCACTTGGAGTTAATGTCTGTAGTTGGCAAGATGTCAGAAAGAGCTGATGGATTGGCTCATATATCATCCTGTCACTCAGCCTGCTCTATCTGGAGATTACTGACATCATTCCCCATGGAAACAAGGGGAACATCATTGTACCACTGCATTTCTCTGATAAATTCAGAGTTCCTGGCTTATTTTGACCAAATCTGACAGAGGCAAGAGCTTTAGAGATAATTTCCCACAAGTCATGCAAGACAGATGGTCAGGTAGAGAAGCCAGGCCTCTGAGACAAGCTGTTGCAAGAATCATGCTGTTAAAACAACAGAAAACTTATGAGGGAAGGAAACCAAAGCAATGCTTAAATTCTGGATGAGCCTTGATTGTGGCTTGTACCAGCTTGCAGCATCAGGAGACAGTTACACATGGAAGGAGTTTTCACAGGCTTCTGTTCCAGAGATGGAGAAATTACTCACTATAAAAACCACAAACCTGCTTTTTTCTCCAGACATAGGAGGCAGAAACTTCCCCAAGAGGGGCAGTTGGAAATTTTGTATTGCCATGCACACCTAGGGCTGTCAGTTAACACAGTGCAAGCTGAGAAAGATAAGTTTGAAGGAGGTGACTTCTCAGCCCACAGACTCAGGAACCATAGAAAACTGAAACTTTCTGCATATAATGAGGAAGTGAGTAGGAGTTTTTCAAGAGCAAGTTGCGTCTACTTAATTGCTACAGTAGGGTATCTGCTGTCCCTGTGGCTATGGAGAAAACAGTATACTGTTAGATTTTGACACTGGTAAGATTTCTAGTGCTGTCTAAGAGAACATTATTATAAAAGTGCTAGAAAACCTGGGTTTGATAAAAATTCTGTGAAGTTGTTTAGATAGCTGCTTCTAAGCTGTTCTAGGTGGTACATTATGAAACCAGAAGAAGGCATCAAGTGGAGTTCAGCCAGGAGTCTCTCCTGGATCACCTGTTTAATTGCTCGGCAGTGCCTCCATGGAAGATATTGATAAACTGAAGTCTGGGAAGGTTCACAAATACCTTGAAAACAAAATCTAAACCCCAAAGGTAGCTTGCTGAATTGTAGAAAAAAATAACAAAACTGAGTAACAGCAAGGTATTACACATATACAGGCATCATTGGCAATACTGAATGTAGAATAACTAGGAAAGGACTGGGTCTTCATACAAGACACTGAAGGGTTAGTGTGGATCAGTAACCAAATATAATAGAATAAGGCATCACCACATTAAAAAGAAAAAAGACAACATTATGCTGAAAAAAAATCTGCAGGACAGGAAGATATCCTTTTCTTCAGCGAAGAATAGTAATGAGGATTACCAGAAGTTGGTAAAAAAACTGGTCTTGTGGTGAGATAGGCTTAGTCGTCCTTAAAAAGCAGTGTGAGGTAGGCATTAACAGAATGTAAGTATGTAGAAGGAAGCGTGCAGATTCGGACAGGGCATGTTGAGAAATAAGGTGCAGGAGGATCAGGAGTAGACTGAATGTGGAGGCTTAGAACCTCTATCTCTTCATGGAGATAGGTATTTAAGGAGCAGTTGGAGAAGCTATAGGCATTTATACAAGCCATGGGCATAACTGATCCTGCCTTGGGACAGGGACGTGGTGTAGTTGGTGGCAGTCTGGTGATACAGACACTGAATTTTTTTCCTCTCATTTCTATGCTTCCACACACAGGCTGGACACAGAATGGATTGCGAACAGAGCTGTACATGAGGACATGGCCTGATTGTCCTGACAGGGAAGTATCAACTGTAAATATGAGCATCTGTGCTCTCCAAAGTCACTGGGCTTTGTAAATTGTCAGTGTCCCAGCTTATTTCCCATAAGCATTATCACGGCTAAAACTTCATGTTCCAGGACTTTCCTAACTTAAGAGTCCATGCAAATCACAATGGAACTTAGTTTCCAGTAATGCCCACAATGCTGACCACTAGGAGGAGTGAAAGGTGGAACCCAGAGAAAATTCAGTGACATATATACTGTGTAGCACACGTATTCAATCACCCTACCAACCCATATCCTGACTCACTGAATCTCTCCTTGCTGATTTATTACCCTCAGCATGCAGAAAGTTGCCTAGAGAGATGCTCTGTGTCCAACTTTCTCCAGCATAAGTACCTTTCTTTTAAAAGTTTACCATTTAATTTCTGATTCAATAATTAATTAAAACAAAGCAGAGGCCTACATAGAGAGAGCTCAAAGCTTGTCTTTCTCAAAGCACAGGCATAAAAAACTGGCATCTTCTTGCCTATGCTCACCCTCAAGCATACCATGTGTTTTAAGCTTTCAATAGCTGATTTGTCAGATGTAGGGCTGACACAGAATGTAATTCTCTTAAGAAGCCCAAGAGTGATATGGTATAGAGCCATAGTATCAGACCCTGTAGTATCTGAACCTTAGCTTTGCCAAGAAGTTAGTCTCTCGTCACCATTTTTATTAGCTGCCAGGATGTGCTCATACTGAGGGGCTTTCCCCTACAGAGGAGACACGACAGTCCTTTGTTCAATATTCTAATTGTTTCAGGAGTCTCAAAGCTTCCTAGGCCCCTGGATCATAATTTAATTTGTGAAAATTTGCCCCAAGAGACTCAGCAGTAAGAGAAAGTATGCTATATGAAACAGCTTGTCACTGGCCACAGTATACTTGAATGCCAATTTATAAACCAGACTGCATGTGTCATGTTATCACATGGATTAATTCATTCAGTCTGTGACTACCAGAGTTACAGGATTTATCCTTCTGAAGCACTCGAAGTGTCAAAATGCAAACTCATTTCTAAAGCATCTACCTTACTTCTCTGCATTCTTTTTATAATTTGAAAATGAAAGTTCTGAAATTTGCAATTTCTCTACATCACTATTAACTATTCACATTTCTTCTTTATATGCTTTACCAAAGCAGAAAGAGATAACCAGTGAGCAGAGAGTCCATACAGCATTCTTTGAGTTTCTTGGCTTTTACACCTACTTCTGTCCAAATCTGGAATGGTCTACTGAAACAGTCCCAATTACCTTTGAAAATTTATCAGAGGAGTTACTCTACTTCTCTTCCATAGCTTCCTATAAAACATTGAGAAATACTGTGGTTCTATATTCCCGTTATCCCAGATATCTTTGTTTAGGTCAGGGTTCCTACCTCAATGCCAAAGTAAATATAACACCTTTGTTTTGTTATGTCAGTTAATCCTGTAAAATTTATATTCAATTGGTCTCATAGACTATATGAAACATTCTTATAATTATGAAGTGATCAACTTAATAAATACTAAAGGAGGAAAATATCTGCAACTCAGAAAAGGCAAGAACAAAATTCTAAGCAAGTTTTGATTCTCATGTTCTGTGTAACCTTGGTATTGTGGGGATGTAAAGAGTTCAAGGAATCTAAGGAGTCTGGAAGTTCTTTTTGAATTACTTTCATGGGACTGGATAAAATGTAAAACATTTTGGTCAAGAAAGAGCAGTAAAATACAGTTAGGGCATGGAAAATTTAAGTGTTAAAGCACACATAATCAGTAACTATGTAAGGGCAAAATGAAAACAAAAACAAATGGATAAAAAAAGTGGATATTTAATGTAAAAAGATAAAGGTTATTCTAGAACACTATATAGACTCAGTATTTACATTATTGGCTGTAGGACTTCACTTTGAAATGTATCATTTGTATCCATATTGTGTTGGGTGCTCATTCTCCACAAAAAGGAAGCTACAAGCCCTTGCAGATGCTAGTTTACAGTGACAAGTGAGTGATACAGCCTGGATGAAATGGTTTTCTGAGAAGAACAAAAAAAAAGAGTGCATATTTAAACTCTGAACAAGAGGGAAAAATCTGCACAAGGCTGGATATTGTGTTTGCACAGAAGTGATATCCATTATTGACACTAATGACTACTTGAAGAAATTACTTTAAAGCTGGGATGCAAAACACGTGCCTTGCTAGACTTCAGTAGGGGAAAAAGAAAGGTTGTGGAGGAGGTAACTGTCAGTTCAGGGGAGATGTTCCACTAACAAGAGGAAACTGCTAAGCTGTCCATGAGAGAAGTGGGAAGCAGGCTGTGAATCATAGCCTTACTGGTAGGTAAGAGGGAAAAAGTCATCAGCAGGCAGCTGCTTAGGGAGAAACTGTGAAGGGAAAGACCTCAAGGGAAAAGTGGGAATTCTAAGAGGGCTGCAGAGAAAGGAAGATGATCTACATTGTTGTGGAAAGTCATCCAGCACTGCAGTGTGATTCTACACATGAACATTTTGGAGTGATGCACTTCTTTCACTTCTGTCTACAGGGATGTGGTCTGCTCTTCAGCTGACAGTACACAGAGCCATGATCACAGTGTCCTAAGCAAACAGATAAGTCTATGTTTCAATGTTGTACCAGCACACCTGCGATATCTCCAGTGGTGTGATGTGGTCTATCTTGCTTACCACAGTGCCTGGACTATCTTTGTTAATTGTTAATCTCCTTTGCTAAAAGAAAGTAAGTTGATTGAGACAGTAAAAGCAGGGTATAAAGTCTGCTTTCAAGAATTCATAGCAAAATGGGGCTAGAGATGTTGTCAGAAGTCATCCAAACAAACCACTAGCAGCTCAAAAGCAGTCTCAGCCCTTCAAAAATATTCCTGGAGGATTTTTGTCTAGTCTGTTCTTCAAAACTTCCAGTGCTCCAATATCCACATCTTCTCTTGATTCTAGTCACACATGCAGAAGGGTCCATTGAACAAACAGGCTGCAAGCCTTTCACTATCAGCACACTTATACAGCACAAAGAAGAAAGATGCAGTAGGGGAAGGCCTCCTGGCCAGTCCTGCATTCACCCAGCTCTGACTGGACAGTGCTTTAAGAGTGCAGAAGCACCCTGAGTAATTTGTTGGGTAATTTGCCACCTCGATGAATTGCAGTGAAAGGAATGGGTCAGGCAAAGTGTGGGAAGATTATAATTTAACCTTACCTGCTGAATTCATCCAATAAAAAACCCACCAAACCCCAAACAAAACAAAACAGAAAATATGGCAGAAGGGATCCACTGAATTAGTGATGCTTATTACATCTTTTTAATACACGGCTTTTACTAATCCACTTTTGTAATCTAAATAAGCCATCATCCAGAAAATGGGAGGATATGATGGTGACTATCTTTGAAGTCCCTTTATGTTACTTGGAATAAATCAAGAGGTAGTGGTGTAAAGAGTAGATTAATTTAAAACTTAGACTGAAGCAATTCATTTCCAGAACCTGCCCTTGACAGTGTTATAAAATGGGATGGTTTATCTTGGTTTCTGTAAACTCTTGGCATTTATTAGGGCCACTGGAAGAATGAAATGTTAAACCCATGAGCAGGATCGTAACCCGTCCTGACTTGCTTTTTGTCCCTTTGCTCTAGATTTAATACTTCTGCATTTTGTCAGAAATCTGCAGCATCTGTTTGCAATAGTAGTACACTGTGTTCCAATCTCTCTATCTCCAAATGCCATAACTTGCGGTCTTCCTGAAGTTGAAGGTTCTTCATGAAGCTGAAGTCTTATGAAGAGATGCTGAATTGATTTTTTTATGTCCCTGTTAAAAATACTGTTCCACCTTTGAAGGTCAATGGTGGCATGTAATCAGGCAGAGGGCTCCAGCACCTTTAAAAGCATACCACCAATAGGACTGCTCCGGCAAATTCATGTATGTGTTTGTGCAAACTCCCTGAAATGCCTCTGTAGCCATATCCCATACCTGCAGGGTCTTGCTGCAAATCTTGCTGCAAATAAGGCTCTGGCTCACTGCTCACAGGTGATTAGGGAAATCCCCATCAAATTCAGTGATACTGTCCTGTGCATTAGAAATCTGAGGACCAGGTATGAAGGCAAGACAGGCTGGCTCCAGATATGTTACTGTGAGTCTTTCCACAAGATTGTGAAAAAGTTTGTGTCAAAATGCTACACTATTTTAAACTGTACAAAAGTGACACTTCATTCTGGTGTTAGCTCACACACACATGCAATGTCTCCATTCATTGCTTTGAAATAAGAGCTACACCTCTAAGCCAGAAGTCAACAGTCGATGTTATTTCTGTGGAACCAGATACTATGATCCATACAGAGAACTGTGGCAGATCCTCAAGAAGTTTGAGTGACCTATACTTCATCCGTGCAGGAGAATGAAGTCCTCTCTGGCCAGGGTCTCCAGGTCTCTGAACTGCAGAGTGATGACAATTCCCAGAAAATGTATGTTTCGTTTCACGCCATATGGTTGCGCCCTTGTCAAAATAAGATGCATTTATAACAGGTTTAAAAATAAGTGAAGAACCTCGCACCAGGTTTCCACCACAGGATGTCTGCTCAGCTGAGATCATGAGGAGCAGATTGGGTAAGTGGCACGTGTCTTCTCCACAGGCACAAGGGAGAGGAAGAGGTTTAATGACACAGAACAATGCCTCATAGAGCACTATGTGAGGCACCCAGCAAAGGGAAGGCTACATCTGCTGTCTGTTTAACAAATGCTTGCTTCTTACTTCATGCTCTGTTACTTCTTGAACTGTGATGGACAGCACTGTGTATTTCTGCTGAGGGAAAGGGGTAATTAGCCTCAGGAGGGAAGAGACTTAGTGTGTTGGAAAAGAAATCTGATGTGTGTTGCCAATACCAGTTTTAGCTTGTCTGCAGAGGGAGAAGTGCCGCAAGAAATTAAAAAATCCTTCAGTATTGTAACTGATAGTGAGAGTGCTTGTGGTGTTTTGCAGAGACCCTGTGGCCCAACAGCTTGTACTTTGGCCTAGTTGCTCGGTGCTTTTTTCTCAAATCTTCCTGTGCTGGTCATCTAGTTCGTAACCCTGATGTGTGGTTTTCCTATTCAACATTTCTTTGAATTTCTCCTCTTTTCCTCTCTTTCTTGCTCTCTGCAGCAAATGAAACTGCTGTGTTCTGGCTTTCAAGCTAGTACCTGTTAGCAGTTATTCAATCTTTAATTTTCTGTCTGTGCAACCACTGCCAGTGATTGCAGCACTGAAAACTAATACAGACAGGAGAGCTACACTATACCATCTAACCTGCTAATACTGGTGGCAGTATGTAGCTGCAGTGTTCAGCAGCATAGAAATACTAACATACTGACCTGAGCATCTAAAGCATAGAAATTATACTGTAAACCATAATATAAAGACCTATCCAAAGGATTTCTATGCTTGTGCCTGAAGTGGAAGGTGTCACATCTCAGCAGTGTGCCCAGGTGGCCAAGAAGGCCAATGGCATCCTGGCTTGTGTCAGCAATAGCATGGCCAGCAGGGACAGGGAAGGGATCTGACCCCTGTACTGGCACTGGGGAGGCCGCACCTCGATTCCTGTGTTCAGTTTTGGGCCCCTCACTACAAAAAGGACATTGAATGACTCGAGCGTGTCCAGAGAAGAGCAACGGAGCTGGTGCAGGGTCTGGAGCACAGGTCGTAGGAGGAGTGGCTGAGGGAACTGGGGGTGTTTAGTCTGGAGAAGAGGAGGCTGAGGGGAGACCTCATCGCCCTCTACAGCTCCCTGAAAGGAGGGTGCAGAGAGCTGGGGATGAGTAAGAGATTACCAAGAGGAAGCGATAGGACAAGAGGTAATGGCCTCAAGTTGCTCCAGGGAAGGTTTCAACTGGATATTAGGAAGCATTTCTTTCCAGAACGGGTTGTTAGGCGTTGGAATGGGCTGCCCAGGGAGGTGGTGGAGTCCCCATCCCTGGAGGTGTTTAAGAGTCGGGTCGACATAGTGCTGAGGGATCTGGTGTAGTTGGGAACTGTCAGTGTTAGGTTAATGGTTGGACTGGGTGATCTTCAAGGTCTTTTCCAACCTAGACGATTCTGTGATTCTTGCAATAGGGATCAGCTTCTGCTTAAGGATTATGTTATCTTAATGCTGTGCATTGCTGTTATTTATATGAAGGGCCAATCCTCCACTGGACTGTGATGAATGACTGGCTTTAAATATAATTTGCAGCTATGCTCATTGGTGTTTAATCGTAAAGTGTGAGGTTTTGTTCCTTTTGACAAGTGCTAAATCTTTAGATTCATTGTTTTTATACTGGGGGACAAAGGAGGAATACAACTCAAGAACTATCTGTCCTCAGACTGTAACATGCTGGCTTATATCTGGTAATTATCTATAATAATGAAGAATAATGAAGATAACTTAAAAATGTATGTTTTATCCTGGTCAGTAATTAGATGCAAGGAGTAGGTTTTGCTGTAAGGCTCGATGGCTTTTTTTTCGAATAAACCTCAGCATTTAGATAAGCAAATAATTTTTACAATATTTTGCAATAATTTTTTATTAACCACAGCTTATTTCTTGCTTATTTACCACTAGAGAAGTGTATTGTCTGTTAATACTACTAATTCCTTTTGGGAAGCTTAGATATGGCATTTGTAATACAATTAATTGTGTGTCTTTCTGGTCACTGCAGCAATCAAGGCTATAGCACAGGCAGGACAATGACAAATGTAACATAAAGTGGAACACAGACTGGGGAAAATCACAAAAGTCTTCCACTTGCCAGCCCTGACTGGCATTTGTGGCAGATTAAAGTATTATATCATAGAAAAGGCTACATGTGCTGCATTAGTGATATTTCTTGGACCTAAACAGCCTTTAAGAAGTACTTGCAACCTTGAGAATTGCAGCCCATTTAGTACCTCATCTGGATTCAAAAATGGAAGGAACAGAAATGCAGTAAGAACTGTCTTTTTTTTTTTTTTTTTTAATCATTTATCTTGAATGGGTGATAGCATCTTGAGAGTGTGAAAAAATACATAGAAAAAATCACCTAGACTGTGGAAACAGCTTTGAAATCACTCACAGGTTTGCAGCTGAATGTCATCTTAGGTGCACCATGAGCAATCACATCTGGCTCTGTGAGGAGCCATCTCTTTGTTCCTTTTTTATGCAGATCTGGCATGATGGAATGTGTGATTGACCTTTAAACTGTACATAGCAATAACCAAACTAGCAGGAAAGAATGCACATCCTAATGGAAAGTGATCTCATGTTTTGCTCTGTTCCCATTGCTCCTCCCTTTTCTGTCCCCAAAAGTTCATTCTAGGAAAAGGACAACTCACACAACAGAAAACTGTCTGAGATGAATTCAGGCATGCATGGCATTATTTGTGACTGAATAAATGTGCATCTTAAAGGGTTGTACAGTCCTGGACCCCACTTTAAAAGCAGAAAGGTTTTAGGTCAAGGATTGGTTAAGGTCAAAGCATTCTGAAAAATGGGTGAGACATTGCTTTCTGTCCATACTGCAGTATCTGAGTACAAAAATGCATGCTAGCTGATAGACAAGATGAGACTGATATTTGTATCATCTAGCACAGGTACTTCCTTGTTTCTCATATGACAGATTTTGGGGTTTTTTTAGAACTGAAGGATTTTAGACTCCTGTTAAATGCAGGATACTTCTGTCATCACTCAGACAGGAAAGTCAGTGACAAAGACCCTGCCACAGTATATAGGATGCAGATGTTCAAAAGTGCTTCTTTCAGTATCTCACCTTACAGACCCCAGAGGAAGTGGGAGGTGCTGTTCATTCTGGATTAGCTGTATGGTGAGGAAAAGGATGGGACTGATAGCTGTTAACTGCTGTTGGGTCTGAGCACTTTACTAATAGCCCAGCCACTCCATCTCCTCTTCCAAAACTCTCAGTATGAACTGTTCCCCCCCAGTGGATCCAGGGGAAGAGAGTTGCTCTCTGATGTTGTGATCTTGCAGGGGCTGCTCCCATCCTGTGAAATGTCACTGAAGAGAACAGACAGACCTGGGAACTTGACCTTGCATGTGACAGAGACAGGCTGTCGAGGCTGTAGTTCAAGTTTCTGACTAAATGGCAGATGATCAGTGGCAAGTTAAATGCAAGGAGCGATGAGTTCATTATGGTACTTTTGCCTCTTTAGCACCAATCTGTGAGTTTACCTGCACTAGATTTATTATCAACCATATGACTGTCATCTGGATGCTACTGTTCCTCAGAGAGTAAGAAGAATGGGGAATGGTCCAGTCTGGCAGACATTTCAGTTCCATCCAAATCATCCAAATATTCTGTTATTTGAGTCTCTGTTGTCTTCACATGAACCGTATCAGCACCAAATAGGATCTGTAAAATCAATCTATGTTCTTTATGCCTCTGTCACCCGCTTTTTAAATGAAGGAACAGTTATTTTTCTTTCATGGTCTGGTTGGTACAGCCTGCAAGTGACTCAGCTGTATTTTGTGATTTAGGACAGCAATGTTTGACAGTAGCATTTTTTGAAAACCATAATTAGACTTAGCAGTATAATTGTCTCTAATTGGCTGAATGGGATCCTTAAGAAAGATTTCAGTGAGCTTGCTTCTAGAAAAAGAAGGGCGAACTACTAAGATATAGTTGCGAGGTTAGCTAGGTCTAGCAATAATTTTGTGAGCACCATTGAGACAGTTTTGTTCTTTTATATGGTGGTAATTTTTACCTTAAAGTGTTGAGGATTTCTGGTTTTAAGTGTTACTGGTGTTCTTACCTTTCTTCCATTGCCAGGATGTACCCATGACATCAAATTTACAGCCAGCAGAATCATGGGGAAGAATCTGAAAATTCTGATAGGCTCTGCTGGGGCAAGTTAGGGAACAGAAAGATGTTTTATTTGGGCTACATTTGGCATGTTGCCACCATTGTCAAAATCAGTCATGTTCGTGGCATGCGGGATAGCTTCTCTGTGAGCTATATTACTCATTTCTTGCTGTGAGAGGTGAAGGGAAGCTGCTACAAGTATACTTGGAAATGCTAATGTACAGGGACCTGTAATATAAGACATTTAGTTTTAACGATACACATCACTGGTATTACCTTGGGGTTTTTTTGGGGATTGTGGTTTTTTTTTTGTTTGGGTTTGTTTTTTTTTTTGTCTGTTTGTTTGTGTTTGGTTTGTGTTTTTTTTTTCCTGTATTTTACTGTAATGTATATAATTTAATTTATACTTTTTCCTAACTACCCTCTGGAGTTAGCCCATTACCCACATTTAAGATGTTTTGAAACCTTTAACTCCTTGCCTAGTAAAGATAAGGCAGACCTTGGGCAGTCTGAAAAAATCCTTGAGTACATCCCTAATAGCAGGAACCTAAAAAACCCAAGGGCCTAAGAAGATACCAGTGTCAAGATAAGTGCTGAAAGCTGGAAAAACAGGAGCTGAAGCATGGATTAAGTAACTCTATGACCATATATGGACATTAGAAACCTAGACAATGTAAGAAAGTCTGTATGGGCCCCTAAGGAGGGGAGAAGAGCCTCACTGTTTTTACTACTTTACTACTACTACATTTACATGCTCAGACTATGTAAATGAATTCTAAGAACCCATTAACATAAGACTGCCTTTTCTAAGAAATCGAATGCATATGTATGATTTTTGTGTATATTAGTCAGAGAGTTTTGTTAGTAAGTGAAGCACTTGTGGTGGAGCAATCCCCAGTGCTGCCCAGCGCTGCAAAAAAGAATACCTGCTTAACAGTTATACTCAATTCTGACTGTTGAGTGAAGCTCCTTATTTCAGAGGTGCTGGGATTTAAAAGAAAATAAAAACTCAGTGAGTGAGGATTCATGATGAAAACTCACCAGACCATTGCTCGGTGAATGCTAGGGGGAAGACCTGTTACAAGGATTCTCCTGCTTTCAATCAGTGCTGATGTGGGGCCTCAGGCTGTGATAAATGTCTTTTGAGTCTAATTCTTTGCGCCAGAGATGCATAAAGAAAACCAAGGGTACTAGCAGTTTACTGCACATTTCTGCTGATCACTAGAGAGAGAGAATTCATCTTTTTTTCCCCTCAAAACATGCTTAGTTGTACTTTAATCAGCAGACTAGGAGTTAATCCAATAGGCAACCTTCCAAGAAGAAAGACTACAAAAATGTCATCATCCATCAGTATTAGGCTGCAATTCAGATACAAATGTCATCTTTCTTTCTGAATGTTTCCTTTCAGATATTCTCAATAGGTGAAATCAAGACATCAAATTTCCCTCTTAATATAATACCTATAGCCTTTTTAATAGAGTGTGGAAATACTTTCTATAATATAAGACGTTGCTCGGTCCACTCAGTTGAAGAAAACTGTCATGTTAAGCAAATAAAGGTCTCTGACAAATGTTAGCCTTTCATGGTGTTTAAAACTCACCCCAACATATTTAGCCAGCATAAACCTTAGGGTTGTATGTTGTAGTACACATAGAAGAATGGCCCAAATGTTACCACATTGCAATGGAGCATGATATGCAGGTTGGATTTGAAACAAAGAAATTAACAGTCACAATCCAAGATAACTGTTAGGCATGTATTCCTTATTAGCAGCTCTGGGGCCACCCTGGGGATGCTATACCATAAGGGCTCTCAAGAACTAGCAAAGGACATCAGTTTACACACACAAAAATCATACATATTCATTAGATTTCCTGGAAAGGGATGTCTTATGATAATGAGTTCCCAGAATTCATTTACATAGTCTGAGTACACATAGTAAAAATAGAGTGAGGGTCAGTTGAGGGAAGAAGTATGTGGTCTTCTTCATGGTGTCAACTCTTTCAAGAGCATGTGCTGTGAAGTCCAGAGGTCTTCTTCCTAAATTGGCGAGATCATCCTCCCTGCATTGTTGTATCTCTGTGTCCTTTTGTTCAAGTTCCCCTTATCATAGTTTGCCCAAGTGCCCCTTTGTCCCAAGCCAATATTGGGGAGGGTTCTTAAACGATCCCAAGAGTGAGATTAACCCACAAATGAGGTCAGATGTCATACAGCCTTGTAAACCTTATTTTCTATAACAACTGGTGAGAATGATAGGACAGAGAGAAAAGAAAGGAAAAAGTCAGAATGCCTAAGCAAGAAAGCAGTAGAGATGCAACTAATTACCACCACCACTACCAGGAATCCAGCAATGTTCTGTTGGCTCGGTCTCGGTGCAGGTGATGATGCTCCACACTCCAAGCTCTGCCAAAGACTCAGGCCCCCATTAACAAGGATTAACAAGCATCAACAAGCATCAACAAGCAACAAGCATCCCGAGAGAGGAGTACACAGCCCTTTTATTGTCCCCATCCCCACAACTTCTCTGAGAAGTCCGCCCATTTCCACGGAGCTCACTGTAATACGTGCTGCCCTGTGGTCCTCCATGCGCACATGACCAGATGTCCATAGTTGTCGTGCTGGTGGTGGTCGACCTGCAGTGCCTTCAGCCTCTGCCTATCTTCCTCACCATGATTTCGTCTCCACCCAGCTCACGTACAGGTGCAGCTTGGCAGGCACTGCCAAGGCTGTTGTTCTAGCTTCGAGCAGATGTCATGGTTTTGTTGGGGACTATTCATCTCCTTCAAAGCGTACTCCTTCACAGCAGCAGGATGCTGAGGCCAATATGTGGTAGTCATGAAGCAGCAATGTTGAGACAGAGTCCCTTACACCACTGAAGGCTTTGAGTCTGCTATCAGTGAGTTATATAGGGAGCGTTTTACTTTTGTCTAGACAGACAAAGAGGCCTAGAGAAAGCAAAAGTTTCATCACAGTTAATCAGGAATTCGCTGGTTTGAGCCCTTTCAGGTTTTACTTGTTGTTCAGAAGTTCTTACATTTCTTTCTCACTGGAGACTGATTTTATGCTCAGCACTGTCAAACTGTTAGCCCTGCTGAGGAATGATCACCTGGTATAACTAGCAGTCCTCCTCCTCCCTGTGCTGCCTGCCTATGACTGTCACTGCCACTGGAGTAATGCCTGCCTCAGCCCCAGCCTGGTGACTCTGAGCAGGAGCTTGTAGTGGGCAACCAGTGTCTTCAGATCCATACCCTCCAATGCTCCACAATTTTCATAACCCCCACACTACTTGAATGACTGCTGCTACAGAAGAGGCTCTAGTCACTACAAGAGCCAGCCAGCCAGCCAGGGAAAGCAAAGGACAAAGTTTGTAGAGCACCACAAACTGATGAAGTTGGACTTACTATGGTTCTCTGCCTTACATGTAATTGAGAGACTTCATGTCATGGAGGTATTTCTAAGGTCTCCGGCTCTCCCTCCCAGGACTTCTCTATGCCTAATAGTGCAGAAGGTCATTCACCTCTTTTTAAACAGAGGCACCTGATAGCAACTATTTCTGCTGCACTAAGGTGGCTGCTCCAATGAAGCTCAGGGGAAATTAATTGCCTTTGAGATATTTGCCTTTCTGTCAAATCTGAGTGACCCTAGCCAATGAGTAATATACAAGAAAAAGTCCTGACAGGAAGAGGTACAGAGGCAGGCATCCTGTCATGTTTCCTATGGAAATAATATCCCATTTTTAAAGACAACAAGAACAGCTGAGATATTTGGGTAATGTGTGCTATTGATCTTCTATTATTTTGACTGCAGTAGACCATACTATCAGGATGTTTCTTCACTACACCTTGCAAGACTGAGGTAGTTGTCTAAAATCAACAATTACTATTCCACGGAATACATTTTATCTTTTTTTTTTTTTCCCCTACAACAATATAATGAATTTGATCTCAGTGTACTGTCTACCCAGACCTTTGGCTCATGAAGAACTACTGCACAAATTGTAGTCATCTGTGTGTGTTTTTAATCTTTTGTCTTCACTAATGGATTTATCTTGCTTTCAGTTCTCTTGAAACAATATCTGAAAGCAGCAGTCCAACAACTAAGACACAAGATCACTCCTTCAGACTCACTCTTCGTGCACCTACTACATCTACCAGTGTGAAGCCAGTGCAGATTTTGCTACTGCCGAGGTCAAGACCAGGCCTTTAGAGGCTGTTTAGACTGTGAAACAAGCTAACTTGCTAGTTAACTCAGGCTGCACTACAAAGTTAATACAGAGTTCAGTAGGAGTAATGCAGACCAGTTTAAGGGGATAAAAAACCTGATGGGAACAAGAGACTGTGACATGCAGAAATGGAAATGTCCCCTGTCTTTCCTTCCTTTCCTGATGTACATCTCTGTCCTGTTTGTATTTTTTTCCTGAATCTTCCATCTGTACCTAGAGGATGATCATCACTCAAGCAGCAGAGCTGTGCTGTCTGTGGCTTTGATCTGAGGACTTCAGAAAACCTTGTCACTAAAGTCTCCTGCCTGAACTTTCCTCCATTGTCCTCCAGACAAAGGCAATGAAGGTAAAGCAAATATAGCTAATCAGGGGACATTTTTTACCCCCTGCTGTGAATCTTATGATTCCCACTATTGCCCTTGACCCAGATAACATCCCACAGTTAGGTGAACTCACAGGCCTTTTTCAGCTTCAGTATCTAAACATTGTTTATTCACGACAGAAATACCTTCCTTCAGACACAGTCATGTAAAAAGACTGGCAGTTATGGAAATGCACAATGTATTGCTTTGGGCAGTGTCTCAGGTACGAGAGATCATAATTCCTCATGGGTTCTCAGCCATGCTGCTATAAATAGAAAGCTGAAGTGCATGCTAGTGTGTGGTATCAGATTAAAGAGGTCAGAAGCAGGAGTGCTGTAGTCAAGAGGTATCGCCTACCTCAAACCCATTTTAGCAAAGGAAGCTCTGTTATTTAGTATATGTTGCACTGACAATGCACTGGTTTCCAGCAGCATTTGATTTTTAAAGTGAAAAACTACCTTAGCCTACTAATGCACATGGGAAACATGTGAGTTTGTTCTTCTAGTTTTTTGTTCTGTGTTAGCTACCACACACCACTTAGCAGGGTGTAAGAGCCTGCCAATGCAAGTGAACTAAGTTTTCCTCTCCCATAAGTTTCTGTATATCTTCTTGTCAAAGTCCAGAGAGAGTGGACATCTTATGCCAGATGAGGGTTTTGTCCTAAAGCTCACAAGTCATAAAGATGAGCACCTCTGCAGGATGACTTTCAGTAGAACAAACCCAGTGATTCCCCATTTCACAAACTGGAGGACAAAAGCAGATGAGGAGTTGTAACCTCAGGAATTCACTGTGCTACTACTTACAGGTTAAAAAAAAACAACAAACAAACAAACAAAAAAAAAACCAAAAACCCAAACCAAAAACCAGGTAAGCAATACAGTTACACCAGGAAAACATTTAGGTCTACAGCAGACTGATGAAGGGAAGCAATGCATAAACACTGAATGCCTGAAAATTGCAGCACAAGCTGTATTCCAGCAGTGCATGTGAAATGTTGTCATACATTCCGTAACTGCAGCATGTTCTGTTTAATTTATATGATGGGAGACAGGGATAGGGGAAGGGGTAAATTAAAGCGACACTGTTACATGAGGACAAGGCTTATTCCAAGTAAAGGACACTAAATACAATAAAGCACAGAAATACTTTTTAATACCCATTTTGTAGTTTTGGTAGAAACAAACACACATTTTTCACTATTTAAAATATTCCAAATAGCTGAGATCCTTGGCACTGATTTTGTTTGCAATTTTAATATCACAAAGTAGGTTGCATTTACCTTACCCTATACCAAATACCTCCACATTAGCACGCAAAACATATCTTCCTAGCAACAAAACATGCCCAGATGGTGTCTCCCAATTTAATGGAAATTCCAATTCAGTTACAGTCACTTGATTTTTCCTAGTTCTGGTCAGACAGCCTTTTCCAGAGACAAATATTATTTTCCCAGACAAACTCTGCCCACAGCAAATGAGGAGTCCAAGAAGAAGTAAAGTTTTGGCTAGAAAATTGACCTGTCCTATATGAATTTGACTTTCCTGATTGCTAGTTCATTCAAATTAGCTGCATATTAACCAATTTTAAAACAAGACTCCAACCCAAGGGAGAGAGGTTCGTTGAGCCTCCTTCCTCTGCTGTTTCTACCTCTGTGTAGGCAGACATAATCCCCTTCTCAAAAACATCAAAGGCATTTTCACTCTGCTGCTGACTCATTGGTGGTTCACAGAGAAAAATCAGAATGGCCTCTGCCTTCAGATGCAACCTGTCTGGACAAATGACTTCATGCAGCCTCGTGCCAGGTTGTGTAGGTCTGGATGCTGAGCAGATGTGTGCTTTCACACAGAGTCCTTCTGCAGGTGCACATAGACCTTCATCATCCCTTCCTCAGGAAATGATGGCTATGCTACATTACTTGTCATGCAATCAGGACTCATAGTGAACAGGAGAATCTGTTGAATTCTCAGTGTAGAAAGAAAACACCATTTGCAGCTCTTCACAGACATGTGGTGGGGTTGAGGAAATTCACCCTGTGTGAGTCTTAAGTGAGAATCCACTCCCTATGTGGTTGATGAAGAAAGGCACTATCCGTATAAACCCAGCTGCTGACTTGCCTGGGACTGGTTGCAGGAGCCTAGAGAAACCTAAAGCTTTTAGACACCTACTCTGTATTGGCAGATGCAGTCTGTATTTACTGCACTCTTATTTACTTATTATTTACTACACTCTATTTAATTATTCTGCAACATGTAGAATTTATATCAGCCCAGAGGATGATACTTTTGTCACAGGGAAAGCCATCAGGGATTTTGACTGGGGAGAACAGCTGCTGTAACACTAAGAGAAGTATATATTTGGAACAAGGACATGAGGAGGTGTACCACCCTGCTTACTGTGCTGGCCTTGGCTGCATGTTGCTCTCTTACATTAGGGATTTTATTATTATCTCCTTGTTGTTGGCAGGGATGATTGCCTGCAAATGTCCATGAACACACATGCTGCCCCACAGTTTGGTATCAGTGTAATTTCAAGAAAATGAGAGCTTCAGCTGCCACCAGTTACTAGTCCAGATAAGCTGTCTTCTGTTCACTAAGGACATAACCTGTTTGTGTTGCAGTATACCCACCTCCCTTGGTGCTTCCCAAGCCTAGTGCCTCTCTGGGACATCACTGAGCCCACCTATTGCTGATGAAGTTTGTGTCAGAGCTAGTGGCTGGCAGATTTTAATTTTTTTACCTCTTCCCAGAAATGTCTCCTCACAAGGCCTACATGTTGTGGGTCTGTGACATTAGCTGCTATGGACAAGCTGCAGAAGGTGCTAAAGTACCCTTGTGGCAGAAAAAATTTTCTATAAGCCAGGAATGGTAGAGATCACCAGGACAAGTGAAGCAGTGGATGTGTGTGAGTAACCTTTCTGTTGGTATCCAGACTTTGGCATAAACCCACTGAATCACAGAACCACAGAATCATCTAGGTTGGAAAAGATATTGAATATCATCTAGTCCAACCCTTAACCTAACACTGACAGTTCCCAACTACACCAGATCCCTCAGCACTATGTCGACCCGACTCTTAAACACCTCCAGGGATGGGGACTCCACCACCTCCCTGGGCAGCCCATTCCAACGCCTAACAACCCCTTCTGGAAAGTAATACTTCCTAATATTGAGTCTAAACCTTCCCTGGAGCAACTTGAGGCCATTCCCTCTTGTCCTATCACTTGTTACTTGGTTAAAAAGGCTTAAACCCAGCTCTCTTTTCAGGGAGCTGTAGAGGGCGATGAGGTCTCCCCTCAGCCTCCTCTTCTCCAGACTAAACACCCCCAGTTCCCTCAGCCGCTCCTTGTACGACCTGTGCTCCAGACCCTGCACCAGCTCCGTTGCCCTTCTCTGGACACGCTCGAGTCATTCAATGTCCTTTTTGGAGTGAGGGGCCCAAAACTGAACACAGGAATCGAGAGGCGGCCTCACCAGTGCCAGTACAGGGGTCAGATCCCTTCCCTGTCCCTGCTGGCCACGCTATTGCTGACACAAGCCAGGATGCCATTGGCCTTCTTGGCCCCCTGGGCACACTGCTGGCTCCTGTTCAGCCGGCTGTCAATCAACACCCCCAGGTCCCTCTCTGACTGGCAGCTCTCCAGCCACTCCTCCCCAAGCCTGTAGCGCTGCTGGGGGTTGTTGTGGCCCAAGGGCAGCCCCCGGCATTTGGTCTTATGGAAACTCCTCCAGTTGGGCTCAGCCCATGGCTCCAGCCTGTCCAGGTCTCTCTGCAGAGCCTCCCTACCCTCGAGCAGATCAACACTCCCACCCAACTTGGGGTCATCTGCAAACTGACTGAGGGTGCACTCGATCCCCTCATCTAGATCGTCAATAAAGATGTTAAACAGGAGTGGCCCCAACACTGAGCCCCGGGGGACACCACTCGTGACTGACCGCCAACCGGATTTAACTCTGTTCACCACAACTCTCTGGGCCCGGCCACCCAGACAGTTTTTTCCCCAGCAAAGCGTGTGCCCATCCAAGCCACGAGCAGCCAGTTTTGCCAGGAGAATGCTGTGGGAAATGGTGTCAAAGGCCTTACTGAAGTCAAGGCAGACAACATCCACAGCCTTTCCCTCACCCAATAATCAGGTCGCCCTGTTGTAGAAGGAGATGAGGTTTGTCAAGCAGGACCTGCCTTTAATAAACCCATGCTGACTGGGCCTGAGCATCTGGTTCTCCCGCATGTGTTGTGTGATGGTACTCAGGATGAGCTGCTCTATCAGCTGAGAAATAACTGATGATACCCTGTTTATGCCAGTTGCTCCCTGCTCCTTCCACAACACCTGGTGGTGCCTGAAGAGCTGACCCTTGCCACTGTACTTTCAGCTGCCAAGTGACACCAAAGACAGCTAAAAGTAACACCAGTTGTGCTGCCAGCTGGGGCAAATCATCCTTGCCTGGAAGACAACAGTGCCTGCAACATACCTGAAGAAGCACTGTTTTAGCATCAGTCCTTTATGCTGCTCTTTTCTGTAAGCAAAACCCACACTTTTCTCAGAGGTGTGACAGATTACAAAAGCACAAGTGACCTACTGAGATAGTAATTAAGATGAAAAAGGCTGAAAATTCCTGTTATAAATAAAACAAAACTGCAGAGAACCCAAGTTATGCCAAGACTGTTTCGGACCATTTAGTGAAGACTATGGATTTACTTCCCACAATCTGAGTGTTATGAGAGGTTGTCTCATCCCACATGGTGGGTTATGAGGAGGGTGAATCTTCAGAATTCACTGAGAGCCTGCATGCAGGTGGAAAAATCGACCTCTGTTTGGCAGAGCCATAGGGTGGGCTGAGTCACCACAATGACTCAGAAGAACAATTGTGCTGGTCACTTTATTAACTGACCACTTCAGTGAGTTAATGGAGATAATTGGGCAACAATCAACAAATGACCCTCTGGACGATGAATAAAAGCACTTTGATGACGACTAATAACCCACCAAAGATCAATCAATGGGAATTCAATTCCTACAAGACTTATACACATGAATGTATGTAAGAAAGAGAGAGAGCAGAAAGAGGAAAAAAAGAAGAGGAGGGGATAGGAAAAGGAGAATCACCACTCTTGGATCCTGAATTGTTACAGGGTAGCCAGCTTTGTTCGTGTCCATAGGTGTTGGGTTGACCAAGACACACATGGGGTGTTGCCTTTATAAAGTCTTTCTTTTGCATATGCAATGGGTTGTTGAAGAAGGTTCTAATTTTCTGTGGCTTGTTAGGCAAGTTCTGTCTCTGAGCAACCACAGGAGGGAGGGGGAGAGAAACGGCCCTCTGCCCCACCTCCACAGAGTTCACTCCACTTCTCCCCCACAGGGCATCCCACTTGAGTTGTTTGAGACATCCTCATTACAAACAGTTTCTTGTTTACAAACAGTATGTGACAGGGGTAAAAAAGGCCTGAGTTCTCCATGCTCTGAGTATTGACTGCCTCCACTTGCTGGAGCACCCCTTGTGACAACATTTATTTTGGATACTGGGCAGTGTGGGGAGCAGAAAGGACAGCAGTGTGGAGGGATCCAGGGCAGTAAAAACTGGGCTGAGGATGGGACAGGTTTGGCTCTATCATGCTTGCTCCTATGCTTCTCAGGACAACACCCTGGCAGATTTTAAACAGGTTTTTAGTAGGACAGGTGGTGTGGTGGGGAGAAGTTGTCCAGAAAACTTCTTTTGCAGGGAAAACTATTAACAATAATGAACTTGAAGGAATTTCTGCTTTCAGTCAGGTTTTTTTTTAAGAACATGCCAAAAATAATTGTTCTGAGTGGGGAGTAAACTGGATTTTAGGAAATAATTTTTTAAAAACAGACCATAAAATATAACAGTGAAATGCTGGGGTTTCAACCCCAAGCCCCAAATTAAGGTTGACATACGGGTGATTCCCACAGCCCTTCACAAAGGGGGGGTGAGTTTGCCTTTAGGCCTCCCTCCAGGGTGCAGCCAGCCTTGCCAGGAGAGCCATGAGGTAAATGAGCCCCAGGTGTCCCACATTAAGGAAGCAAAGGTCAGGTGTCCCACTTGGGGATAAAAGCTGGGACCCCTTGCAGGAAGGGAGAGTGTCTGTCTGTGAGGTGGATGCATTTTGCAGAGTTCTCTGTTGGGGAAGGACCTCCTGCCTCCCTGAAACTGGGCTCCAGTCAGGTCTGGCCTTTGCAAACACAAGCTGTGTAGAGATTCAGTGTGTGGCTTCCCTGGTCTTATGTGTTTGGCTTGTTGACTCGGTTGTCTCCTGTCCCTTCTATGGGAAACTGCATTTCACCATTTATTCCACCCCTTGTTGGTCATGCGGTGTTGTTGTTGGGGTCAGTGGGATTGATGTCGGTTATGTATCATCTGACTGACTTGTTTGTACCTCTAGCACTCACCAATGTACTGACCCTTTTGAATCAAATACAGATTGGTTATTGGTTCATCTTTATGCTGGCTGTGTCCTTTATGATAGACCTAAACAAACAGAAAATGGGTTTACTGACCCTTTGATAGAGGAACAAATGCTGAACAATACAGCATGTTAGTCTGGAAGGAGTGAATGTTTCCAATACTCAAACTAATTTTTCTTTATTAGTTTTGCATGTTGTGAGATGCATAAGCACTTTAGAGCTAGTTTTGGCTAGCAGTATCTCATAATTACAAAAGATCAGGCTACGATCTCTTAGTCAAGAAAATGCAGGTACCAAATTAGCAAGAGTTCATCATTGCTATGGGAGGCAAATTCTGACAAGCAGTATCAAGGCAGGTAGGTGGTATGTGCTGTTGAGCATAGGTCTAGGTTTTCCCAGGGCTTAGAAAATTGTGGGAGTTGTTTCTCTTTTCCTTTATCCTAGTTAGCAACCATTAATAGGAAAAAAGGAGGGAGGGAAGGGGGAGACGATCAGTGTTTTCTTCATTGTCACCGAACTGAAACCGCACAAAACCATTCCTTCATCTTACAATACAGTTTAACTGGGTTGAAGACAGAAAGGAAGGAAAGCAGTCTATTATGTGTCATTTTAGACAGAAATTGTAACATAATTTTTTAATCAGTTTTCTTTAAAGCCTTCCTTTCCTGCCCTGCTCTCTGGAATACAACATCAAACTCAAGGTCCAGTTATGTGGCATATTTTCCCTAGCAAGACAATACACAGAAACATACCCTCACACCCACCTCCTACTCTGCCTTAGACAGCAAGCCAGACCTCCTCTTTGCCACCCAGCACTGCTGCAGACAATCCTTCATCACAGAGGAACCAGCACCTGCAGTTTCACACATTTATGGCAGCAGTTAGGGAAAAGATGTAGTGGAGGGCTGGTATTTACTCTTCATTGATGGTGGACAGGTGAAAAATAGTTGCAGGTAACTCAAAGCTTTGCAGGGCATGTCTTGGTCATTCAAAGATCCCTGTCAAATGTTGCTTAAACATTCCATTTGGTGCTCTTCAATTTAGGGGATTCTCATAATTTCTCTGCATATGACCCTCATATTCAGCATTCAACAAACGGTTTGGTTTGAGTTTGAGGCCTCAGAGACAGTACTGTAGGTGTACAGACTAGTCACTGGTACCTCATCACCCTGCCCCAAAAAAACCCTTGCCCAGAACAAATGAATGTTATCCAAACTGTGATGAGGAAATTTGCACAAATAGGAGATGACGGGAGGATTAAAACATCTCTTTAGGGCTATAATCTGTAGTCTGTATCTCTGTATTCTTTGCAGGTATCTGGCAAAAATACTTATTTCTCTGACAGATGTGTTGACAGAAAGGGGATTCCCTGTTTTAAAGGGTAGCTCTGAAGTCTTTCCAGGAGAGGGATCAAATACTCAGTTTTAACAACACACATCACTTTCCTCCTGCTAATAAACACTGCACATATAACTACTTCTAAATGAAAAAGTAATAGTAAAGGAACAGAGGTTTGTTTTTTTTCAGGCACTACAGACAAGGCAGTAAAGTGTTGTGGTAAGGTATTAGCTGTCTTTTTCTACCTGCCAATCCACAGAAATGTGGCGCTCAGATCACAGCTAACCCTTGCGGGAGGTTAAAACCTTCATGGGAACAAAACCACAGACACCAGTATGGTGGTTGCTACTTGTTCAACTTAATAGCTGCGCAATTGCTTTCTATATGCTCCTTAAAGGGATCCACCTTAAGTATGGCTGTGTTTTGGTAACATTCTTCTTTGGTGTGTTTGATTGGTTCCCTATTCTTTGTGAGGTCTTACTAGGGCCTCTCCCTATGGTAAAGTACTTGCTCCTGGAAGGGGAAACAGTTGGCAAGGAAACTTGCCATCATTTCCCCAAACAGAGTTGAGGAGGATATTTAATATATTTTTCTTATTCCCCTGCTCACACCAGTTGTGCACTATCAAGGCCTGCTGTAGTAATGAAGGTTTTAAAATCCTCTACTTCCTTTCAAAAATGACTGAAGTTGAGGCAGGGATCAAAAGATACCAAGCAGTGGGGTAAGACAACACACAATCAGTAAACAGCTGTGAATGCCTCTGTGTGTGTGTATGTGTGTAAGATTATTCACTTCTCAGATAAAGCCTAATTCATTCTTTTTTTTAAACTCTCCATCTTCAACCTAAATTTCAAAATATCCCACATGTATGCTTCAAGGCACACCAGTTTTGCTTTTTGTAGAATGTGCTTGACCTTGTTGTTTTTCCCATTTGGCGGTCATGAATGTCTCAGGACAATCACTGTTCTCAACTCTTAGTCTATTTGCAAAGTTCTTTCGTTGTTTCCAGTCTAAAATTTTAAAGCTCTAGTATGGTTAAAGATAAATGAAGACACTGTCCAGAGCTTGCACCTTTGGGGTTGGCACAATGCATCATAAAAATTGTCTTGATTCACTGTGGAAGGTGACTTCCTGGAGCTACTACAGGAGAAACAGTAAGTAAGAACAGCTATTCTAACATTTTATAACTTGTGAAGATGTAAAGTTTGGTTCATTATTGGCAATTTTTAACATCACTGATTTTCTTTTTCTGTCATTTATTGAATATCATTCTTTTGTTTAAAAGTATCATTCATCCAATGACAGACTGTGTTGGGTTTGTGTGTGTGTGTGTGATGGGGATTTTGGTGCCAGGAGAGGGGGATACAGCAGTGGCTTCTCAAAGCTCCCCCAGCTCCAAGTCAGACCCACCTTTGCACCAAGGACAAGTCAGTTAAGAATGGTGGCTGTGCCTCTGCAATAAGGTATTTAAGAGGGGGAATCAGGGAGGAGGAGTTACGAGGAGGACACCTCTGCCAACACCAAGGTCAGTAGAAGAAAGGAGGAGGAAGGGTGAGGTGCACTGGAGCAGAGACTCCCCTGTATCCCTGTGGTGAGAGGTCAGGGTCCCCCCACTGCGTGGAGGTCACCAGGGGAGCAGATGCCCCCCTGGAGGGCCCCACACCAGAGCAGGTGAATGCACCTGAAGAAGGCTCGGACTCTGTGGGAAGAAGCAGCCCCCACTGTTGTAGTTCAGCACTGGGAAGACTGTAACACACAGGAGGGACCCATGCTGGAGCATCTTGGGAAGAGCTGCATCCTGTGAGAAGGATTTGTTGGACAAATTTCATGGAGGACTGTCTCTTGTGAGAGGGACACCACGTTGCAGCAGGGAAAGAGTGTGAGGAGTCCCCCCTACCCCACTCCAAGGAAGAAGGAGTGCTGGGACTGACCACATCCCCCATTCCCTGCCCCCTGTGCTGCTGGCAGGGAGGAGGTAGAGAAATTGAGAGCAAAGCTGTGTCCAGGAAGGACGGGATTGGGGGAAGGTGTTTTTGAGATGTAGTAATGCTTCTCACTGTCCTACTCTGTTAAGTGTTTTTGTTGTTAGTGTCTGAATTAAATTGATGTTCTTTTTCTTCCTCTAAGGAGTCTATCTCTTGCCCATGACCATAATGGGTGAATCATCCCTCTCCGTCCTTACCTCAATTGCCAAGCCTCTTGTTTTTTCTACTTCCCATTCCTGAGGGGGAAGGACTGAGTGAGCAGCCCCGTGGTTGCCCTCTGTGCTCAAAGCAGGGCACAGACTAAATCCTAGCTGGAAGGATGACAGACTGCAGCCTGAAAATTAAATGAGAAGGTGTCAAACCAGAGTGGCATTCAAAACAATCTGGGAGTAAATGTGTCACTAAAGAAACATAGGGGAGCTCAGCCCAAACAGGCCACAGGGCTCCAGACATACACAGCTCCAGGAAGTTGTCATCTGGCAGATTCACACTGGGCTGTAGACAAAAAAAATCCTTGTAACTAAATTTTAAGCTCACTGGAACACAGATGTTTTTCCTCACTCTGTGTATGCACAGCAGATAGCACAGGGACATGCCAAGAAGCAACTAGTGCTGCTTGAACACTTATGATGAAGAGTATCATTGCAGATCATTCAATCCAGAGCAAGTAGTTAAAATACTATTTTTAGAGCTACGAGTCCAAGACAATTAAGACAGAAGATACTGAGCAAAAACCACACTGTTAAGTCTTTTTATTATTATTTATTGTTGCTACTGTTATTCACACTTAGACAACTCAGTTACATAAAGTGATTTATATGAAGAGCTCTGTATTGATATCATAAGGTGAGAAAGTGTACATGCCATAGTGAAACATTCTGTAGATACAGTAAAGTAGGACCTTTGATAGAAGGGATTATTTCAGAGAGCCTATGTACAAATAAAGGTAACTTTCATACTATATACAAACCTATATTCACAGAGAATATACTGATTCAGAGATAGAAGAGTTTCATCTAGTGACTAATGGTCCATACACATAAACTCATGAGAAAAACTGGAATTTTCAGGGGGTTGCCTGGACTGGCTTCCATGGCAATGTTGTGTGGTTTGTTTTTTTTTTTTTAAACTTTGAAATGAGTAAGATGGGGGACTTCTTCAGATTCTTCTTAAAACAAGTTGAAAATGAGAGTTGAAAGAATATGAAACTACGAAGTGAAACAAACAAGCTAAAAAAGCTTTATTACAAAAATAGCATCTGGATTGTCAGTTATTACACACTACTGTTATTTTCACATGACAACACAGTGGCCTGATCTTGCCCTCTTAAGTGACAGAAATAATTTCTACTTATGTGAGTCAACTCCCCAGAGTCAGGACTGCAAAATTAAAGCTGTGTAACAGAGATCTTGATAATGCAAATGAATATAAACCCAAGCAAAATACCTTTGGCATTAGTTAACTTTGATGGGGCACTGAAAGAAATGGTTGATTTCTATTGGATAACCTGACCCCAAAAATTTTAACTCTTCTGTAAAACAGATGTGACAGAAGTAACTCATCTCATAAACTTACTAAAATATGATGAGCTTCCTTTACTGTGATCTCAGTGGGAGAAAGCATTAGAGTAATAGGATGATTTAAATGCTTCACTGGGCCTGACTCTGCAAGCATTATATTCCATCCGGGGTGAACAAGGATGGCAGGATTGAGTCTCTGCTGCAATGGCAGTGTGCAGCATTTTGTACAGTCCCACAGGGAAGCTCAAGGGTATAAGCAAACTCCCCTTTCACTAAGGCAAAACCAGATCCTGCTTTCTGTACATTTATTTGACAGTATTTTACATTATACCTTAAACAGAGACATGAAATGGATTCTTTACTTTAAAATTAATGATCCCCTTATTTAGAAACCCCATACTAGTCTTCTGGGTTTTTTATGGCTTTTTTTTTTTATTAAGACAACTATGTGACATAAAATAAAAAACAGTAAAGTGCAAGATCTTTAAAAACGCATAGAAATTTTACTGTTTGGATTGGGCTTGTTTGAGCAGTGAATTTATAATAAATATACATGAATGTACAGTTCATTTACTAATCTTGAATTACGTTATTTCTTTCTCAAATCTTGTCCTGGGCCCCTTATGGCTCATATAGGAACAATGTGGCCAATTGTCTGTCTGGTCTACATATGCTCCAAGTGGTGACATGGCTTCTAGGCTGGGGCTGACCTGGCTGGCTAGGAGCACGGGCTCAGTGCCACACTAATCTGATTACATGGCTTCTGGAGAAGACATGGCTTACGTCCAGCCAGGCAGGAGCATGGGCAGGGGAACATGCAAACTAGCTGCACCCATCCAGGCAGATAAGTCCTGAGATGCCATACACTGACAACTAGCAACACACAGCAGATCTACAGGATGACTTGTCTGGCCTATGGGGCTGTGATCCATATATAACTTCTATATTGGATGGCTGTACTGAATTGCATTAACTTCAGCGTGGAAGTTACTCTTCCCAGTCCCAATGGAAACGATGGATATCTCAGTACTGATATTCCTGTAACTGAACAGATCCAAGAAGGATAATTTTAACATTAATCAGGAGTGAAACCCACATCTGTTGGAAGGATGGAGCAGGACTCTTCTCCACACTTGAGTGCAAACTATCCAATTATCTGATCTCAGAATCACTTTCTGCAGATATGTTTCCAGCTGTAAGTTCTCACAACAAACTTTCCAGGAATAACAGGAAAACAAAAATCACCTGCTCAAAGGACCTAACCATGCCTTTTTCTCAGTTAGTTGTGTCATTGTTATTTACAAGAAGTAAAATGGTTTCCAAGAATATAAGTGAATGCAATTTTTCCTTTGTACATAGCTCCCAGGACAATTATTTTTGATAGGCAAGTGCATTTATGAAATATGGGATCCCAAGATAAAAATCTCTATCTTGCCCAAGTTAATGACAGAAATATTCTGGATTTTAGTGGACAGTTGTGGGAGAAGGGATTATTTCTTTGTTATAAATTAAATAAATCCACCTGATACAGACTCATATTTGATTCAGAACATGTTATATGGACCACAGGATGCTATTTAAAGAATTACTGATGAAATAATAATTTAAAAACATTGTATATCCCCTTTTTTTTTTTTTTTTTGCAAAATAGGTAATGAAGTAAAAGAACCAGAGAAATAATCCCTTAAAAAACACCCAAACATTAAGAATATTTCTAAGCATCTATTTTTACAGTACTTGTATTAACCACATGTTTAACCTACTGCTTTGCAGACCTTCATATCCACACAGAACAATACCATGTGTGACAATGACCATAAACTACCTCAGAGTAGCATATGTGGAAATTACATGGCAGATTCGTTGCCATTACAAACATCAAATGACATCTAGATAAGCTTCTTTGTCACCCACTGTGCTTTATGCTTCATAAAGATTATGCAGACAGCCACATCAATTCAATAAATAGGTAGAGGTATATAGTCACAGAGAGCCTGTCTGCACTACAAGAAAGCACTAGCTTTTGGTAAAACAGTTAATTTAAGACACAGAGCCTTGCTGAAAGATTTTTTCCATGTCTACATGTAGATCTTGAGGAGATCATCCTCATATCACACTTTTAATCACACTTTTATAGCATTTAACCAACGGATTCTACCATGGTGGTTTCTGCAGAGGGGAACTTTTTTGTTTGGGGTGTGTGTGTGTGTGTGTGTTGTTTGGTTTTGGTTTGTTTTGTTGGTTGGGTTTTTTTTAACTGAAAAACAGCAAATACTTGTAAGACTCCAACGGTATTTTGTACTGATGGAGTGCAGTCTCTTCTTTAATTCCAGTGAAGTTAGTGCAGAAAATCTTTAAAACAGGTTACCTTCCAACCCACAATCATACTCAAATGCTATTGTAAATCCCTTCCAAAAATCATGTCCAATATTGGTTCTGTTCAGGTGTGACAGTGGTACATAAACAGATGGCTGTTTAAACTGGAGTTGCATTCTTATCTTACTTATTGTGTTGCCAACCTGGTGTTGTCCTGAAAACACTAAGGTAGAACAAGATCTTGATCATAACACCAATTTCTGTATTAATTATTCATTTATGCTTCATAAGGATTATGCAGACAGCAGTATCAATTGAATAAATGAGCACAGATACACAGGCAGGTGGAAGAGACTTCAAGGCTGACCAACTCACTGTAGAATCTGGGCAGTTTGCAGGACTAGATCCCTAATGAAGTCATTCAGAACTTTGACTGAAGAAAATAGAAATTTAATTTTGACATCTAGGTGTACAATGTTGAGAAACGTTCATGGATCCCACACTGAAACAGTTATGAACAAGAAACACTTTATGCTGGCAAATCAGCTGTCACTGTAAAATAGGAGTGCCTTAACAGGTGGTGTGAATTTTTGGCAGTGTTGGGCCTGGACAGCTTCTGGACATCCAGTCACTGGGTTGCAGCTTCTCTCAGCTGTTCTCTCAGCACTTCTGTTTAAGATTTGCAAACTCCACATACGTGGCGTAAGGGGCCATTCTTCTTCTATCTTATTCCTCTCTTTTCTCTACAGGCACAGCTGTTGCCTTATAACCAGAGAGCACATCTGTGTGCAAGTATCCTGAAACTGTTTACCCAAGCAGTTATGTAGAAAGCTGTCTTGGTATAAGTATAACCAACTTTCACAGCCAGCCTCCACAGAAAGCACCAAACAACTGAAACCTCTCCTATTACCTCTGGAACTGAGCTGCCATTGACCGCACAGTTATTCAACCATTTGAATAATGAACAGCCCAGCACATGTAAGACAGCGGGAGCTGTGAGGTGTCTTATTCCTGAGGGGAAAAAACACAATTTTTTTTGGAAATTCCTTCCAAGAAAAACACATTGATAGGGGCAAGGAAATAAAAGAATCAGGTATATTTTAAGACCATATACAAATGTCATTACAGGATACCAGCCCTTAGCTCTACACATAAATTTATTCCTTCCAGATGCTGATGCCAACTTTAGAACTGAAATATTCTCAGTAGGGCAATAGGGCTTTCAAAAGTTTACTCTTTTCTCCGTACCTGGACTCATGGGGCAGTAGTCTTTGCTGCTGCTGCTCTCACTTTGCAGAGCACACTAGAGTGCTCTTACAGCTCCCAAAGACAGGCAGAGCTTTTTCCTTTCCAGTGTGGGAGTTACACTATGTTGGCCATGAATCCATAAAAAAAGAAAAAGAAAGAAAGAAAAAAAGAAAAAAAAGAAAAAAGAGAAAGAAAAACAGGAAAAGGAGTAATGTACTGAGTAATGTACTGAACAGAGATCAGCCTCTTGCCCTTCCTTGGTCTCTTGATTTGAAATCTCAGATCAGTGAATCTGGGCATCTTTGTACATTGTAAGCACCCAGACCCATCAAGATCCTGCACATGTTCTTTTAGATTGCTCTGTCTTATTCTTCTCAATTAGGAGAAGCTTGCCTGTTTTGAGTACTGTCATCAGAAATAAAAGCATCTGGTGACTCCTCTGGGACAGATTATACTGTGGAGTCAGCTTCGTATCTCAGGATACCTGTTTCATTTGAGCTCAGAATTTGCGTCATAATTTGCTCTGGCAAGATTGCTGGTTTTGTCAGTAGAGGGCACTGTAGGTACGTATAAACATGTCTTCTCATCGTGTACACCCGTAGAAGCAAATGTTAAGAGGTGGGCAGCACTATTGTCAAAACCGAATCTTAAATGCAGACAGTTTTGTTCACAGTGAGAGAAGCTCACACTAAAAAGCACTAAGAAGCAAAAGATGTTGCAAATATATGGTTATGATCAAATACTGATTCTGACTGTAGCTAGGACTTAACACCTTAGGACAAGACATTAGTAGCAGGACACTGTAACTCCTACTTTTCTTGCTTTTGCTCATTAGTATCTCACTTTTTCCCTTCATGATGTCACATAATATTAACATTTTAGTAATTTTTAATATGTATTTTTTACCATTTTCTCTACCATTATTTTCTGTCCAAGTCCTTACTCTCTAACAAGATACTGTTATACACAAAAACATATAACAGAAGAACAGTAAAGGAAAAAGGGAATGAGTGAGAAGCAAATAGTACAGAACACGGAAAAATAGACAAGACAAAATGTGCTGAGCCTTCTGTTACACAGCCATGAGCATGGCAGTGCCATTGTGAGCACAAGACGGATACAAAACAATGTTGAAACATGTAACAGAAATGAACTGAAATTTCATGAACTCTAACTGCACAAAAGATTTGAACAAACAACGATTATATGAAGTAATCTCTTAAAACCCATTCCAGCCCTCCCTTTTTATTTTTTAATGACCCAGACAACAGGAAAGATTAATATCTCATTGCTTTCTCCCTCTTTATTTTTTTGTTCTAGGTTTGGACCTTCTCTCAGCAATACGGTAAAAAGGTTATTGCATTTTCACTCCTTCCTGGGCTTCTTTAGACATTCACACTTCTAGCAATACTGGAGAATTTTCATGTAGGTTTCCTGCAGCTCCACTATATTTAAATTGCTATGTTTCTCCTATCTAGTTTCAAGATTTATAAGAGCAGATATAGACTGCCCCAGCTTTGTTAGCCAGGGATCTCTTACAGCAATGGCTATATATATCTGAGAAGGTCCTTACACTCCAAGTAATGGTGAAAGATAGCCTGTAAAACATATATCCACTTCAGCAATTAGGCTGCCACTTTACAACTACTTCTACTTTTTGTATTAAATTCTATGCATAAGCAAATTAGCCTTTTTCTTCTGGCATGGAAAGGCAAACTTGTAATACTAACAGCATCTGAAAGCCACTGGTACTCTTGCTGGTATTGCTGCATTAGAAAAAATGGAAATGGTGTGTTGATGTAGTTGTATGATCTCTCTGCATGCTGTGTTGCTATTAGAGAAGGAATATCCCCATCCTGGTCTTTGCAAAATGGCCAGGCAGCGTTGCCTCTTCAGTGCCAGAGACAGAGTTTCTGGAATCTGAAGAGTTTTGCAAGATGGAATAAACCACCTTTAACATCCTGCTGATTGCCATTACAGGCCTGTGATACAGAGGATCAAAACACTGATGAATTCCCTGGCTTTGCTGAAATCAGATCATAAAAATCCACTTATATGAAGAGATGTGCAATATCTTCCCTGTTTGTGATTAATGTGTTCAATGTAAGCTTTCCACTCAGGAATTTCAGCAGATTATCAGAAAAATCCCATACCAGGGTATGTGTGGGCTGGTGCCTCCACAAAGTTAATATTAGCATTCCCCTTAGAAGATGAGAGCTTTAGGAACTGAGCACGCTGTGTGTCTGTGTATACTACTACAGAGAAGTCTATGCGTACCATAGGCACAGGAGAAGCAGTAACTTTCACAGCTTCCATGCATGTGCAGCATCACCAGTACTGAGCAGCAAGGATGTTGTGCAGCAGACAAATAAAACCTCAGCACAGGTAGACTCAGTCCTTCAAGTGTGATTGCACAGTTCAGCAGAGGTCATTCCTCAGCATTAAGATCCACCCTTTGTATTTGTATTCTTTTCTTTTCTTTTCTTTCTTTCTTTCTTTCTTTCTTTCTTTCTTTCTTTCTTTCTTTCTTTCTTTCTTTCTTTCTTTCTTTCTTTCTTTCTTTCTTTCTTTCTTTC